>NC_092206.1:90348200-90442720 GCF_043381705.1 Parasteatoda tepidariorum | reverse complement strand
TGTAATGGTAAAATATTTTTGAAAAATTTAGTCTCTTTATATAGTAATGCAAAATTTGTTTATTAACGTTCATTATTAAGCATTTTATTTTCGACTCTAGGATTTCACATCTTTCTTTAGAACTAATTGTAATGTATTTCTCTGATGAAGACTTTTTTATACATAAACAATTATTATACATAAACAATTATTTATATGTTTGCATTATTTATTATTTCATCTTTATATATATGCAAAAAATTAAACATAGTAAACCCTATCCCGTTTTATGCTAAAACGGGATATGTAAGAGTTTGGAAATGAATTTTTTTTTCTATTTCGCTGTCATTAAAATTAGTTGAAAATATGTTTTTTGTGTGCTTCAATAAATGTTGTAGCTACAAAAAAAATAATGCATTGTTTTCCTAAACAGATATTCCGTAGTAAATAAAAACAATAATGGTATCCCGTTTTATCCAACTCTCCCCTATATCAAAATAATATTAGGTAACACAGGTTTAGGGTAAATTTAATTTTAATTTAAAATTAGTATGACATTATTTTGATGATATTTGACTTGTACGCTTTGCGCACAATGAAACTCACTTTTTCGAAAATAAAAAAATTTCACTATATTAAAAAAAGTCTGTAATTTTTTTTATTAATGATTTTTTTGAATATAGCTGTTACAGCGATAACAGTGCTAGTAAATGATAAAAAAATTTCATAGCATTAGGATAAATTCAAAGATAGTTACAGAGTGTCGAAAATATGGTATTTCATTGTATCGTTTAAGGCGTTAATGGGTCCTGACCCCCTTAAAAAAGTTAACAAATGTTAATAACATATGTAAATACTATTAAATGTATGAAAATTTTAAGTTGTGGAGAGGATATTGTTTAGTTACTCAGTTGTCTTGCTCTAAATTGGCGTTTTCTCAAAATGTGTATTTTTCATCTTTAGGAACATTTTTCTAAGAAACTACTCATGCTAAAGTCTTGAAATTTTCACAGTGTATTAAATTTAAATTTTCACAGTGTATTAATAAGTGAAATTTTATTGATATATAGAAAAGTGTTTGTTTTATTGCCAATAATATAGCGAAACACTCCCATTTTTTTAGTATTCAGTATTTTTTTAAAAAACCATAGCAGATACCAAAAAAATTTCACTTCAGTAAACATAAAAGTGTGTACTTAACTACCATAAAAAATTTCAAATCTCTAAGTGTCTGAGAAAACGGTACCTGAAAATAGGCATTTTAACATTATCGGTATACGACGTTCCGACTCCCCTTAAGCGAATGCAACAAGAACGCGCATTCTGAGTCTCTTATAAATTATTAGTATCGAGAAGAGCTAAAAGCTTATCCATATCAAATATGTAAAGCTGTAGTGCTGTGGGGAGCAACAATCCTTTATGTTGATGTATTAAACTGTTTGATTTATAATACACGTTTCTTCGACAATATTGAAATTTTGATTTTCTTGATAGCTTCGAAATGATGAAACCAAATTATCAATCTGGTTATGCAAAAAGAAAGAAGCTTTAAATGATGAAGCCAACAAAAAAATGAGAAATTCTTTAGCGAAATATTTTTCTGTTGATAAAGTAGAGCCATCGGAAACAGATGACTATCGTTGAGTGCAATTAAATGGTGATCCAATTAAATGGTGATAAAAAAATAGTGCCCAGAATCAGGATGTTAGTTCTCCTTTTCCCTCTGATGATCTTGTCTTCTGGGATAATGATAAGTATGAAGAGCTGAGAGAGTTCTTTCGTAAAAATAAACCGAATCAAAACATTGATTTAATAAGTAAATCCATGAGAAAAATTGGTTTAAAGGTTATTGGTATTGGTTTTCATCCAGTAAAAATGCTTTATTTTGCTTTGTCCAAGGATTTTCTGATTGGAAAAATGTGTCACAAAGATTAAAAGAGCACGAATGTTCAAAAATCCACAGAGATGATGTCTGTGCTTATTCAGGAAGACTGAGTGTTTCTTCTCGTGTTGATAATTTACTGTTACCGGAGTATCGGCCAGAATGCAAATACTGGCAAGAAGTATTAAGAAGAAATGTGGCCATAATCAAAAACTTATGCGAACGAGGTCTGCCATTGTTTGGATCTGATGAAGCTATTAATTCTGTACATAATGGTAACTTTTTAGGATGCTCTGAGCTTCTAAGTTGCTTTGATCCTTTTAGTGCTACTCATATTGTAAATCACGGTAATGCTGGTAAAGGCAAAGTTAATTACCTATCATCGACTATTATAACAGAACTTGTATCTTTAATGGCTGGCTGTGTAAAGGACAAAATTATTGAAGATATCCGATCTGATAAATATTATAGCTTGATAGTTAACTCAACACCTGATATTTCACATTTTGATCAATTATCAATTGTTATGCGCTATGTTGATAAAAATGGAAACCATTAGAGCGGTTAATTGACTGTTAGCCTATTCGCAGCCACTCTTCTTCCAATTTATGTGATTCAATTTTACAGTTATTAAATTCCTGTAACATTGATATTACCAATTGTAGGGGAGAGTCGTACAATAATGCCAGCAACATGGCAGGCAAATATTCAGGGTTGCAAGCACGAATTAGAAATGAAAATTCTTTAGCTACATTTGTGCCCTGTGCAGCACATTCTTTGAATTTAGTTGTTTCAGTGGCAGTAGAGTCTTTCACAAAAGTTATTTCATTTTTTAATTTAATTCAAAAGTTGTTCAATTTTTTTCTTCATTATCAACTCATAGATGGGGTGTGTTAACTTCCAAACTAAGAAGTGTCCCTGGTGAGACTTTTACCCTAAAATCTTTGTTTGGGACAAGATGGAGTGCTTGTGCTGAAGCTACAAAAGCATTAAGAAAATTGAATTGAATGTTGGGTTTAATGGCACAAAGTCCACAGAAGGACATGCTGCGCCAAACAAACGGTTTTAAAATAAAATCCTAGGTAGATGTATACAAGTTTTTCCCATCAAAAATCACACGGAATTTATAAAACTGAATACAACGAAACAAACGCATTCAAAAGTAAGTAAAACAAGATAAAATTTAAATGTAGTTAAGTATCAAAAAACAGTTGCATTCAAAGCTGAATAAAATCACATAAAATTGTACATAGGATAAAACAGTTATATACAGTATAGGAGAGCAATTGCGCGTAGAAACGCAAAAATGTTAGGATGATGGCAGTCACCTAACAAATCCTGCAGTGTTAAAATAGAACTACCAAAAAAGGTTAGACGATGACGGTTAAAACATGGGCAATAAATTAAAATGCGATGGATTGTGAATAAAACGTTGCAAGTATTGCAGTGAGGAGAAGGTTCATCAAACAGCAAGTGAAGGTGGGCATTAAGAAAAGGCTTGACACAAGTAAAAGAAGTTAAAACTACTGCTCCTCATGAAGCAAGTTCTTTAGTTTTAAACCTGGAAAAACTGGAGACTGCAATATTAATAGTTGTGTGGGATAACATTTTGCAAAGAATTGACAAAGTAAATAAAACTTTGCAAGCACTAAATTGTTCCCTTGCTGTGATTGTACCTTTGTATGACTCATTGTTTAATTTTATTGCACCATGCGAAATAACTTCAGCTTGAATGAATCTGAAGCAAAGCTAAGCTGATAATGTAACTTATAGAATGTCGAGGGAGAGAAAAACAGCAAAAGGCTCGATGAATCGGCTAGGGAAGAAGTCATATTGAACAGCTGTGACACTTTTGTGTATAATTGCTTCAATGTACTGTGTGTCTCTTTATTAACAGAGTTAACTAAACGAAAGGATGCTTATATCAGTTTAGATATAAAAAAAAATTCTATTTTATATAAAATTTATGAGAAAAGTGCCGAGCAAGAATTAGTTCAAGCTGCTCAAAAGTTACAAGAAGAGTATTCTGTTGATCTGGGCAGGGATTCGATCATTCAATTCATGAGCTTGCTACCTGAAGTTAGTGAACCTAAAGATCAATTACAAACTTTGAAAAACTTAAATATTGAGCATATTTTTCCCAATGTGGACACATTACTCAGAATTTTTTTAAGTATGCCTATTTCGAATTCATCCAGTGAACGTGTTTTTTCTGCTTTAAAAAGAATCAAAACTCATTTAAGGTCTAATTTAAAACAAGAAAATCTTAATAGCCTACTATTATTATCAGTTTAATCAGATATTACCACAGAACTAGATTTTGACAATATCATAAGATTATTTGCTGAAAAAAAGCCTTTTTAAAAAAGTCCGTAAAATTGAATATCTTTATATGAATAATTCTTTCATTGAATTTTAATTTTTAAAATGACATGTGTTTTTCATATTTTAAAAATATATATAAATTTTTCACTTTTGCATTTGTTAAAATGTGTTTTCTAATGAAAATCAGGATTAATAACCTTAACTTCATAGATATTGGACCTATCTTTAAATCTAAAGAAAGTGGGCTGGCTGTGAGTTGGTTTAACTAAGGAATAATTACAGCTTAATAATAAAGCTAAAGTACAGGTTTCTGTTTTTTTTTTTTATTGTGTATAAAGCAAAAGTACAGTATTTTTTTGTTTGTGGTCAACAAATGTCTTTGATTATTTTTATTTTAATATAATTTTGTTTTGTTTATTTTATATTCTTTTACTTTATTTAGTAATATTTAAGATCAAATTTTGAAGCGGAAAAAAATCTATTATGTTACAAGTTGAATCGGATATTATTGCAGAACATGATTTTGAAATTCTCATAAAATCATTTGCAGAAAAAAAGTTTACAAAAAAATAACCTTTTTAAAAAGTCCATTGTATTGAACACTTGAAAAATGTGTCAACATTTTGTACTCAACCATAGACTTATTGCGACAAACGCTGTGATATCTGCCAGAAGAAATGGTAAAATAATTAAATAGTTAAATATCGTTTAACGTCAGCAAAGCCATACTTGCTACCGGAACTTGTAGCTAAAAATGATTTGCTTGAATGTTATTCGATGCAATACGCACTTGAAAAGCTCAAAAAGTCTTGCTCCATTTCAGGCGTATTGGAATAACTTGCTATCAGGTGATATTCTTGTTGAAATTGCATCACTAATTGAACCAGAACGACATTCACTTCACCGTATCATTCCATACATCAAAGTTATTAAATTTCCAGGCAGATTTACGATTTTAAAGGACATGCCACATTATTTGCTTTCGATATCTTTGAAGTTAGTGAAAAACTGCCTGGAAGGCTTCCTCGATCGAGCTCAGATATAGGAATTATTGTAGTGACTGAAACTCTGCAGAACTTAAATGCATCAAGAGACTTTAACATATCACCGGATCGAGACTACAAAGCACTTGATTGGCTTATTGCAAATAACCCACTCTACAAAGATGTAATAACATATGTAGAACTACAAACATTACAATTAGGTGGTTATACTACAGTAATTTTGTTTAATTCTGGCTATTCGGGATTAATGCCAGTTTTTTAAAAACTTAAGCATCGACGCTAATCCTGAAACTATGGTAAAGTATTTGGGACTCGAGAAACAGCGCATTGAGCATTCGAAACGCTTTTCGTTACCTGAAATAAAGCAGCTAAGAAAAAAAGGCGAGCTGCTAAAAAAACAAAATCAAATAAGCTTGATAAAATAGAAGGAGTTACTTATAAATGTGGAGAATTTTAATTTTGTATTGTTTACTTTTTTGTAAATAATTGTGCTAATCGATTTTGAGAAAAAGAAAATTTGTGATATTTTAATTCTCATTATACATTCTATCTTACAAACTTGTAAAAGTTTTCGAAGGTAATTTTCTGTCATTATTCAGTACATTTACTGTGTTTTGAACTAAAATTAACTTTATGCTTTGTTATTTTATAGCTGTGTCAAACAAAAATCTACGTAAATGTTATTTTAAATATTGTGTGTATACCAGTTTTTACCTCAATCAATTTTTAACCGGGCAAGGAGTGTTTGGTGTTTTTCAACAAAAAATGTTTAGGAGAAATCCAAATTGTAGATTCTGCGGGGGAAATCCAGAAAATTGATCACCTTATTAAATTTTGTCCCCACTTCCAAACACTCCGTCAAACGCACTTTGTTAATCTAAATCAACACCAATACTTTTCCAAACTGGCCTGTAGAAATATTATCAATACTACTATAAGAACCACCCTGGAGGACTTGATGTCAGACCTTTAGGCCCCGATCTGGACCTGACACTCATGTCGTCTTTTATTCTCATTTATCTATTTTGACTTTTAGTTTCTTGGTTATACCTATTTTAGATTGACCTGTCGGTTTTTACATTTTGACCTTTTATTTATTTTGCATTGGATTCGGTTTTTACATTTTTACATCGGTTTTTACATTTTGACCTTTTATTTATTATTATCTTTGGATTCTAATGTAATTTTGCTCTTGGATTTTACCTATTCTACCATTCTTTTAAATTTTTATTGCATCTTGATTTTGTTTTCACTCAATTTTATCAATTTACCATTTTATACTTTTACTTGAGGTTTGTAATGTTTTACTGCACCATACCTCTTTTTTAACTTGTGTTATTTTACTTGCGTTCTGTTTTACTATTGTCTTTCATTTTGCATTTTTAATTTTATAAGGGCCAGTTGGCCTGATCTGTCATTATCCTCTGTTTTATTTTTGGTTTTAGCTTGATGTATCACAACTGTATTATATAAGCACTGGTTTAATTTTTTACTGATTATTTATAATTCTGTTTTTGTTTCCACATCCTATTCTGATTTTCATACTTACAGTTTTTAGAGTTTTATGTATGTATTGCGTATTATTTATATTTGTATAATGTATGTATCTACTCTCGTATGCCCTTAAATATTGCGGGTCGAGATACAAAAATAAACATAGGCTACCAGGCATATTGAATATCTCAAAAAGGAGCTAATAATTTAAAAAATAATTCACAAGTAGAAAATTTAAATTGCACAATTAAATATTTCTTTTAACTAAACTAAAATTTTTAAATTATACAAATGACTAATTTTTTAAAAATAAAATTATTTTCAAATAAAAATTAATATAGGAAGAAAACTAAAAGTATCACAGAATAAACCAATTAGTTTTTTTCTTTTTAAATAAAATAAAAAGACAAATTTAGTTTTAATGATGTAGTTTTATGAATAAATTTCTTTTACAACGTGTATGCATCTGCTTTTTTCTAATAATGTTCAATTCTAGTTAGTAATTCATAAAAATATTTCATTTTTTAGAATGCGGAGCAATCAACTGACTCTCAGGATTCGGTAAATTCCATAAAGATGACCCGGATGCTCTTGAAAATGGAACTCTTCAAATTGATGAACTACATATGGTTAAGGTCCCTAACTAAAACTGTCAGAGGACTTCAAAAGACAAGCCAAAACTGAAGCAAAGGAAAAAAAGAAAGGCTGATTATGATGAAGAAGATTTTCTTTAAGAAGCCATGAGCGATCTGCGCTGAATACCTGCCATCTGCATAAAAGCGAATAAGTTAACATTTGTTTAGTTTTGGTCTCCTTAAAGTCGGTAATAATTTGTTTTGATATTTATTTTTATAATGGATGATTTAGAGAAATTAAAACCGAAACGAGCTGTAATCAGACAGTTGATTACGAAATTGATAAATAAGATTGACAAATTTTTCTTAGATTGATTGAATGTAGGGTTTAATGGCACAAAGTCCTAAGAAGGACATGCTGCGCCAAACATACGTTTTTAAAATAAAGGTAAATGTATATTACAAATTTTCCTCATTAAAAGCCACACGGAATTTATAAAACTAGATACAACGTGAAGGAGGTATTCAAAAGTGAGTAAAATCAGGTAAAATGTAAATGTAGTAAAGTATTATAAAACAGTTGCATTCAAAGCTGAATAAAATCAGATAAAATTGTGAATAGGATAAAACAGTTATATACAGTATAAAAGACCAATTGCGCGTAGAAACGCAAAAATGTTAGGATGATGCGAGTCACCTAACAAATCCCGCAGAGTTAAAATAGAACTACCAAAAAAGGTTAGACGATGATGGTTAAAACATGGACAGATGATTAAAACATGATGAATAGTGAGTAAAAGTTTGCAGGTGTTGCATTGGGGAGGAGGTTCCCCAAATAACAAATGTAGGTGGGTCAGCCTAGTGTGGCCGATTCGGAGACGGTTTAACTTTACATCTGCATGCCGCAGACTCAATACAGGATAAGGGCTAAAATCTGTTTTTATTGAGTGCAACTTGTTATCAAATTTTTCTTAGAAACACTTCCTGATTATGATACTTTGCATGATTCACTAAATCAGTTAGTTGAAAAAAATGAAACTTTAAACGCTCTTGATTTGGAAATTGAAAAATATTTTAAAAAGAAGGATTAATTTAAGAGTGAAAGTATACATAGTAAAGTCCATAGCTGCCAACTCTTCCGATTTAACCGGAAGATTACCAGTTTTTTATTTTAATCTTCAGATTTTCCTCGATTTAAAAAAACAAAAAAATTCCCATTTTATTTTATATTTTTTACAAGGGAGCCACAATCCGAATTTGTACCCGAACGCATTTTTTAGAGCAAGAATCAAATTCTTCCATCTCCTCGGCACTTGTTCGAACAAGGGAGAAAATCAAAGTTACGACGCAGAAGTTGAAACACACTTGGAAGTGCAGCTGCGTTTCCGAATCTGATTGGCCCACTAAATACAGATCGGGAAGAAAACGTTTCATTCGGCTACCGAACGCAGACGAAATTTTTTTGATACAAATTCAGTTGACGGCATCTGGCAACAGAGCAAATTTTTACTATCGTGAAGAAATTGCGTGCGTTTTTTTGCTTCTTAATCTACGTTTTTTAATCTTTTTAGGTTACGATTATTTTTGAATTTATGATGTCTAAAAAAACTTATTATTATCAGCATTTTAAAGAGTTATTTGAAAGAAATCGATTTCATTCAGAAATCTTCTAAAGGTCTAACTCATGCTTTTTGTGTTCCTTGCCGATCGGATTTTTCTATATCGCATGGTGGTCGCAACAACATTTGTGCTCACGCTAAAACTAAAAAACAAAGATAATTGGATCGCAGCTGAAAACAGTTAAAAGATTAATTTATTTCATTCATTCATCACACAAGAATGCCGTTACTAAAGCTGAATGTTTGTTCACTGCATTCATTGTAGAACATAATTTACCACTCAGCTGTACTGATCATGCAGGCCAATTATTCCGAAAAATGTTCTCGGATTCAAAGATTGCCAAATGTTATGGATGCGCTAGAACTAAAACATCGGCAATCGTACGAGAAATTTGTATTTTATACTGTATATAGCTGTTTTATTGTATTTACACGTCTGTTAAACATCATCAATAATGTCAACTTCTTCAAATCAATTCTAATTAAACAAGTCATCTAGTTCCTAACAGGTCACGGACCTTTTCCTCCTTTCTTTCATTACCTGCATATTTCGGATACAAATCTTTGTATCTGTGGGCAACCAGGTACAGCAGAGCATTACTTATCAACTTGTCTTTACACAATATCATTGCATACACGCCTTCTAAATATTAATAATGGCAAAAAAAACTTTCTTACATATAAAACATTAAACTCTAATTGAATTGAATTGAATGTGGGGTTTAGTGGCACAAGGTCCAAAAAAGGACATACTGCGCCAAATTAATTAACGTAATGAATTTTCTAGCAGAAAACGACTCCTTATTAAGATTTTAATCAAACCTAACTTTTTTAGTAGTCTTGAAAGTGTTTAACAATTTTTAATTTTGTCTTACATGATACATTTCATTTATTTACACTTTCTTTATTCTTTTTATTTATCTTTCAATTATTATGTACATAACAAAATTAGCTTCATTTATTGTTCTTTTAATTCATTTATTGTTTTTGTTTTTTTAAAACTAATATGATGAACATTATTGTCATCTACAAGACTCTTCAATGTTTTATATTAAATTTTATTGAAAAAATTATCTGTGTATTATGTATTGTGCAATTGTACTTTGTAATTGTAATGCATTTGTGTATTATGTAATTGTTTAGCACCTATGTATTGTGCGAGCTAGACCGTTGGCCAGACGTGGACTATACGGTTAAGGGTTTTGCAAACCTAGGTACGTGTCCACGTCTGGAAGAAAAGAAAAAAAGTGTCCTTTTAACTTAAAAATGTCGATTCATTTATAGTACCTGTTTAATATTTTCCAACATAAATATTATTTGCATAATCCAAATCACCCAAATGCATATCGCTATTTAAAAATATGACTTTAAACAATATTTTCTTGTAGTTTAACAAGCAAATTTGTGTTTAAATATAATTCACCATCAAAATCAGAATGCAGAAATTATTCCCAAATTTTCGTCGCTTTTTTTTCTTCCATGGGTTTAGCAGGAAGAAAAAAAAGGATTGAGGAAAGGTACAGGCTTTGGGCGAAGAAAACTTTTGTTCCCCCAAAGTGAATAGGGAAGAAGGATGAAAATGAGATGAGCAGGATGTTTTTATTGATTAAAGATCCTGAAATTTGGAAACCGGGTACGAGTATTGGTGTTTTGAGTGGTCTTTACACTGAAGAAGTTTATTTCCGAGTGTGGGACTGGTTGAGGTCTCAAGATTTCGATTCCTTTTCCTTCTTTCTTTCATTACCTGCATATCTCGGATACAAACCTTTGTACCTGTGGTCATGCAGGTAAACCAGAGCATTACTTATCAACTTGTCTTGACTTAATGTCACGGCATACACGCCTTCCTAACATTAATAATTTATATATTTGGCAAAAAAAACTTTCTTACAAATAAAACATTGAACTCTAAATTAATTAACGTAATAAACTTTCTAGCAGAAAACGACTCCTTATTAAAATTTTAATCAAAACTGACTTCTTAAGTAGTCTTGAAAGTGTTTTATTAGCTCTTAAACTTCTTTGATGTTGTTTTCAGCCTCAGTTTTTGTAATCAGAAGCGCGTTTGACGCGCCTGTAATCCGCCTGAAATCAGAAGACAAGTCATGGATCGTCTGCGTAATGAATGAATACCATCAACGCTAANTCTCTTTTTTTTGATTTTGAAATTATATTTCAGTTCTCCAGAAAAACCTGCAGATGCTTCGAAATTATACTATATTTAAGAAGTAGTTTCCTGCTCGAAGTGTACTTTTTTTTAAAGAGTTTCACTGACAGCACAAGGCAGTCAGGCGAGTCAATGGTCAAATTCAAGGGAAGGAGCAGCCTAAAACAGTACCAACCCATGAAACCAGTGTAAAGAGAGGTATCAAAGTTTGGGAGCGCTGTGATTCTGAGACTGGACGACTTCAACATTTACACTGAGAAAGAATCTTCAATGACTGATGGAATTTTAGGAGAACGCGCTGTAAAAATGCTTATTTCAACAGTGAAGATTCCCCAAACCGTTTTCAGAGATGCCAACTTGCTCCGCTTCGTAAAAAACATTTTCTAATGGTAACAAATTTTAAGTTTATTATTTTTTATCTTTTTTTCCATCACTACATATCGACTCGAAGTATCATATGAAATGCAACTTCATTGCCCGTATGTTGTAGTTACTCTTTTGAAAAGTAGGCGTCATTATCCTTATTCTACAAGTTTTACTTTTTAATTTGCAACCAATTTATTAAAACTTTTGCAACAAGCGGAACAGTTGGCATCCCTGCGTTTTCTGTTTCGACCGTTTTTTTCATTTCGGTCGATTTCTTTCATTAAAATATCTCAAGTACTTAGGTGATGGAGATTCGAAGGCTTTTTCAAGAATTGAAAAAGAAAATGTGCATGGGGACCAGAGAAGTTAAGAGTGCGTTCGCTACGTGCAAAAAAGAATAGGATGTCACCTGGTGAAAAAGATGAAAAGCATAACGATTAAAAAGTACTTGGTGGAAGAAGTCGTCTTACACATTCTCAAATTGGTCAGCTACAAACCTATTATGGATTAGCTATCCGGCGAAATGCTGGAAATTTAGTTGACATGCGACAGCAGCGTGGGCTATATTTTTTCATAAGTATTCCACGGATCAAAAACCACAATATGGAGTGTGCCCTTCTGGAATGGAATCTTGGTGTGGTTACAAGAAAGCTTTGGTGCCTTATGAACATAAGAATACTTTGCCGGCAGCTGTTATGGACGCAATAAGACCTATTTTTAAAGATTTTGACTACCTTGACTTTTTGCAAAAGTGCCACCATGGGAAGACACAAAATCCCAATGAATCTTTAAATAATGTTATCTGGTCACGCATATATTTTAATTGCAATTATAATTTATTTCAAAATATTAGTTGACTTAATATAATGTAAAAAAAAAAAAAACTAAACCAAATATATTTTTCACAATTCTTACAGGTGTGGAAATTCAGAAAAGGTGGAATTGCTTAAAAAATTCCTTCGTTAGAGAGTTTAGGGACCAAACAGAGAATCATTCTGGTGATGGTGCCAGATATTGGAAGAAAAGTCAGGAGCCAAATGGAGAAACTATTTTACATCAGACAAGCAATACGGAACCTTCCGCCTGAAATCAGAAGACAAGTCATGGATCGTCTGCGTAATGAATGAATGATGTGGATTGCGATTTTCTTTCTAATTTTAAATTTTATACCAAATTTCGTTCGTTTTTTTTACTTATGTTCCTTCGTTTTTATTTTATTAAAAAAGTCTTAAATTTGTAAATCTTGTGTTTTATTTTTTTATCTTACTTTACTGTATTGTATTTATTTTTTGAATTTCATTTTTAATTTCGACAAGATATGTTTTTTTTTCTTCATAATTTTCCATAATTTTTATTTTGTGTTTNGCGTAATGAATGAATGATGTGGATTGCGATTTTTTTTCTAATTTTAAATTTTATACCAAATTTCGTTCGTTTTTTTTTACTTATGTTCCTTCGTTTTTATTTCATTAAAAAAGTCTTAAATTTGTAAATCTTGTGTTTTATTTGTTTATCTTACTTTAATGTATTGTATTTATTTTTTGAATTTCATTTTTAATTTCTACACGATATGTTTTTTTTTCTTCATAATTTTCCATAATTTTTATTTTGTGTTTTTTGAAATCATGCTTAAAGTTCTATTTTCGCAGTTCAGCAATCCACAATGCCTGAGAGGGAAGAGTATGTCATCGTGGCCCGTGACAGGGACCAATATGAGTTTTTAAGAGCTATGGAGAGGTTGTTTTTCATGAGACGGGCCTTCCGTAATCTACCTCCAGAGGTCCAACGACACATCATCAATCGTCTCCGCAACGAATAATTTTATTATTTTAAATATTATATTCTTTTAAATATTATATTCTTATATTCATTTAATAAAAAATAGTCCTAAACTTGTAAATCTTTTGTTTTATTTGTTTATTTTACTTTAATGTATTGTACTTTTTTTTTGTATTTTATTTTTAATTTCTACAAGATATTATCAATATTTTACGGCGATAATTTCTTATAACACTTCCAATAATTAATTGATAATTTCTTATAATACAATCATTATATCTTATCTAATATATTTGTCTCATTTTATTTCGTATCCTAAATTCTAAACACCAGATCTTCCAAAACTCAGAGCTTAAGCGCCTAAGTGGTGCCACCTATTGCTACAAATCGCTATTATCTGCCTCTCATAATATCATTATTATTTTTATCTTTATTATTATTACATCTAATAAATAATCTTTTATACTTCCAATTATATTATAATTATTAATATTATATTAATTATTATACAAATCGCTATTATCTTCCCCTCATAACATCAGTTTTAATTTTTTTAATGGAAATATTATATTAATAATATTCCCTACAACTTATTAATTAATATATTCTCTATTAATGTTATTCCATACAACCTATTAACATATCAACTTATTAATAAAGAGCAACATTTTGTGTATAATTACATATAAAATTTAGTACCGTTACTATCTCACTGCAATTACAGAGTGCAAATTTGAATATTTACATGTCAGCGCTATTGAATTAAGAGTTATTTTGATAAGCGATAGTGATTGAAAATGCATGTGAAAAGGATGTATGTTGTCGATTGTGTTCTATGAATAGAACATGTGATAAGAAAAGAAACATGCTCTTTCATTATTGTACTCACTCGTTATGATAACTATCAACCTGAAGGGGCAAATCTGGTGTTGTTCCGCCACTCAAAAACAGGTTTAGTATTGATAAAATTTTGTTTAAAATGAAAGAAAAAAATATTTATATTTTAATCACTGTCGCTTGTATTTTAATCCACTGAAGTCTACAAACGATAGTTACTTGTTCGAAATATTCTCAGTATTCGAAGTTTTACAATTCAGTCGCGCAGATGTATTTATACTATAGATGTATACTACAGTTTTGAAAGCTTTCCTGTGACTTAGAGTTGTTTTTTTTTTTAATGTTATTGAAATTTCGTTTATTGATTTTAAAGCGTGAAGAATATGAATGGCAATAACATTAATTGTGAACAGTGTGGTGCTTCTTTTAAAGCGTATAAAAGTCTATATCGTCATCAACGATCAAAGCACGAGAATGATTTTCATAAATGTAATGAATGCGGAAATTTTTTTTTGTCGATTAGATTCTTTAATTGTTCATAACAGAAAAGAAAAACTACAACGGATCCAACAGTTACGTTAACGAAAATAAGATCTGAACCATCAACGACAGTACCATCAAATGAACCATCAACTACAAGAGCAGTGGAAACTTCTGCGATACAAGGACCTAAAATATCAGCATTTAAAGGACGTATGCAGTCTATACGACTGAATAACGATGAAGAAATTAAAGATATCCGTGATTTTCTAGAGCTGAAAAGGGAAGAATTCAAACAACTTGTTGTAAATGAACTTCATAAATTTGAACTGAAAGTTAATTCCAGACTAGACTTATTTGTATGTTTCGAAGAATTTTCGAATACATGCATAAAAGAGAAAAGTTTTAAGACTAAAAATGAAGTTATTCTCTTGATATGGACTTGATATTAATCAACCACGAGGAGCTTTTCCATCATTATTTTTATCTCAAACGTTGGAGCCAATTGTAAAAGCTACTGTTAATCAAAAACTTTGAACTCCATCACAGAAATACCATACGATGCAGCATGACCATTAAACGCAAAATTTGTCCTACTTGTGGTACATATTACGCATCTTTAACTTGTTTGAAAGATCACAAGAAAATATGCAAAGTAACACCAGTTCGTGTAGTAGCTCGTCGACAGAAAGAATTTTTGGTTATCCTCCGAAACCAGGAAAACGAAGATGATGCAGAGTGGATCGAAGATGGTCTCGTTGATGAAGATAATCTAAATTTTTCATCAGTCGCAGACAAGAGTAAAGCTGAATTGGTGTCTCTCGAGAAGCATTTGGAATGTCCTTGGGAAAATACTGTAGATTAATTGTATTGATTGAAGGAAATTATTATGTTGATCAGATAAGATTGTTTTATTTATTGATTCAAAGATAAAGTTAGGTGTTATTGTTTAAATAATTTAAAGGAATAAATTATTTTAAATAAATATTTAATTTTATTTAAAACATAATTATTTTAATTTTTATGAAAAAGGGGGGTAGACAAATAAAATGTACGTACTCTAAGTGGGGAGGAATAAGACCTTAGATACGGTAATGTACGAAGGGGGGAGGGGGTTAAAATTTCTCCATTTTCGTATACGTACTTTTTGAACGGCCCCATATTCAAATTTGTTTAAAATAAACATTTAAATTTTATTATTATATGTATTGGTAAGCAACTTTCGGGTAGTGAAAATTAGAACTTATGCACTAGTTTAGAAAAAAATACGGATTCATAAAAATTTTATATTTGTTTCACAAAATTCTTAAAATTAATTCTTAATTTCTTAAAATTCAGCAAAAAACAAAAGAACTTCTGAGAAAGTGTTTACACGGGCGGACTCAAAATCCAAACGAGAGCTTCAACAACTGTGTGTGAGAAAGGGTACCCAAAAATACTTTTGTGGGTAACGAAACTTTAAAAATTGGTGTAATGGACTCAGTGATATGTTTTAATGATGGGGTACATAGCCGTATACAGATTAAGAAAGAAATGGGAATTTCGGCTGGGGGAAATATGCGAGAAGCTGCGCGAAAATTGATGACAGACGAATCCGCAAGGCTGAATTCGAGATCCAAAAAATGAACAGAGAAGCTAGATCTGAAAAAAGACAGCTTGAAAGAAAGCGAGACACCTCTTCATTTTGTCCTCGGTTAATTTTAAGGATTTTATGCTTGAAAATGGACCATCAGGGAGTTTAGGTCTAACTCATCCAAGGGGCTGTATGACTGCTGAATTTTCGAAAGTCAAAAACACTAAACGCACTAAAGAAAAACCGGTATCATTGATAAAAGATAATCACGACAGTCATGTTAATATACCAGTCATTTTCTTTGCAAAAGAGAATGGTGTTGTGATTTTAACTCTTCCTCCACATTGTATGCATTGAATGGAACTGCTGGATGTCACAGTTTACAATGCCTTCAAAATGAAGTATCGCATTACGCAAAATAACTGGATGACAAACAATGCAGGAAAAACCTTGAGCATTTATAACATTGTTAAGCTTCCGAATGAAGCATTTACAATCGGATTTTCAAAAGAGAATATAATTTCTTCTTTCAAACAAGAGTAGCTGGTAAAAAAGCTATTCACTTTTATATTTCTGAAGTATTAAATGTTCGTTCTAACGAATTGGAAGTAAAAATTTTAAAACGAGTAGGAGCAAACAAATGTTCACGGAAATGAAATTTCAAATATTTTTTTGTCGGATGTCGAATGCAAACACCCCAACCATCTCCACAGATGGATAAGAAAGACAAATAACTCAACTAAGTTTTCAAGTTGATTTTAATTCATACAATATTAAATACATTTTTATTTCTATTTAAGCTTTTCTATTACTGAATGTTTTCTAAATTTGTAATATTTTTATTTGTAAATACTTCGTATCGTTAAGTTAACCGTTACTACTTATCATCTGAATCAAAGTCTAACTAATAAAGTATTTGATAAATATGACCCGTTTATCCCCATCATTGGGATGAAAGGGACAAAATACATACTTTTTAAGGGGTCACATTACCCAAAAAATGACTAAAATATCGAATTTTTTTAATTGCAAATATTAAAACTTCAAACACTTTCACATACATTGTAAAAATTTTCATTGCGCTATCTGCATTATTAAAGCAGTTATTAACGATTTTAGGTAACGCTAGGTGTCAAAAATGGGCAGCAGGCAACTAGTTTCGGTTTTCGTATAAGTTGATTCGATCCAACCAATTCTGTCCAAAAGTAATCTAGATGATAAGCCTTACATTTGTTTCAAAAATAATAAATTGATTATCAATTGCACTTCTAATTTCCATGATTTGAAGTGTAATAATCTGCTACATTTCTATCAATTGATCACGTGATAATTATCGTTTGCGTTTTGTTTACATATTTTATCATTAGATTTTTTGAATATTTTGGCAAAAAAAGGTATTTTTTAAAACCATTCTGTTATTTATATTTTAGTTAACTAGGAGGCCTCGCCCCCTGCTCTCTGGCGCTCAACAACCCCCGGAACTGCTTTCACAGTTCATTCCGGATTGCTACGCAATCCAATGCTTGCTTTGCTCGCTCATTGGAAACGTTCTGTCTAGTTTTTGTATACTTTTTTGAATACTGAAGTTCCGAAAACTTTTCACTGTAGAAAATTCTTAGCATGTACATTTCAATATTAATTTGAAATTGCAAACAGTTCACATATTTTTCTTAATCACACTATTCTAAATTTCAGTTGTTGAGAAAAGTAACTGTTGTAAGTTTTGTTTTAAAGTCTTTCCCACCAGAGGGCTAAAGCCATGTGTTGTAAAACAATATGAAATAGTAGTCTGCCACTGAACGCCGGATGTAAAGCATCGGCTTTGATGAAGATAATTTTGTATTTTTAATTCTCTGAAGGGCGCCACCTTAATAATATGGAATTTGTAAAATAAATGTATATATTTTTGATTGTTGATGAAGCCCATCATTTTGTGTTTTCATCAGTGTTCAGAAGCAGAACAACTATAAGTTTTTTATTTTATCACAAAAATATAAAATGTATAAAAAACAAAGAAAAGAGTAAGAAAATGAGTATAGTCATAGAAAAAGTTAAAATTATAATATAGTATTTGTCAGTTAAAATAAAACTTTTTGTTTAAGTCATTGCTAACAATTCAAATTTCTCCGAGGCAATTCTAAAGTATAAATTAAGGTAGTATTGTTAAGTTGAAACACAATATTTTTAGTTTTGATGTCAACAATACAATTCAATTTTTCACAAAAACGATTGTTTCCATTGTTAAGTTCAATGTCAACAATTCAAATTTTTCTGAGGCAACTCTTAACCTCTAAATATTATTTTTTTTATGTACACATTTCTAAATGTCAGTATTCAACCACAAAACAACTTAAAGTCCTCAAATTTAGCATGAAGTTGTAAAATGTAATGAAAGAGGGTCATAGCAATAATGAAAGTAGAAGTAAAGTTAGTACTGTAAAATTAAAACAATATTTTTAATCAATGAGCCAAGTTCTTCAAGAAGCAGTTGTAGAAGTAGGTTGTTTATTTAAAACTTTTTATAGAATTTCTTTAAGAACACAATTGTTAATTTGGGCATTTGGCGATACAACACTTTTAGAATTGAAGGATTTGTTACGTCAAGCGCTCAGGTATCATAATTTTGATCTAGTTGCGCTCATATGTCATTTTGATTTATGTTGCTAAGTTAACTTTCAAAAAATTCTATGTCTGGCAACAGCATTTTTATTTTTTAAGTTGTTTATTTTTATTTCTTTTAGAATTCGTTATTTTTTTAGCGAAATGTTTTTTAACCTAACAGAATTCTTTGCCGACTGTTTTCTCTATGAATGAAGAAAATAAAGTAAATATTTAACTGTTGTGAAAAGAATCTTATTTAGTTGTACAAAAAAACTTCAGCCAAAATTGGGGAGCCACGTAAGAGAATTATATATATTAGATCAGAAACACATCACTAAAAGGCAGATTGCTTTGGTGTTTTCAAAACAAAGCAAACGTTGCCACCGGCGGAAAGAAATGCAGCCAAAATTTGGGAGCCACGTAAGAGAATTATATATAATAGATTATTATATATAAGTTTTAGTTTTTTTAATTTTATTTGTTAAATTGATTTTTTGGCATTATATTACAATGCCAAGGCCTAAACGATCGCGAGTGATTGCGAAGCAAAAAGCTTGCAAACGTTGGTGTCCCAATCCTGATTTATCAGTGGAAAGAAATTCCCCGGACCCTAATAACGAACAAAATAAGAGATTGTCACATTTAGAAGAATTGTGTGAATCTATAATTGTACCTAAGAATGAAGTTTCTGTTCCTCAATATGCCATTGTTGACGTTCACCAACTTTCACAACTTTTTGAAAATGTGTTGTGTAAAACTTGTATGAAACCATCCTTATCTGTTTCATATGGAGAAAAACTTGAATTATCTGTAAAAATAGATCTGTTTTGCCCAACTTGTTGCACATCTAATAAAAAGATATCTTCATCAAAAGATATTTTGCAAAAAGGAGAAAAAGTTATCGATATAACAAGACGAATGGTGCACTCATTTTTGAGTATTGGGAAAGGGTATGCTGCCCTTAGACAATTTTGTATGCATATGAATTTGGATATAATGTCGAGTAGAGCTTTTAATAATCACACGAAAAAGTTGTGCAATTCTAACCGCAAACTTTTCAAAGAACACATTAATAATGTTCATGCTCAAATCAAAGAAGCTTATGGTAGTAGAAATTTAGTAAAACCTCTTGACATAGCTGTTTCATTTGATGGAACGTGACTTACACGTGGACATACGTCACAAATTGGAGTTGGTTGTGTGATTGACATTTTTACGGACTTTGTCATTGACAGTGAGGTAGTGTCAAAACGATGCCTTGAACGTGAAAAAGCATGCAATGAGCTCGGAAAAAAGTCATACGAATTCGATTGATGGTATTGTGGTCATCAGGATCAATGTAGTATAAATCATCGAGGCTCTTCAGCAGCTATGGAGCAAGAGGCTGCATTGTTATTGTTAAAAAGGTCAAAGGAAATTGGCTTTCGTTATGTTTATTTTCGATTCGTTTATTTTCGTTAAACGATATAAGAAAACTTAATAGTTGGTCGGATGATGTTGTTTTGTTGTTTTTAAAATCAAAGCTTACTGGCAATACCAGAAATTATTTTCAAACATCCCCAGAATTTAAATGCGTTAAGTTAGATTTTATTAGGGCTATTGCATCATCTATTTTTTCAAATGAGGATGATCCTTCAACTAATCTATTGACTCTTAATAATAGTATCCAGTTATTGCCGGGTGAGAGCATTAAAAATTTTGGCCACACATTAGTATCAAAGACCTACAATTCTGTCACAGATCCAATAGCTCTGAATCAAATGAAACCCCCACAACTCTTGAATGCCCTACCTTTAAATTTAAAAGAAAAACTTATGCTTCAGAAAACCGACTAGCGCTTTGCTCCTTTCCGCGTGCCTTCTTGGCGTCAGTCGAGGAAGCCACCGTGAGAGAGAAGCATTGCTCTCATTTGTTTAATAACTTCAAGGCGCTTGCCTTCCTGCTCAGCTATTATCCCTTTTTTTTACAAGAAATAATTATGGGGACTCATTACGTTAAAATCTAATCAATTAATTTTAAGACACTACCACATTCCATTAATATAAAGATGAGGCTTGGCACGTGTTCCTGTCACCAATGATTTGGCGTGATTTCTATAGCCATGTTGTGCATGCGGCGCAATTTAGATGATTTGATTTTCTAAGAACTGGAATTCATCTTCTTTCGAAAGGAAAGTTTTTTTTTTTTGTCTAGAATTTGACACTTTACCCAGGAGATCTCTTATGTTTCAACTTGAACCCATGATGAGAAGTAAAAACAAAGTTTTTAACATTTCCTGAAATGAACTCTCTTCAATTATTCATATCCCTCATACAGCATCAGACCAGTTACGAAACCTGGAGATCCTTCTGGAACGAAGGATCAGGTAATTAATTTGAACAGTGTTTTGTTTAATGATACGATCACTCTTTTATGTTTTCATTCATTTATTCTAAATTTATTTAAATCGTAACAATACGATATATTTTTGGAAATTGGAAGGAAAACAAAGGAAATTGGCTTTCGTCTTAAACAAAGTTTATGGGGATTTTGAAATAAAAAAAAGAAGAGTGTGTTAATCACATAAGTAAGCGACTAGGGACCTCGTTGAGAAATACTGTGAAGAAATGGCGAAGTAGGGGTGTAACCCTATGAGGAAAGTCTCACGGCAGTGTGAAAGACGAAACGATGAAGAAGTTAACCAGATATTACAAAAATGCTATAATAAGATATTACAAAAATGCAATATTGGTGCTATGAAAACCGCAATTTATGCTACACTTTATCATAGCATCTCAACTGACAAAAGGCCGCAGCATTCCAAATGCCCAGCTGGTGTGGACTCTTGGTGCTTCTACCAAAGAGTTATTGCTCGAAACGAAAAACCAGGTCCTCACAAAAAATTTTTTTAACACCCCACTGAACGAAGCTCAACGAAAGCGCAGCCATATCTGCGTATGAAAAAGATCGGCAATGTGAAGTGTTAAAGATAGGCCTCACTGTTCATCCGGGCATTCCATGGCTTGGATACAATCCACATGGTTTTGTAATGAATTCTGATTTAGTTTTAAGGGGAATAGGCACCTTTAAAAGGTCAAAAAAATCGTAATTTTTTTTATTTCACATTTAAAAAATTTAGATATTTCTGAATCGTTTAAAAAACCACATTAAAAAATTCTCATTAGAACTTGCATAATTCCTTTTTTAAAATACTGAGACAAGCAGGTTTCTGCTATTCGGTTTTAGTTTCTGTTTCACCCACCCAGTTTCTGTTAACTTAATATCTTAATAACTAACTTAACTAACTCGTAAACTTAATATTTCTTTATGGATAATAAAGAAGTATTTTTCAAGGAATAAAAGATGAAGAAACTGGCAGACGGAACCTTTCTTTTCCAGCAAAACGATTGTTTGCAGATTTCGATTTGTTTACATTTGAACGCGTGTTTGTTGAGCTATAAACCGTTGTTTTTCTTATAAATTATTGTTGCTTAGTAAATTTCTTTTAATAGACCTAGAAAACATAGGTTTCGTGGAAATCAACACACGAAGATTGCAAACAAAAGTGCATCGAATCGTAAGTTGAGAAATTTTTTTCAACCAGAATCTAATTGTGAAAATTTTGATGGATATATGATCCTAGATAAAAAGAAGTTATACAAGAATGTGTTTCTTGTAAAATTTGTGGTGGTGATGTTGTCATCAGTTCAGAAGTTGTGGCTGAACTGTCAGAGAAAATAAATGTTAATTGCAAAACTTGTGGCACAATTTGTTCTACAAGAAATTCTGTAATTCAAAATGACAAAAAAAATGCTCCTGAAATAAATATAAGATTTATTTATGCTATGAAAGCTATAGGCTAAGGTTTGTTTGGAGCTAAAACATTTTGTGGCATAATGGATATGCCTCCACCTGTCTCAGAAACTGCTTACAAGAAAATTCAAAAATATCTTGTGAGTGCAACTTTATTATCAGCTAATAAAAGTATGTCAAAAGCTATTAAAGAAAAGATTCAAGCAAATCCAAATGAATCAATCACCGATTTAACTGTTTCTGGAGATGGCACATGAAAAACGCGTGGCCATTCTTCATTAGTTGGTGTATGTACACTGATTGGGGCATCTTCAGGTAAAGTTCTGGTTATAGAAGTGTTATCATCAACTTGTAAAGGTTGTTCTGCGTGGCAAGGTTTAAGAACTGGAGAGAGTTCTGAAAAGTGGAGAAAAAAGCATGAAAAAATTTGCCAGAAGAACCGCGCAGGATCTGCTGGCATGATGGAAGTTGTCGGTATGCAACGAATGTTCGAAAGATCGGAAACAAAAAACAATGTTCGATATGCAAATTATATTGGTGATGGTGACACCAAAACATTCTCAGCGATAGAAAAACATGAACCGTTATGATAATTTTAAAATTTCTAAAATTGAATGTGTAGGACACACACAGAAACGTATGGGTTATAGACTGAGAAAGCGAAAACAAGAACTAAAATAAAATCAAAGAAGTTGTCTGATGGAAAGGCAATCGGAGGTAACGGACGTTTGACAGATGAAGTTATAAACAAACTTACTATATATTATGGCAATGCTATCAGAAATAATGAATCTTCTGTAAGAGATATGCAGCGGGCAATATGGGCCATATTTTATCACAAAAGATCCAGTGATAAAGAACTTACACATGACTTTTGCCCACCAGGAAAAACATCCTGGTGCGCTTATCAGATATTGTTGGCCGATAGCAATAATGTACAGAACTTAACACATAAAAATTCTATTCCGGCTCCTGTAATGGATGCCATTAAAGACATTTTAAAGATTTGTCTATGCCGTCTTTGTTAAAAAGATGTTTTAGGAGGGCATACGCAAAATGCAAACGAATCATTCAATGCTTTAGTATGGAAAGTATACCCGAAGGTGTCAGGTTCGGGCCCAAATGTAGCAAAAATTGCTGCTTATGAAGCAGTTGTGGTAATATTTTTTTTTCATCTTATTTTAGGACAAGTACAATAATCAAACTTTAAGAATTTCATATTATCAAACATTTTACTATTGAAGTGATGGCAACACTATGCTCCAAAACTTTGTTTTATCAAGTAGCTAAGAACAGTGATTAGGCCTAGTTTTGGAACAATTTTAAATGTAAGTGTACACTTTTCTTATATTCATGTTATATTTTAAAGTAACAAACATATTTTCTCAAAATAACTTTATTAAAGCTTAGAATATTTCGAAACTATGATTTCATTTAAGTTTAAATTAACAAATTTTGTGGTAGTGTCAGTCACAGAAAAATGGTATTTTTCTTTTTATCTTCAATTTAATAAAGATTTTCAGTTTAAATTACATCTAGTTCCTGACTATAAGGAATAATATGTCTCATAATATGGATAGAATAAAAATCTATACAGGAATTTATACATTTCTGAAGGATTTTAAAATGTACTGTCAGTCACACACATATTATCTATTTACTTATAGACTTAAAACAAATTTATTTATCAATTAAATATTTCATTTTAGATGGGTAAAACAGCTGCTGAAAGAAAAAAGGAACAAATAGAAAGATTAAAGGCTAGTGGAAAATATGAAAATTTTAAAGAAAGGGAGAAAAACAAACTAAGAGAACGGCGCATCCAGAAGAAAAACAAATGACTATCGAAGAAAAAGAAGCTTCAAAAGCAAAGAAAAGAGAGGAAATGAAGAAATATAGAGCAAAAAAAGCTCTAAAATTATTAAAAACTAATGATGTAGTGTGTTCTGAATCAAGTTCACCATCGAAAGCTTTTCAGAGCCCACAGTCCTTTGGCAAAGCTGTTTCGAAAGTAAAGAAAAACTTACCCAAGAGTCCAAACAAATGTAAGGCAGTCATTAATAAGTTAGCACAGCAAATTGTGCCAAATATTGTGCAAGCATCTTTGCCAAAGTCGAGAATTTCAAAAATTGATGTAAACAATGAAGAACAAGTGAAAGCATTTTATGAAAAAGATGGCATAAGCTACCAAGCCCCTGGTACTAAAGACTTTGTTATTGTTAGAGATTTAGAAGGTAAAAAAACAAAAGTGCAGAAAAAATATTTATGTACGACTCTTGGAGAAGCTCATGAAATGTTTAAAAATGATAATCCAGGTATCAAAATTGGTCGCTCCAAATTTAGTGAATTACGCCCTTCGTCTTAGGCATGAAACTCCAGCTAATTTATGCTTATGCATTTATCATGAAAATGTTCGACTTTTGCTTGAAGGAATAAGTTTTTTTTCCAAAGAATCTGATTTTATTAAGTGGACGTTGGAATATGATGAAAATGACAACTAAAAAAAAAAAAAATCGATTTTGAGATTTTTACAGAAATTCAATATTTGCCTTATTATCTTTCAAATAAAAAAAAAATTATTGATGTACGATAATTTTTTACGAAGTTATTGACAATTTTCGAAACCAACATTTCAGCTTGAACGCTTCTAAAGCGAAACTAACTTTTTATCCATCCATTTGATACGTGAACTTGCGGCATTATTTACTGAATTGAGATATTTGTTGCGATTTTTTATTAGTTTCGGTTTCACCTTAGAAAGAAAACAGCTCTTTTTAGAACTATTATTACTTTTCATCGTAGTTTGTCGCATTTTATTTCGCTACTTATTGCTTTTTATTTCGTTATTGTTAAATTTTACTCTTGTTTCATTTTGAAGCATCGTTTCTGTTGCTTGACAGATAGTGAATTATGCATAGCATAAACAGACGGTGGCATAAGCCAACTTCTCGCAATTCGAAAAAAAAGCAGGCTGCTTTAGCCAGAGATCAAAAGCGTTGGGGCTCAAAAGAACTGGAATATAGTGTTAAAATTATTTCAAATGAAGCTGTTGCTGATCCTTCTTCATCAACAAATGATAATTTAAATAAATCTTCCAGTGAAAATAAATTACATTGAGTGGAAAATATTACTGACTGTTCAATGATTAGTCTTTTTTAAAAATAAAAAAAAAACTAGTGGCTGGCGCAGTTTAGCCATGTCTGGCTCTTGTGTCAATAAACTTTAATCATCCAACCAATGATTAGTCAAGAACCATCATTTGTGTTGATGAATATTGCAATGTGGGGCAACTTATTTGCTAATATAAAATGTGATGAATGCAACTTGAACTCTTTGACTATTATATCACATAATCCATTTGGATATTCTACAAAACTAGAACTGCGGTGCAACAATTGTCAAAAATTGTTTGGCAAAACTTTTTCAAGTTCTCGTGTTGAGGATTCGAAGAGTTTTGAAGTTAATAAAAAACTGGTTGATGCTTTTCTGCAGATTGGCAGAGGGCATGCTGCTTTAGAAACCTTTTCAATGATCATGGGTATACATGCAATGGATAAGAAAACATTTAACAATTGTCTACAAAAAATATTTCAAGAAAAGCAGCATGTAAAAAAGAATATTTTGGCACTTACTAGAAAAATTGTCAGAGAGAAACATGAGGAGCTCAATCCAGAACTAAAAAACCAAGAAATTTTAAACATTTGTGTTAGCTATGATGCATCATGGCACAAACGTGGTTTCACGTCATTGTATGGAGTAGGAACAGTTATCGATGTCTTGACTGGTCTTATCAACGAGCCTTATGACTGGTCTTATGACGAGCATTATATCGGATGGGGATTCGAAGACATTTCTTCATCTTGAAAGTTGTAAACCGTATGGGTCGGTTATAAATATTACCAAAGAAAAATGTTTGAACCATGTCGCCAAAAGGTTAGGCACTGGCCTCTGCAATTAAGTGAAGGATTGGCGGTGCAAAGGTATTACAATCGGAGGCAGAAAAGCTGGGAGCCATAAACCTATAAAAAATAATATACCCAATGTTGATGATATGAAGACGGCAATTTTCGCCTCCCTTATGCATTGCTCCTCGACTGATAGTAAACCGAAGAACACCAAGTGCCCTAAAGGCGAGAAGCCACCCTATCAAGAGAAATTAATATAAGCAGCGCTGAACAATTCTCAAAATCAGCAGAACAAATATGTAAGAATATAACTATATTATATATTCCAGAGTCCAAAATTCATGCAGAAAAAAAAAATCACCTAGATGAACTATGTTGTCCAACAGGAAGTAAAATATTCGCAATTCCTAATACAAGAAAATTTCACTCTTTTATAAAAATTTATTACATCTTACAGGCATCCAACGTAAGTTTATAAAAATAGGCAATTGGATACTTGTTCCATTCTCTGGAAAATGTAAAGTGAAGCATCTTGCTGGTCAGGTACTAGATAAAGAAAAAAATTGAACTAAAGTGAAATTTTGGCAAAAAAAAAAAGGAAACTGTTTCATTTGGCCACTTAAGGAAGATATATCATATATAAATCTTGAAACAAACACAAGAATAATGCCTGAACCAAATTTTGATCGCAGAGGCTGTTTCACTTTCGATAACTTTGACTTTTCAAGCTTTAAAATTGGTTAATTTTTTTTCATTAGCTCGTGAAAAAAAAATGATAATGTAGTGTCTGTCACAATCTACGTTTGGTGTCAGTCACAAAGAATAAGTGAAATTAAAAATAAAGAAAAAATTCTTAAACAATTTTGCAATTTATTTTCATTGACTACAAATACTTTAATAAAATTATGTTTGAGAAATGATTTGCTTTCATAGTTTAATCAGAAGAAATTTGAGTTTAAAAATTTGTCCAAAAACTGGCTTCCATACTTGTAGTGTCAGTCACACTTACTCAAATATTGTTATAATTAATAAAATTAGGTCCCTAACAATACTTTGTGTTCTAAAATTTATTTACATTTTTAGAAAAATATTGATAAAATAAAATGTTTAGCTGTAAAAATATTTCTTTAATGTATCTATTCATCTGTGAAAAATTGTCTGATGTAGTATCTGTCACACGTGGAAATAGCCAAAACTCAAAATGAGAAAGCGCAATTTTCCATGTTTTACTGCAGAAAATATAATGGTGACATCAAATTAATTATAAAATATACTAGAAGTCATACTGCGAATTAAGAAGCATCATGCTTTAAGCTTCCCGTTTAAAAACTTTTATTAGAATTTCGCTCTTGAAATCGATACAGTCTCGTAACTTTAAACAGAGAAGAAAATAAATTCCTTAATTTTAAAAAATAAAAGTTAATATGCTTACATATTCTTCCAATTTCATACTATATCTTTTAATGTCATTGTTCAAAATATTTATATGTTTTGACTATAACGCCTTGATATTAAATATTTATAAGCAATTTGTAATAATTCTATTACAATATGCCTAAAAATCATTTTTTTAGTAATTAGCTTTAAAGGTTTTTGTCTCCTAGTATTAATGTATAAAAAATTTGCTATTATATATATACTATATATTAAAATTAGGCATCACAATTAATAAACTATTGTTATCGAACAATATGTAACTCTAATATGTAACAATATGTAAAAGTACAAAAAATAAGATTAGAAAATGATAATGAAACGATGACGACAGACATTGATAAATTTTTCTAATTTTAAATTGTTATCTTTTAATACCAAGAAAATGTAGGAATACTATACTTCTGAACAGAAATAATTTGTTAGAAGTTTTGCAACTATTATCAGTAAAGTGTCGAACATTCAATAATTGATGTAATTGTATGTTAGAAAAATTCGCAGCGGCAACTTGGCACTTTCAAGATAGTTTTAAACAACAGCTTTGATCTTGGAAGCATTACAAAAATTAACATTACAAACTATTTAGAACTAACAATTAGCAGTCATCTTATTTAACACATCATGAGTATATAAATAATAAAAAATTAACTATAATTTCTAATAGTCCAACTTTTTAAACAAAATATAAAAACTACTTTAAATAAATCACATACAGTTTTATGAAAAATACCGATTAATACAATTTTAAAAGCAATAATTCTTCTTAATCAATTTAAAGTACAATTAGGAGGAAATAGGTTTAGAACAATTTCAGACAAAAATGTTTGGTTTAGAGACAGATACGAAGTAGAAAGTACATAATTAAAATTTTATCTATTTATGAAATAAATAGATAAATATAAATCAGTGTGTTCATTCCTTATATTTTACGGTAAATTAATTTTAATAATTAACTTCATTAATAACAGCTATTTTAAATAAAGGCAGGTCTTTTTGCAATCCTGATATGTAGGATTATATATTCAGTTGTTAGTTATTTTTAATTGATCACCATTTCATTACTTAAAAGTGTTGCGAGAGCCAAGTGAAGTTTTGAACATAAATTTAATGCTACTTCAATTACTTGCTTCAAAAGATTGATGGTAGAGAGATCTATTTGGCTTTTCAGCCGAAACCCATTTTTACATAGACGTGTTTGTGAATACACAGAATTGCCCATTTTAAGCAAAGGAAAATCTCGAAACATCATTATATTAATTCGCCAAAAATCCCAGTATTGGCAACTATTTCCCACAGTGGCTCTTTAATATAAAGAGGTACTAAATTACTTAACCTTTGTTTCTTTGAAATTGTTGTTTTTGAAGTGTAACAATGTCCTAGAATTTTCTCCCTAAACTTAAAATTAGGGTAAATTATTTCCTCCATTTTATCGAAATTTTACAACATTCACTATATGTGATAGTATAACTTTCAAAAAGTTTCTAAATTATTTTTTAACTTGAAAGCATTATGTTCACTTCTCAGGTCCATTTATAACAATTTTCCCCTATGATACATTGATAGATTATATCTATAATATTAAATATATCTTTGACACATTGATGGATACCTAGAATTCATCCTAGTCATTCATAACAAATCATGCAGGGTTGGCAGGTTTTTGACATGTGACAGTTTTTGACAGTTTAAACCATGGTTTAAACTGTCACGTCAAAAACCTCACTGTCAAAAACCTATATTCATATGTGAAATTTAATTAATGCATAAAATTTATATATTTTTTATAAAGGATAGTGCTTCTAAATATGATCTAGAAAAAATTAATTTTAAATTTTGAAGAAACACTTATATTTTAAATAGTAACCAAAATCTTGTACATTTGAAAACTCACATCTTTTGTAATATTATGTATTCATTTTCATGTGTTATTGAAAATCTGCAGTGATATTATTAAGAAATTTATTTATAACCAAATTTAGTGTANGGGAATTTTCTACAATGCACAAAAACTAAGAGAATTTTTATTAAACCAGTATAGACCAGGACAAACTAGAAAAATCCAATAGTCTATTGGAAAATCCATTAGAGTTGGCAGCTATGTTCATGGTATCTGCTACATTTTAAATTTTCAAATCCCTGACTTTTCATGAATAATTCCAAGAATTTTTTATGACTTACCAAAGTTACTATTTTCTCCGACAAAAAACACAACAATAAATTTAAAAAAGCATAAATTGAAATGATAGTTATAACCAAAACTGTTATACTCTGCATCTTCATATTTATTGATTTTTAAACTTAAAAAACAGAGCAAAGAAAGAGTTGAAGGGATAAAGTAGCTGAAAAAAATACAAAAGCAAATAATCAAATACAGTCAGATATATGTAGTTACTTAAGCCTGTTTCATTTCTTCTTAAAAGTAAGTGTAATATAAAAAGCCTAAACCAGAATTTTAAATTTATAAAATAAGAATAATAAATAGATAAAATTCTAAAATAAAATAATAAAAGATAATTTGCACTAGAAAAGATGTTCTTTCTTTCATTTTTTGAAAGAACACAATTTTTAAAGAACATGATAAAAACATTTTATATTTTAATAAAATATGACTGTGAGTCGGAATTTGTTAAAAATTCAGATATTCAGAACGCCGCAAAATTGGGAGGGGTTGCATTTTAAAAATTAGATTTTTTGACAACCTAAATCCATGACTTTACAGGTGCACAAAAAAAAAAACACTCACGCTGTCAACAACTGTTATAAAGATAGGTTTCAATATAAGAAGTTGGAACAAATCCTTCTTCAAAGTTTCTCTTTCTGATGCGTGTCCACCCGTCTCCTTGATCCAATTCCACAACGTCAAACTCTTCACCCTCGCAAACATCGATGGACCCTTCACTTTGACCTTCCAATTAAAAATGTCAATTAATATATTTAGTCAACGTATAATTATTAAAGCACTTCATATATTTCATACATTATTAATACAGTGTTTTAATATGCATAGCTGCCAACATGGCTGGTAAAAATCCAGTAGATTTTACGAAATATAGATTTCATGATAAATGTTGCATAATGTAGGGGTGATTGTGAGCTTAACTCAAAAATCCTGAAAATTACTGGAGTAAATTATGTTTTTTCTTTCATTTTTTGAAAGAACACCATAATTTTTAAAGAACACAATAAAAACACTTTATATTTTAATCAAATATGACTGTGAGTGGGGATTTTGTTACAAATTCAGATTGATTGAATGTAGGGTTTAGTGGCACAAGGTCCAAATGAGGACATGCTGCTCCAAACAATATGGTGAAACAGTTCAAACGTCTAAGTCCATGCAAAATGTTAATTGCAGCACAATTAAAACTGATAAAAACTGTACAAAGTGAATAAAACAAGATAAAAAGTATGAATACAGTATAATTCGAGCTTGGACGAAAGAAGATCCATTTATTCTGCAAGCTAGGCATCTAAGCTGTTTATTGTGCAGCCCTGGAGAATGATGTACACATTATGGCATCGGAGTAATATATTTGCCCGTTAATTACATTAGAAACATCGAACGCCACATAAAAATCAAACAAGTGTACTCTGACTGCGATTCCTTTAGTGACACAAGTGATGAGAACTTTTTTGGCTCTGTTGCAGAAATTTCAAATAGTAAAATAACAACACAAATAAGCCCAAATAGCTACATTGTTGTAAAGTTTGCCACAAAAAAGTCATTTAAATATTTTATTGCACTGGTTCTGTCCTGTGACAGTACAGATGAGTACACTGTAAAATTTTTATTTTTATGAAAAAGTGTACAGCTAATAAGTTTGTATTTCCTGCAGCAGATGACATTGCTGAAGTAAATGCAGATGATATTGTAGATGTGTTGAGTCAGCCGATAATGAATAAGCGTGAACAATACATTTTCAAAGATAATTTAGATACATTTGTCAATTTGTGTTAAATTGTTATAATTTGGTCTTATTTTATTTCTCTTTGTAATGCACTAATTAAATATTTGCAATTTTTTATAAGTAGTAATTATTGTTTGTGTATTATATCACCTCTGTGGTTTAAATCTCACCTCCGTGAAAAAGGTTAGATATATTTCACTATTTATAGGTAAAATAATTAAAATTTAGCTGGGCCATTTGTTGTGGTTACTTCTAGTAAATAATAGAATAATACAAAAATGTAAAAAAAAGGAAACCTGAAGTTTTGAAATTATAAAATTTTTTACTTCAAAAGTTACACTTTATGGAGAATGACCCGTATATAAAAAAAAAAACACATTTAAAGGCTTTAATGATAGTTTGTCACAATTCATGTCTTTCTTAAAAATAAAATAAAAAGATCACTGGGGTACCCTGGGGGTTGTAATACCCGTATTTACCAAAAGGTAAACCCCCTGAGGAATTGATTACATTCTCACAATAAAAAAACAGAATATTGAATGCACTTATAGTTTAAAGTACTAAATATATTTTAAAAAAAACACATTCAAAGGCTTTAATGACAGTTTATCACAATTCATGTCTTTTTTAAAAACAAAAAAAGAGATCACTGGGGTACCTCGGGATTGTGATACCCGTATTTACCAAAAGGTAAACCCCCTGAGGAACTGATTATTACATATAATAGAATAGTACATTTTCACAGTAAAAAACAGAATATTGAATGCACTTTTAATTAACAGTATTTCAAATCTTTTCTTTAACTATTTTTTTTCAATTTAATAAGATATGTATTAAAATGCATTTAAAGGCTTTAATGATGGTTCGTCACAATTCATTGCATTAGACATGTGCAAAAATTTCAAATAGAAATTTAAAAATTTCACTTTATAATGCTAATCGTTTGTGACTGGTATTCTGCTGATAGAAAACAGAGATCAAGAAAAAATTATACTAATAGCATAAATCAACTTTAGAAAGTTAATGAAATGTAAATCAGTTTTTGACGAAAGAGCCAAATAATCATTTTGATCATTAAGTGAAAAAAGATTTCGTGAGTCACACAATCAGGCAATGTCATTTATATTGAGAGTCAAACAGTTGAGTAATGGAAATGAATACCCGAGAGTGTCAAAGCTTAAAAAGGCTTGCATTTTATGATTAAAAGCGAAAACACGTACACTGTCGATGACCAAAGCTAATAGATAATCACAAAATTAATAATTTTTATCACATTGAAGCTTGAATCATAAATACACGCACAAAATGCGATTTCACTAGTTTCAGACACTTAACAGGAACTATGGTCACAACGTATATTGAAATATTAAAACAAAAGCAAACAATATCGATAAAGATCATACAGACTAATGCGTTTTTCGAACTTCCTGCTTCAACGCAGCATATTACTTACGCTTGTAACCTTGAACGATTTTCAGTTCAAAGCTTCTCTTCCAGCTCTTTTTGGGAGGAAAAACAAATGCGTCATCTGGTGGTCTTTCATTTAAGTAAAGTAAAGAGCCAAAAATCAATTTAATCTCGTTTTTAAATGATCTTAGGTTCTTTTTACGAATCCTCATGGAATTTTTCAAAATTGATTTTTAAGGTTTTCACTAAGTAAGCGTTTAATGATATGATGTCAAACAAAACTGAAGTATGTTCTTTTTTTTTTAAATATATGGTGATTTTTTTTTTAATTATTTAAATCGAATAGAAAAGGAAATGCTTATATTAGGATCTCCTGTCATATATCCATTATAATGGAGAAAAAAAAACTGCAATTATATAATCTTATATTAGGATTAATGTGGGATTTATTTTGGCAAAAGCCAGCAATAATACAATATAGTTAATAAAAAATTATAAAATAAATAACAAAAATTTTTTGCTTACATCGAAATATCTATGGATAAACGAATTTTATAATTGTGTATTAAAATTTTTGCAATTTTCACTTAAATACTTCCAAATATGTGACTAAAACAACCTAAAGTGAAATTAACATCAAGGGGTCCAAATTTTCCGAATTGCTCTCTTGCCTAACTATTTCATACTAACCATGTCTAAGATATAATTTTCTTGTCCTCTTTTTTTTTTCATTTAAAAAGTATAAATCTTTCATTTTCTTGTTTTGAAATATATTTTTAAGAATGTGAAAGTGTAACAGTCCAGAGAAATATCAATATTTGCAGATGTGCTGATTAAATGTTTTGATTAGTTTATTTAAAATATATTTTATAACATATATTAAACATATATTTTATATAACATATATTACATATATAACATATATTTTATAACATATATTATTTTATAACAAATATTATTTTATAACATATATTAATTAGTTCAATAATTATTAACAGTTAAATTTAAACTTGTAGTAATTAGAGTGCCTAGAGTAAAAGAGTGTGGACAAGGGAGAAACGATTCCTGATTGGTGGAAAGAAAAACTTTACCGCCGGAGGCGAGAGTGGAAAATTCGCCATTGGAATTACACGGTGTGAAAATTATCTGACTGAAAAAATTCATGTTCTGTATTAATAAATGCATGTAATAAGTTCATTACTTACTTTTTTTCAGTAAGAAACTTCACAGTTACAATAAAAGTTAAAATTATGGCTGAAAATTTGGATAGTTGTTAGTTATTCGAATTTATCCTTATTATCACTTACTTGCGTGCATATAAAGTTATGTTTATCTCATTGTAAAGAGAACAAGGTGATGAAATAACTAATGGTTAGATAAGAATAAATGTTTTTACCTTTAATACACATAATTTCTATCTAAATTACTTATAAATTTTAAGATTTGAGCATCTTTTTATCAAAACTTCAGAAGTGCAGAGTTTGGCGATATTACTTTGACATGTTGGCGCGTTACAATGTTCGCGTTACAATTTTACATTGCACGTTACAAAGTAGCATTTGTTTACTTTTCGTTACCAACTGTATAAAATGCTAGTTTTTTTTAAATTTCAACTAATTATGGAAATCTTTGTTTACAATTTGTTGAAATAAACAATACCTTTTCAGGAGAATATGCGATAATTTTTTCCTGAAAAAGTAATAAATAATAATAAATTACATAATTTGTTTTATTAATTATTATTTCTGAAGTAAATGGCATAATCATTATTAATTTTTATATTTTATTTAAGGCATTTATTAAAAGCTGAAGTGTTTTCATAAGTCTTTTTTTTTTCATTGAAATTAATTTTTTAACAATTTCAGATGCTAGATAGTGTTTCTTAAAAAATCTGTAATATCATGTGCTTTCCAATTTTAAAGTTTATATTATTGATACTTCAGTATATACTCTTAGAATAACAGAACCTTCAGAATAACACCAAATGAGCGAGTGGCGACAATTTTCGTGTATCATCTGGCAACCCTCTTGGACAAAAATATGACGGCAGCGCATGCGCTCTTGGATATTGTCATTACTCTTTTCAATACAGGCACTCTAGTAGTAATGCCTTTCGGGTCACTTTGCATTCCAGTAAAATGCACTCATCAGTGTTGAAATTTGAGATGCTGATAATGGCTAATTTTATTTGCGAATCTTGGATCTTTTTCAAAATACTAATTGGTTTTTTATAAAGTAGTTTTTTTTTTCATTTTCATATAATCTTTTTCATATATATCTCTTTCATATAATTTCTAAAGTTGAAATTATATGAAAAAGAAAATCAGGTTGTCATATAATATGTCATGTCATATAATATATAAGTTTCCCACAATTGTTATCTTTCGACCTTTCATTAACTAAAAGAAAATGATTTCCTTCGTTATTACTATGAAAATTGCAAGGCTTATACGAAAATAATAGAGGTGTTTGGTTTCATATTACAGCTAGCAAAAAACTTAAAGACTGATATCAATATTTTTTCTTTTAAAAAAAGTATTAAAAACTGCATTTTGAGCAATAAAGGAACATTTTTATTAATGATTTCAATAATCAGTCAAGGAATTTTTTGATAATTACCAAAAATTTTGGGGAATCACAACCAGCATAAAAAATACCACTGCATGAAGTGTGTTGAGAATGTCTCCAAAGTAGACAGATATTTTTTTGAAATAAAAAAAACTAATTCATAAAAAGCAAGATAATCAAGAGATTTTGCACTGTATTAGTGAGATTAGTAAATAGTTGTTTTATATATGAAAAATAGACAACTATGCATGGTCTTCGAAATCATTTTAAAATGAAAGATCTTGAAAAACTAAATTGAAAAATGTCAATCAAATTACATCAAACTAATAAACCTCAATCTACACAAAACATTCTAGCTTCTCTTGTTAACTTAATCATCTAGCTGCGAAAAATTCATTTCCTTGCTGACAATAGGGTAGAATTCAGCTAAATTTTCGTAATTACGATGGCTAAGTTAAGCCAATCAGAAGTCCGAATTTTTGAAAACATATCGCATTTTGCGATGTGTAAGGTCCCGTAGTGGACTAATCGTTAAGACACGGTTCCCAGCAGTCTCTATCTTTTAAGGAATTGGTAACTAATTTTAAACCATAGTTTCNTTTTTTCTGCAGATATTTTGAAAATATTACGAGGTAATTAAAATAAAAGTTAATAAAAACACGGCAATAATTATACTAAACATATTATGGCTAAGAATACACAAAAATTTGGAACAGAAAAAATGTTCACGTTTTATGTAGAACGCGAAGGCTGCGAGGTTTGAGCTCCAGATCACCGAAGTCAAGCATCACTGACTGCGGTCAGTGTGCAGGTGGGTGGCTACTTGGATCAGTCTGCGTAGGGACCGAGGGTGTGCGGTATTGGTCCTTGTTAAACTGTTCTACCGTAAAGTGCTCGATTTCGCGTGCAAGTCGTTGGGCTACCAAAGCGGGGGTGCCATCCCCTCTGCAGAGGATCAAAATTGTGATGGCATGTCTTCGGATCATCCTCAGGGATGTTTCCCAGACCGTCGCCAATTGCCCATTGTGCAGCTCTAGTGTGACGCAAATTAACTGCAACAACAACAACAACATTTGTAAGAAAAATGCCTTTGATTGGCCGAATTTCTCCATCGTAATTGCGAAAATTTTGCCAAACTCCGCCCTAGAAAACCATGAATTTACGAAATATAGATTTTTTGTGTTCATACGATAGATTAATAAAGAAGCTAACGTAAAACTAACGGATTTCACACTGTACTGACATTTTGTTTAAAAAAAAGTTCATTAAAGAAGGAAACGTAAAATAAACGTTCTACTCGATTTGGGGCCTCTCTGATGTGGGGACCCAGAACTACTTTCCCATGCGCCCCTGCCTTAGTCAGGCTCTGCATTACATACAAACGGAAATACGAACGGATTCCGTTCGTAACTACAAGCATGAAGCCCGTCCCTCACAAAAGTACCAAAGTGGTTGAAAGAATTGAATCCAACCGAAGAGTGAATGGTGTCTCTCCGAACCCCTTTCAAGCAAATACGAGAACTGGGTGTTGATCACCAGTTAGGGATAAAAGGATCCATTGTCTATATTTCCAATAGCTTGCACAAGCCTGTAGACAGTCTTCCACGCAATGTAAATAATTCACTAACTTTCATGTAAAATTGAAAAAAAAAAAAAACCTTGCGTTCAAATCCTATTTCATGTATGAACTTGTGAATCCGAAACGGGAGTATGATGCAGCTTACAATCTCCACCAAACGCCATTGTACCAATCAGAAAATGTTAATATTGATTTCGATTGGATGTTCTATATCTATTCAGTCATCAAAAGAATTTAGACTTAATGTCTGAGCTGCATTTAAATATGCCTGCGAAATTGTGTACTGAGCAGTTCAGTTTTAATAGTTAAAGATGTTCACGATAAAAACACAATAAAGTTGCTTTTCCAAAAAAAACTAGACAACAGCCATTTTGCCATTAAGTAACCTGTGATCTATGGCAATCACAATTTTCTTCATTTTGCAGTGAATCGTATTTTAAATTTTTGTTATATTATTATTTTTTTCTACTTTTATTATTATAATTTAATTCTGTGCTATATTTTACGGTAAAGTTATTTAGAAAAGGAGTCTAGTCTTATTTGTTTCGTTGAAAATTGAAGTGATAGACCGTATTATTTGGTAAACGCTACAAGTACAATAATATTGGACGGCGTGCTTCTGGCAGGTGTGAAAATCGGTCCGAAATAGCACATCCGGAAGTCATACGACAAATTTTAACTTTTACCGCCATCTGTGCTAATTGGCTGTTGATCTAGGAATATAGCCCCAAATAAATATTCTTATGAACTGAGGTTTCAAACGAATCTTTAAATGCAGTATGTTTTTTCACTAAAACTATTCCATTATTATTTTGGAATTTTTTGAAAATGGTTTAATTCCTAAGTACTCTTCACTTGTAGAGTTTTCATCTCTAATGATGTTATATTTTATTTATGTAAATGTTTTAATTCTTTTATTTAGTTTAGCTTCTATGCTATAATATATTTTTCTAACTTTATTTTCTTCTGTATGTTTACTTAGTCCTAATGCATTTCATTCTTCCTCAGCTCTTTATTCGTAAATTGCTTGAGATATTCGATATGTTACCTGATAAGATTACTCTTCATTGCTTTATTTCTGAGTAATTGTAAACTTGAGTTAGAATGTCAAAGCTAGCAATGTATTAATGTGATATAATGCGTGCAATATTTATTCTTTATTGTAAATAGTAAGAGTTCATTTTTTGTTCTCTTAAAAAGTTTTCTTTAGATTGAAAGTTAACAATTTTTGTTTGCTTATGATAAAGTTTGGCTATTGCTTTGGTAAGGTATTTTTAAAGCAGAATTTTTAAATAATTATAATGGTGTGCTATAAGCAATGCTTTTTAAATTTCGCAGCTTGTAGCTTATATAAAAACGATGAAGTTATAATTCAGGTTTACTCCCACAAGATGACATTGAATACTAACTTTGTCATTTTGAATGCAATTGTAGTTTCTTATTTATGTGAGATTTCAATTGAATGAAAATTATGAAACACTTAAATAGCAGTGTCTTTTTAGTTTTCTTTAGATAAAAGTTTTGAACAAAATCTGGAGATTATATACAGGTTGAGGTGTATTGTAGATATATATAGATAAACGCTGTATAAATATCAACAAGTATTATGTATGGCCAACAATTTTTTAAAGCATATACTTTTAATATTTTACAAAATGAAAAATTTTAATTTCATTATGAATCAAGATTGAAAATATGTAAAACAACTTTCAATTATTTATATTTGGTAGTATATAATTACAATTATATACACGTATATAATAATAAATGATTTATTATTTGTAAGGAAAATTATATATATATTTTTTTGCTGCACCGTAAAAAAGTAGAGTTTCAGCAGTTTTTATCCATAAAAAATTTGGGTTTTTCTCTGCTGTACCTAATCTGTTGTAATTATTCATATCAAACACAGAATTTCTGGTTATCGATTCATTCTTTTATGTTATTTAATTATGTATTAAAGTTAAAGGAATGATAATTTTTTTAGTAAGTTAGATATTTTTAAAATTTATTCAGCCAATATTTCTTGATATCTAATATGCAATTCACTTCACACACACATGTATATGCATTCTCATTTCTATGTAAATGAACTTCCTCAGGGGGTTTACCATAATGGTAAACACGGGTGTCACATTCCCGAGGTACCCTAGTGATCATCCTCCATTTATAGTATGATGAGATGCTAATATATAAAATACTTATATATAATATTGAAAACTATTTTATTGCTCTTCATTATTTTCAAAACTCAAACGGAATATAACATAATGTAGGGAACCTGTGTTAAAGTTCAGGGTGTTAGATCTTTTTGTTAGAATTTAACTAAAATTAAAATTTTTTTATAATTTAAGAAAACGAAACTATTACAAATTGTATATTTTCTGCTTTCCAAAATTTTTTAATTTTACAAACATTTTTAATATTTATTCATTTAGAACCACTTTTGAGGAATCGCCCCACTACCTATTCTACTCCTATCCTTGTTTGAAATGTTTTTGGTGAGACATTTACTTATGTTTCCAGTAAAATATTTGTAGTTCAGTTTACAGAACCCATAAGCTTAGCGTTTAGCGCCATTCCATCAATTTCCACTCTCGCATCATGCCATCCGTATACCAGTTCTGAATGGAATAAAATTCCTTTGTTCAATCCTAAACTCCTAACTAAACTTTTCGTCTCATATTCAGTATTTAAAACAAACATGCAACAGACAACTCAATTTACTTAAAGTATTAACTAACACTTCCTGGGGAGCAGATACATCCTCTCTGAGGAAAATATACACATCTGTAATTAGATCAAAACTACGGCTCTATACTTTATGAGTTAGCAAGAGAATCAGTTTAAGATACATAGGCATTGTCCATTACGAACGAATTGCGACTGGCACTTGTTATACCTCACTAATTTAAAGTTGGTACGGTTTGCACAATGAGCAGTCACTTTAATAGTGCAGAAATAAATTAGCTTTCAACTACTACTTTCAACTTAAAATCTGTCCGATTTATCATCTTCACTCTAAGATTTTACAACCTGAGTATGAGATCCGCTTTAAATAGCAATTCCTACTTTTGTCTTGAGGATGTAAGAACTTTTATTAAAACTAAGTGTTGAGGATTGATATGTTATCTTCTACATTACTACCACCCTGGTTAGATGTTCCTTTACTTGTTGATGATTTTAAACAACACTCAAAGCAGAGTACTTTATCAAGCATATATAAAAACATATTTCATGTGCATCAAAACAAATATAAGGATTTTAAAGCTGTTTTCACAGACGGGTCAAAGTTTATTAATTATGTGGCATGAGCTGTTGTCTGTAGCAATAGCAACATGTCAGGATAGTCCCTTCAAACTTTTTCACTGCTGAGCATTATGCATTAATTTTAGCTTTAGATTTTATTTTTGAACAAACTATAAACAGTGAATAATTTATTCAGACTCAAAGAGCTGTATTGAAAAATCCTATTACCAACCCTCATTCAATTATTAATTACATTTTACAGATACCATAGCCAAATTCATTCACCTGTATTTTACCATAGCCAAATTCATAACATCTCACTAAGACTATTTACCTTTGCTGATGTTAAACCCGTGATATGCGACTAATTAGACTAGAGAAATGAGCAGTAAATTTCATAAAATAAAGCCATCCATAGTTCTGTACAAAAGTCTTAACTGTCACAGAAACCTGAAAGTTCTCATTAATACATTACTCATCGGTCACACTCGTCTAACACATAAACATCTTAAGGCATCAGCGGCAGTTAGTTCCACATGCCAGGAAACTTTAAATGTCAAACATATGTTATGCCAGTGTCAGAAATTTAAACTCGTGAAACTCTTATTTTAATACTGATTTTCCGATTTATCAACTAATTATAAAATTCAGCGGTTGCAGATTTTGATTGATTTAGCTCTAAATTTCAGGGTTTGAAAAAACCCAACCCACCCGGGTTTTATTGAGAAAAAAAAACCGGGGAAAATTCGGTTTTATTAGAAAAAACCCAGATTTTTTCATTTAGTGCTCATGAAATTTTATTGTGAAAATATTTTTATTTATTAAATAGTGTTGTATAAGCTTAAAAATAGAAATAAATCTAAACAGTTTTAATAAAATATAATAAATTTAAAAGAAGTTTAAATAATGCACTATCACTAATACATGTTTGAATCTTTATTGTTAAATTCGTAAAGTTTCACAATTTTTAACTGAAGTGCTATAAAATATAAATGCAACAGTAATATAAAAGGAAAAAGTTAAAAAAGACTGCATCTTTAGATTAATTTATTTTTTGAAATTATAAAGTTAAAATTTATCTATGAAATTATAAAAAAGCTGATAATAAAACTTTTGTTGAAATAATAAGAAGCTTATTTTTAGAAAACCAGAAAATAAAACTTTAAATTTGGTAATTGTTTAATGTATCACTTAATAGAAATTTTTTTTCGTGGGTTTTCAATTTTTTTAAACATGATTAAAAGAAACAAAATAAATTATATTCCAATTAAATTTTAAAAATAATATTTAAAAAATCTTAAGAAATATTTTAATATTTAACTGTTTTTTTTAAAGGTGATACACTTTCTCCAAATAGTTAAAAATTGTCCGCGAATGTTAAGAGTTAACTTTAAGAAAAAGGTCCATTTTTTTATTTATTTATTATTTTCATACTACAGATTCAAAGTGTCTACCTTTCTCTCTTAGATGGTGATACACTTTTATGAGATTTGTAGCTTTATCTATTTCGTAGTTCACACCACACCTAACCGAAAGTTGAAAAGTGTCTTTCGATAGAGACAGAGGATACTGGTGCTGAGTGTTATGAAAAAAAGAATTGGCTGAAATTTTTTTTGGCTGAAATTTTGAATGCCATAAGACCTGGCAGAAATTTTAGATGATGCTTAGAAGGACAGTTTTCTGCTAATTGCTCTTGTTCATCATTTAAAAATTATCCCCTTGCTTTGGGATCCAGGATGCATATGCTAATAAATGAGGTGGCTGAACAGCCTGATGGAATCTTTTTACAAAATGTTTATGGGGTTGTAATTCATCACGCGATAGTGAGTTAATTCATATTTAAACAGCTTCTGAAATTGAAGAGTTTTCTGATTGAAGCGTTTTTAAAGCTTCAGAAACAATTTATATCAGTTTTTCCAAATTCATAGTTTATAAATATTTTTGACATATTACTATTGAATTCATTTTGATGTTCAAGAGCAATCTCTTGATATTTATAGTAATTATTGGCATAAGTTTTTACGCGGTCTCAATATGAACTCCAACCTAGTATCATTTGGTAATTGAGACATTAAGCAGTTTTTTTTCATTTGCCCATCTATGTGCTTGATGCACATTTCTTTTTCAACCAAAATATTTTTTAACTTCTACGATGTGTTCAATGAAAGTTGTAGGACATACTTCTTTTTCAACCAAATTTAAAAAAACCACCTAGTGGGTTTTTTCAAGGTAGGCCCACTTGGCGAACCCTGCTAAATTTAACCTTGCTATCCTGATTTTACACTAATTTAGACCTTGTTAATTTGATTTTTAATAAAGTTGCATAAATTTTAATCTAGTTATTTTGCATTTCACTTGCATTTAGGTGTGGTATAGCCCAGGGCTAAAGAGAATAGAAGGGCTGGTTCACTCCTTTGNCTCCACTTTCCAATGGACCAAGGTTCTGTATTAAAGTCTTTAGATAATGAGGATGAGGTAAAACAAGTTTTGAACTATTTCGCACTAGCTTATATGCTGCAGGATGACTAAAATAAAATTGAGCAGCCCATAAAAGAATATCTGACTGATAACAAGGGGAAAACTTCAAACATAAATCCAGTTAATCTCGAAGGAATGGAAGAGTTTCTTTATTAGTCATCTTCACACTCTTCTAATACTTCAGTAAATGCTTTCAGTATATTAAGTAGTTTTATGTCTACATTGTTCAGGAGATGAAAAGATTGAGTTTACATTTTATTAGTATTTATTTTACATTTAATTATTAAGCATAAAAAGGGAAAATATGAAAACAAGAGCTCTTATTTTGTCTCTTGAGGAATTGTCTATTGAGAATGTCTCTTATTTTGTTCTTGAATTCTTCGAAATCAACTATCTTATCCTGCAAGCACCATTCCTCCAATTTTTTCTCATCTTGTTGAAGTAGTTCATTTTGTCTCTCCTCAGGAGTTTTCCGCTTTACAGACAATTTTGTTGATAAGTAAGATGGCTGACCTTCAAAAACAGTAGGATATGCCTCTTTTGTTAAAATGGGAGAGTATTAAAATTCTTATTATAAAAATTCTATCTTAACTTATTCTAATATTCCCAAATATAACTTAACACTTATACGTAATTGATTTATCAGTTTAAACAATAATATGAAACATTTACTGAATATCCGCATCCCCTTCCTACATTACATTAACAGGTAATGAATTAATGATTGCATGAGACTCCTCTCTTGTAGGTTTACTTAAGCCTACCTCTACGCTTTATTTTCTTTTTTGTGGAATAAAATCGTTGCCTACGTATCTTCTTATGAGCTGGTGCACTACTACTACCTGAAGCTTCTAATTTAAATGACTCTCTATTATGTTTACGTTCCATAAAAGCAGAATAAGAAATATCTACACCTTCAAACAACTTATTTAATATTTTACAATTATCCTTAGAATTGCAAGATTCAACATAAGTTGTAAACTTAGTTTCATATTGCAAAAGATGCTCTTTCATTGCATCGATATTTCTACAATTTGTAGAACAGGACACTTGGCTAAAAGAGCATTAATTTCCTTACCTTCTATACTGACTCTATCATCAATCAGAGAAACTACTATCAACACAACAACAGGTCTAGAAAATTTGTTGAAATGTTTACAAACCAAATTAATATGTTTACACATGTTCCATCTGATCGAATTATCATGAAATGTACGAGTAAAGTTGTGTAAACAAACCTTACATTCTTGACATGTCAATGGACAAACTTTAGATTGACAACCTCTCCGCACACTCAACTGATTCTACATACCAAACATTAGGGTCATCACCAGGATATACCTTGCCTATGTAGAAAAGCATACATTGCCTGTGCCTATTTCTAGATTCAGACATTTTCGAAGTTATAAGCCTATCTAAATGCCTATCCCTGACAAACAGCTTTAATGCTAAGAGTGATTTGTCAAGTCTTTTAGCATTCAACCCTTTTAAATATGTAATAACCACTTACGATAACAATATGCCAACATTTAAACCCTATTCGAATAGTTATCTCTAAAATATTCAGCGAACCTTCGAGTTTCTTCCCTCTGTGAAAGCTGCACGACTACATGAGATAATGACATCTCGAATGTGTGAGGGTCACTTTCTTCAAGAAGACGCCTTAGGATCTTATAGACTTCAGCCTGGACAACAGGATTAGAAGTAAACTCAGATATCTTGCGATAACAGTTTATTTTCTGGCTTACCAAACACTGGACACCAAGCATCATAAAAAGAATTAGCATCATAAGACAAAAGGCTCGACAATTACCTCTGTATCCTGAATGGATTTTTAAATGAAAATCGCCTGAATGGCACTTTCATCTTGCCTATTACTGAAAATCGGAGCAGCTGGGAACCCTTCATGCCTATCGTCTAACACACATAAAATAGACAAATCAATGTTACATTCATCTTTTCCATGAGTGAAATCACAACACTCTACATTACCTCCATAACTTTGAAGCATACTTTTTGAGTCACATTCATAAGAACTAATAAAAAAATCTTTCTTTTCTAAATAACCAGACTCATCACTTACATCTTGGGGTTTATATTTATTTATTCTCTGGCTCAGAGGTTTCGTGGTTTTCTTAATCCGAGATCTTGGAGTCCGTCATTTCCTTTTTAAGTTATTTGTATTTGGGCAGGAAAGTCCTTTGCATCCATTTCTTTATCTTCCATATTTGTTTTTATACAAGGCTTGGAATTTGTTACTGTGAACGAAGTTTAATTTAGCAGCCTGAAGAGTTTTACCTACTTTTCTTGCAGGGGGAGCATCTTTGTTAGCTTTACTTTTTATTTCTTTAGGCTTTTTCGTTCCTATTTCTTGAATTTTGTCGTTTAGAGATTTATTTTCTTTCTCAATTTTATCTAATTTGATATTGATCCTTTCATTATCCTCTAACAGTTAATTAAAGTAACCGTTGGAGAGTGCTATGAGACGGGTGGGAGGAGTTTTCCTCGTTCATGTCTATTAAATTTTCATTAGGGCTTATAGGTGTGAATTCCATATCAGTGAGATGAATATTATCAGAATTAAATTCTATAACTTTAAAAGCTGCATCATTTTGAAGCTCTTGCTCACCACGAGTCGATCAATACGTACCAAAGGAGTCATCAAATAAATAAGACACAAAAAGTCGATCGCAGTTAGTGTGTCCGCCAGGCCAACACCCTCTGTAACTAGACAAGGCCTGAGCGCGTGAAGAATGAGTCATCAATAGTAGTCCGTCGCTTTTCCTCTCTGCATCAGCGGCTGAGAATATGTACGCTTAACTTAAGAATTTCTCGTTGAGCAAAGATATTACCATTATGTGATTTTCGCGAGAAAAAGTNAATGAACTTACTTTATTGTCAAAAGACGCTTTTCTTTCCCTTTGAATGGAGTTAGCTAGAAGTAATTATCGTTTAAAACAACGTTAAAGATAAAAATCCACGCGTTCACGAAAAAAAAGTAATGGCGATACAGCAGAATAGAAGCTTCGACGACTTCCAGTTCGCTACGAACGAGTAGGACTTCTCTTGATGACTCATGCTTCCGTTCTTGAAGGAGAGCTCAGGCCTTGCCTACTTACAGAGGGTGTTGGCCAGGCACGCCACTGCAGCCAAACGTCTTCTCCGTCGAGTCCTTAATGAAGACGGTGTATCAGCGCCGGGACGCTTTTTGCGAGATCAGGTTAAAAGAGAACCTTTTCCCGCCATGTCTAGAACTGGAACAAACAGTTATAAGGGCAATTTAAAAATTGAAATCTTAAAACATTTTCTGGTTTACATAAATATGCAGCCAAATAGTCCCTATTAGATATTGGGCAAGTTGCAAGCCGTCCAGTATAGTTTTCTAAATCTCCCAAGTGCGAAGTTTCACCTTCAGCAATGTGTAACATCTTCTGTCGTGCATATATATAAAATTGTGCAGAAGGCATGCTGCCTGAACAATTTCAATTACTTTCTGGATTTCACGCATTATTGGTGTATGAAACACTCGGAACTTTGTTGCAAGGCGACTGTCGTTCCTAATCGGATTGAATTATGATTGTGAGAGACTTCTTGTCTATTGATTGACAACATTTACAAAACACTGAAAAAAACCCATTTATTTTAATCAAAAACAAAAAAAAAAGCACAGCGTTTAAGAATATTTCCGAAGCATTAACTACATAGTTAAATACTTCGATTCTGGTACAAATTTCCAAAATTCAGTAATCTACGTCGACTTATATTTTAATTGTAGAGCTTCATGGTTTTGCATCTGTATTAATTCTAGTTCTTCAGGTGCTTTTTGGGTCATAATTTTATTAGAAATGGAAAATTCACCTTGAATTATGTTAATTTCAAATGGATTCAGAAAAATAAAATACAAATAGCACAAAAATGATAAGGGAACTTTGGTACATTTATCAAGGGCCACAAATAATCCTTCACAAAGCCGCATGTGGCTCGCGAGCCACAGGTTGGCCACCCCTGTTATGTGCTGAAGAAAGGTACAAGGTTGCCGATCCCGTATACGTCATCCAGCTGATTCCTTTGGCGACTATGCACCATGTCTGGCGCCACACTGTATATGAACACATTTTGAGTAATACATGTTTCCTATGTTGTAATAGGCAATCTCGAATCTGATAATACTTGTTCCAGAATATTCACAAATTCATTAATCTGTTCTATTACAAGATCTTCATACTTTTCTATAATATATTTTTTATCAGGTAAAGTAGCTTCAACCTTAGTAAGAAAAACGCTTAGAATATTGTTGTCTCCGGATCCTGTGGTTATCATTTTTAATTTGCTATAGTCCATCTTTTCTGAGCAAGTCCCTCATAGCTTATGTCATTGTATAGTATTGTTTATTCATATCTCGACCCGCCCTATTCAAGGGCACACGAGAGTAGAACCTGCATTCTACAGACAAAACATAAATAAAACACATAAAATTACAACAAGAATAAATGGCTTATACAGAGAATAGAAAATGAAGCTGATAACGTCAAAAAATTTTTAAGGTAAGAATAAAAAATTGTGAAACTGGAAAGCATTCAAACACTTAAGAAAAACAAAAGGGAAATTTAGAAAAAAAAAATTCTAGACAATAATCGAGAATTATTATAATTTTTTTTTTTTTGAAAAATGAAAAAAGAAAATTATTATTATTATTTTTTTAAATATAATTTTCAGAGTATGAAATTTATCAATAGCCTTAAATTGATTCCAAAACAAGAGTCTTATTAGTTTAATAAAGGATAGAAAGAAATATCTTACTAAGATAGAGAATTATAATAATTATCATTTATTTATTTTTCCTTTTTTAAAGAAGGAGTAAGAACAAATAAGTTTTTTTTTTGAAAAAGAAGGAAGTGTCAAAAGATAAAAAAATGAAAAAAAAAAAAAAAATAAGAGAAAATTAAAGAAAAAGAATGAAAAAAAGGAAATTAAATTTAAAATTATTATTATTAGTTTTTTTTTTTTTAGTAGAAAATTTTGAAAAAGAATGTTTAAAAACATAAATAAGGAACAGGCGAACCTATGGAACTAGTTGTTAAATTCGATGTTGACCAAAATATTTGTCATTATATAGTATATGTCATTAACATTAAAATGAAATTAATGCTTAAATAATAATAATCGTATGAATTCGAATGTAAAATTTTAAAAGCGAATTCAAGGTAAAATATTAAGCTGGGTATTATAATGAAGTTAATAATATTTATTAAAATAAATTGCTAACCTGTATATTTTGGGTACTGCCTCAGAAAACTCTGCTTTAATGAATTTAAAAATACATAACTCACATGTTTAAAGACAGTTTTGACAAATTACATACTGACGTTCAACACAGACTTTTTTCACATTTTTGGCATATAAATCTTGATTTTCTGTCCTTATTACATGGACAAAATGCACATCGCTTGTAATTTGCTTTGATTTTTTTAGCAGGCGGTTCACTGTTAGTGGTTTCCAGTTCCTCAGTGCTTGGATAAGTTGTTTTTCTTTGAGGCTTACGTTTTCTGTGTTGTTCTGACACAAGTCCCATTGTTTTCAAAAAGAAACGCCTGCTTCTGAACTGTGTGGGAGGATTTTTTTTCGACACTCTTCAACGACATCAATAGCAGCCGCATTTAACATAGAAAATAACATAACCATTGGCCAACGATTTGATATCCTTGCGGAAGTGTATGCTGCTGCCATTTCATCGATAACATCCACAGCTCCTTTCGTGAGATTGTAAAACGTGATGATATCTGGTTTTTTCAATTCCATCATGGTTTCATCTATTTTATCATTTCTATGCATTGTGGACAACATAACTACATTTTTATTCTTTTTCGCGGAATACGAAACAGTTGTTTCTTTATTAATCCAAAGATTGAAGACTACAATTCCTTTTTCACCAAAAACTGGGGCGGTATTTCTCTTTTATTTTGTCTAAGTGTCCCAATAATGGTAATTTTTTTTCAAAAGTTCTTGTGCTAGCTCATATCCCGTATACCAGTTGTCAAGTTACGTTCAGAATTGAAAAGCGGTGTCATCAATCGCATCACAATGGATTTTGAACTACAGTCTATTTTGAATGGTCCATCGGGTTGCTGACCAGCATAGATCTCCATATTCCATGTATAAAATACTCTAGAATCAACTAGTGCAAATATCTTGATGCCATACTTAGCAGGTAGCTTTCTCTGATTCAGGTCAAAATGACGATCTGTGGATGGATGCATGAATGGGTCCACCCTATAAACGGGTGCGACTTATGGTGCGGCAGAAGTCAATTCTTGGCCATGGATGGTGTCACTGGAAAACAATAACAATCGCTCCCCCTCTGCCTAAACAGGCATACGTCAACAACAACAACATCTAAAAGCACCTCTCTTTACAAGATAAACATAGATGATCTTTAAATTATACATTTTATACTCTGTTTGATGTTTTCTACACGCTATCATGACTATTCAATTAAATAATTTATATTTAATTAGACTAGTAATTTTTTTAAGAAAAAAAAAGTGTAAAGCATAGTGCATTTTTACTTACTATTTTTAAAATTGTACCCGCTTCTAAAAATTTTCTTTTTTTAAACTAAAAAAAAATTTTTTTTAAGGAGAAAGGAAAAGAATCTACTATACAGCTAAAATAATGATTTTGAGTAAATTTATTATAATCAATATCAAGTTTACAGCACTTTTCAACAATTGTTACATACGTTTTGAAATTAATGTAAAAGCAAAAATGAAAACATCTATTGTACTTTGGCTCAAATAAGAAGAGAAAAAATGCAAAAAAAAAAATAAATAAAAGCTAGTCTTCTATTACAAAATCAAACTCTTCTGCCATTTTCAGAAGCATGTCAATACTAAACTGATGGGTATTTTTTCATTCAAAATTTAACACTTATACCACAAAACTGTAAGAGCAGAGCATTTTTTTCTTCTTCAGTTTTTCATTTTAAATGAGGTAGTATGTAAATAACTAACTTAATAAATATGTAATATGAAGAATGAAAGAAACATAATAGCTTTTAATACCACTAGAATTTTTCAAAGCTTGTGTTCAACTATTTCTATTGAGATTTAGAATCGTGTTTTAGCTCCTTTCATAATTATTTCTATAGAGATTTATTAAGTTCATATAATAATAGCATTAAGTGAACTACAAATAGCAATTTATTGCTCATTTATGTATATTGAACACTTCATTGCCTTGTAAATTTCAGCTATAACAATCCAAGTTTGCAAGTTCTTTTTAAATATTAATCTCCTATTTTATATATATATTTTAATTAATTGTTTATGAAATAATTTTAGAAGGAAATTGCAATATAATGCAAAGAAAATACCTTTTCAGTTTTCGAATTAAAGTTACTAACAGTTCACATACATCTTTCTTTAAATGATAATAATAATGCCTCATCAAAAAGTAAGAAACAAATATTTATAGCTTCCCACGAAATATTTTTTTTATTTAATAGTTCTTCATTTCTTATATTTTACCCTTTTTTTCACCAATAAAAAATTATAAGCTGAAATAAAAAAGGCTGTGGTAACCTATCTATTCTACATATAATCGATTAATATTTGGCACATAACTTTGTAAGATTCGTATGTAGCAAAAACGTATCAGAAAGGTAGTTAAATCAAAAAAAGTGCCTTTGTTTATCTGCACCAGATTCTCAAGAAAATACCGTTTTTAAAATTACTGCTCTTATATTTAAAAATTACACTCTTAAAGAGCTATTGCTATTTATTAAGTAAAACTCTAACTTCGCAAAACTTATTAAAATTCTTGAGATTCAGGAGAACAAATAATTTAATTGTTGAGCAAAATATGTTTGGTTTAGTAACATTGAGTAAATTATTTTAATTATATAGAAATACATACATATGGTTATTAAATTTAAATAGATTTATTTTATATTGGAATTAGCGAGCATCAGCACAACATCAGGGACCACAGGAGGGGCCAGCAACAGGCGATGGCGGGGTAGTATGATTGGTGCCGGAGAACTCAGCTTCCTCGCATGGGTTAATATTGGGCGGGGAGCCGGCAGCCTCCTCCTCCCGTTTTTGGAGGATTCGGGCTATCTTGAATGCCTTTTCCATCAGGTCGTCTGAGTGCCCGTGGAAGTTTGGCCCTCTTGTAAGTTCTGATGTCAAGTTCTAATCTACTGCAAAATTGCTGGTGTCGTGCGTTTTGCAGTACTCACAATTAGCACCGTGGTCGGCAATAAATCTTTTCTTTAATCGTTGGATTGATTTTTGGTGCCGATGAGTCTCAATGCCCTCCAGATTTAGGCCCCCAACGAGATAAAACACTGTGAAAAAAATGAAATTAATTATCTATGTTTTTATGAATAGATTTGTTACTTACGTGTTATAAAAGATATAAAGTGTTACTTACAGACTACGATGCCCATTTTGTCAAATTTTACATCATACGATGTGTCCTCAAAATACTTCAAGTGCGCTCGATGGAATTCCGGCTGTGAAGTGAGTCTAAAAAATTTGATTCGTTTATGAAGTGATTCGGGCCAATTTTGAACGTTAGTTGTTATTATACCCGGAGGAAAAATTTGCTCGATCACATCTCTGTTCTTACGTTCTAATTGAACAGTGATGTGACCGTCTAAAAAATCGCGCATTTTAGTATTTAAAACGGAAATACCTACAGGCGTGACGTCATCAAAAACAACAAAACGTCTACCGGTAGCCAAACCAAGCTGAAATCCGCGTCTAGTGTCATCCCTTAAATTAATATTTGGACTACACCCCTTAAACAAATCTTTAAATGCCGCGGCAATAGTTGACTTACCCGCATCATAATCCCCGTACATCGCGACCCACCTTCGTTTAATTTTACCCAATTGAAAACTGTGAAATATATGTGTGAATAAATTTAAAATTAGCCCATACCCATACATAACGCGCATTAATTTACATAAAGCATAAATTTCATATTGATGATCCTCGGGTAAGTCATCAAACTTTTCGAGAATATCTTGCACTTCAGAAACAAGAAATTGTTCGTTTGAAGTGCGAGCCATTCTCTCAGTTTAATACGCGAAAACAACTTTACATGCATTAGACGCCGTTTTAACTCGGTCTGGCATGGCGACATACAAACTCCTCATACAAATGAGAATTTGGCCTACATATTTCAGAATAATCGAAACATAATTTATTTGGGTTGCTAATATCTTGATCTATTGCAAATTGGGTGAAAAGCTCGTGATTAAAAATTTTTTTATCAGGAATTTCGTATACATCATGATTTAAATTATTTTTAACTTGAACAAAATTACAGATGCCGGGAAAATCTTTGACATAATCAATAAATAATGGGGAGTTAACAATCACATTTTTATCCTGTAAGTATTTCCGTAGTAGTTTATCAACTTTTAGATTTTCTTTTAATTCTATTAAAATGTAAGCCAAAGTAGTATTATTCCCGCAAACGTATGTTCCAGAAACCATTTTTTTCCGGAGCATCATCTCCAAATATAATAACATAGCTTCAAGTTTGGCCAAAAGGCAACGCAATATAAAAAATTTGCCACGCCTTTTGTTCATTCCCGAACGAAGAAAGCACCTGGCAAATCGAGGACAATCAATTTTATGGTTAGGGGGGGGGACAAATTTAAATTCTGATTGGTATTTACCTCTGATCTATGGTGAACAGATCTATCCAATTGAGTATCCATTTTGAAATAAAATAAAATTAAATCACAGAGTTAATTGAATCACAAAGAGAGAGAATTAATAAATTAAGAATTAACTCACATTAGAGTCCCCTTGCCGTCCGGCTAACCGAGGGAGGTTTTCGTGATTTTCCTCTCCATGTTGAAATTTACGAAATAATTAGGAGTGTACAACAACATAAACACGATGAAAATTGTAAGTTTTACTTTATTTCATGCTAAAAATTTATAAACTTAATAATTATTAAAATGAATATTGATGAGAAGCAGAATGCAGTTCTCATTGAATTGGATTAAGTTTTAAACAATTCAAGAAATGATAGGTGCTAACATCGTTTCATTTCTTTTCATTTTTTTTTCTTTATTGATTTTATTTATTTATTATTATTTTACGTATATGCCCTCTTAAATTAAAGGATCCCCCCCCCCTTTGAGTTTAACTTATTAGTGCAAACGTGTTCTTGGAGTTATTAGCACATATTTCTTTAGAATTTCAAAATGAATATAATAATTGCTGAAAAGAGCTGTTTACTAATCATTTTCAATGGTTATGAAGTTCACACTAAGCAAATATTCAAGACTTTTTATTAGAAAACTCAAATTCAGTGACAAAAGCATTTGTTTTGTACATTTCATACATTTGTACATGACAAAAACATTACATTTTGTACATTTCCTTGTATATAATGGTAAAATTGTTTTTAATTATTTCGTAAGGGTATATTTCTTATTTCGTTGCGAGAAAACTTTGACTAAAATACGATATAAATAAAATAAATAAGAGATTTTAAGAAGTAAGATGATTAAAATAAATTTATAAATTCAATTTTAGCAAATTATTATTCTACAGCAATATATATATATATATATAAATATATAAAGAGAGAGAGAGAATATTACTAAAAGAATTTTAAGAAACTGGCTTATGAAATAAAATCATACAAAAGATCAAAAATAGTGACAATGTTAAAAACATGATAATTTTTTTGAAATGAAAATTAAATTTTTCTTTCCTAATTGCTTTAAAAATATAAATATGATAGAGTTGGGAAAATATGAATTGTTATTATAGTTGAATATGAATGTAATTGCTATAATAGTTGTGCAGAAAAATAAAACGAATCATATAACTAAAAACAGGTTTAAATTTTTCTTAATACCACAAAATTTTATTTTAATGTCTTTCTGATTTTGTTTCGACAGAAGTCTTTAACATTCGGCCAAGTTCTATGCTGTAAACATTTCTCAGATGAGATACACCTACGAATCGCTTCTGCCCCTGGTAACTTGCCTCCTGTTATGTAATGTCCCAAATGTTTTTCAACTGCCTCTTTTTGATCATCGCTCCATATTTTCTTTGGCACTGTTTTGGACTTGACACCTAAAAACAAAACAGTGTGTAGTACATATTTGGCTTTCGAAAATTTTTTTCGTGGCAAAAAAGATTTCATTTTAAAATGTATCATCAAAAAAGTAAAAGAGTTCTTGTAAACTACATCATGGATGTAAAAGTATATTTTAAATTGATCATAAAAAAAGTATTAATTTAAAATATTCTTATATGTCTCGAAATTTATGAAATTATTTTTTAGAAACTGAATACGTATTTCCTTTAAGTTCATCTACCCTAAACATTTAATGAGTTCACTTCCTAAGTTTTAATGAGATTCAGATATAAAATCCCTTTAATAATATTTTATAAAATTATTTAAAAATGTTTTTTCAGGAAAAATTACTGGAAACATATATATATATATATATATAAATTTTTACACTTATTAGTATTGATTTCGACTCTTATTGAATTACGTTAGAGATTGAAGTATTATGTAAAAATGCATTTACCATGTTTGGATTTAGGAGGAGAGTATACTTCGTCACTGGTTTCGTTTTCTGAACTTATACTATCTAAAAGAATAATTTCATTTAATTGAAAATAATAATATTTGTATTGATCTGGTCTAAATTTTAGTTCAATCTTACAAAAAATGTATACAAAACATCGACAAAAATAAATTTTAATTTTATTTTAAAACTATTTCAGTTTCAAAAATGTCTCAAATTTAAAAAATCTCCTTATCACACAACATATGATGATCAGTTTAAATCATTATTTTACTATCATCACAAAAAAAAATTTGAGTTGCATGTATTAAAAAATATTTATCGAAAACTGCGTACATCAAGAGTGTGCATATTTAAACACTAATTGCAAAATCAATCATTGAAAATTCGGATAAAACCTGAATGAATTTTTCGTACTGTTTCGAAATTAATCTCTTTAAAGAAACACGTTTAACGAGTTCTCATCGAAACTAAAAATTTTAAAAAAAAAAAAGATTTTAAAAAACAAGTTAGTTTATTTACCTTTTTTCTTTCCTTCAGAATTTTTTCCTTTTTGAGACCAGCATGGTATATTACTTGGTAAATTTCCCTCCTCTGAATCTGAATTAAATTAAAAAAATGTTACATAAAATTAAGTCTGGAGAAAAATAAATTATGGAACTTTTTACGCAATTGTTTTAACGAGTTTTTATAGAAACTGAAAAATTTAAAATAAATAGTTAATAGTTCTTATAGAAACTGAAAGATCTGAAATAAGTAATAAAAATTAACTTTTAAAATTCAAATAAACTAAAAATTCTTAGATAAATAATTAATCACTTTAATAGTTTAAAAATTTTTTACAGAAACTTAAAAATTAAAAAAAAAAAAATTAAAGAAAATTTTTATGTTTGCTTTTATTTAATCCTTTGTTTTTTTGTCCTATACATGACATGATGAATTTCTCTCTTCTATATCTGAAATAGATAATAAATGATAAAACTTTTATTTAACTTTAAAAATGCAAGCCTTAAAAAAATGGAACTGGTGTTGTGGTACCATCTGCTCGTCTTGTAAGTGGCTCTACATCCTTCGATGACACAGGGTGTAGGGGATCTGATTGGGAAGACCCAGTGGAGAACACCATCCATGAAGCATGATTTGGTAGGACAGTTCTTGCTCCTTAAGATGGAAGGTGCGCCGGTAGCAACTGTATTGTTTCCTGTATTGCCGGTAGCTTGACCTGTATTAGGGGAAAGAGTGGTTGTAACATTATCAAAACTAACCTTTCTGCTAGCCTATATACTTACCCTGTACTGTATATACTTATACTGTACTTACCCTTCCACCTTGGCCGCACGTATCACCCACTAAGTCAACCTCATCCACCTTGCTGTTAAACAGCATTGGTCTGGCATTGTGGGTACTACGTCGTTCACCTGAGAACGAGAAGTCGTCTTCCGAGTTGTGGTTTGTGGTGATGCCACTCGTAGATGGTTTGCTAACAGGTGGGGAGTTGGATGGAGGTAATTTAGCAAAGATGTGAGCAACATCTAGATGTGTCTCAAGGTCCCTAAGGGAGAGGAAACTGACCCCGCATTGCTGGCATCCGAACCTCTTAGTAGCGGCAGGAGGCAATGGTGGGAAGTCGTCATCCAAGTCAATAAGTTTGGCCTGACCACCTTTGAAGGGCCTTAACGTTGGAGGAGATGATTGCGAGGAGGAGACAGAACCACCAGGCGGTATCAGGACAGGAGGAGAGAGACATCGATCCAGTTTGTGTGTTGGTAGCACTTTGTCAAATTCGGTGCCGTTGATGCCAACCTCAAGCAAGTGATTTGCTAGGGAGCCATGATTCCTAAACAACCTAGTGCAGTGATGGCAGCTAACTGGTATAGTGGCGAGCTGGTCGCTGTAGATGTTAAGTAAGTCCTCCTCGAAGATTGTCATGTACGCTGTAATCTCATCAAGGGGAAGCAGGTGGGCGGCGAGGTGAACCTCAAGCAAACCAAGTCGTGGCAGGGTGCCTCGCAAATGTAGCACTTGATGACCCCAGGAGGAATGGGGATCTTCTGGCTATCATGCACTAGCTTGTTGGCTCTAATGGATTGAAGCTCGGCAATAACCCTGTTTATAGAAGCTGCTTCTTGGAACTTCTCCAGTTGCTTAATCAGGAAGTGGTCGATGTGCACGTCGCTTAGGTTAGATAAGCTGTTCTCGTTGGTTGGAACATCCACCTGATGAGTGGGATCATCAACCAAGCAAGAAGTAGTTGGGGGTGCAATCGGAACAGCATCACTGGTAGGTACATCCTCTATGTAGCTAGGGGGATCGTCTACCGTGAATAAGTAGGAGCCGCTGTCGTTGGCAGGTACTTCCATAGTATTATTCATGGGATCGTCCGCCGGTGAATACTGTTCCATTGCGGGTGGAGGGCTGTTTGCCCTAACAGGGGAAGTAGAGGTGGTTGACTTGAACATGAAATTAGTAAAGGTCAACGGTGCAGCATTGATCGTTGAAGTGTCAGGACTCATCTTGGGAGCAGGACTGTCATCTGGAAGAACAGCAAAAGTAGTGGGGCTGCCGTGTTCAGAGTGGTTGCCAGCCACGCAGGGATCAGAGTCACTTCCCTCAAAGCTAACCGAGGTTAGAACGGATGATGAACTTGCACCATCGGTAACATCAGGGGACCTGTGTGCAGAGGATTTGGGTATCTTCTTTCTTTTGCTGAAGCAGAAAGAAGGCGCAACAAAACTCGCAGCATGGCACAATGGGGGAGCGAACTTATGTTGGCTACACAGTTCAACCACAGCATCAAGATGTTGATTATATAAGTGAAGCGATATAAGTCTATGTGAGTCACATCTGTGTTTGCAAAAAGTGCAGCAGAAAAGAATGCCCTTATTGGCATTCGGTCGATTAGCCAGTAGCTCGTTAATAGTAACCACGACACTGTTATTATCCATAATCAGGCAGTTACACAAAGCAAAACAAATTAATAATGACAATAACCAAAAAGGAGAGAATCAATCTCCTTCCTCATCATCTCCTTCTGAATCTGAAATAAATATTGCTTGATTATCCTAAGAAAATTGGATTTCATTCAAGGTTTAACCGCTCTCTTTCTGCAGGTTCCCTTGATCTAAGGAAAAAAGCAGCTTCGATGTCTTGGCGATTTGGATGATATCGTTAGGTAACCGGTAGAATTCTCTATGTATTCGTATATCATGCCCCAAGAATGACGCAAGGGAATCCATCTCATGTTTTTTTAAATTAATTATCTGCGAAAGTGAAGCCACTTGTTTTCTTAGTTTAGTAGATCTTAAACTATCGGGGCGCGATGCTTCACATTCTTCAAAATAATTGCGGAGACAAGCCGCTCCCCAATAGTGCAGCAACGCAGAATTAGAATGGCTTACAAATAAGTAGGGGTTGTTTTTATTAACCCCTGTTCGATCTCTGTTCTGCAAGCACACTTCAATCGCTTTACGGACAGATGGTGTTAGCAAAACTGTGACAGTTCTATCCCCTTTCCCTTGGATTTCCATCCTTGTCAAGATTTTACATTGAGCTCTTTCATTTTCTGGAAGATTCTTCTCTATGTCAGACCTTTCGGCTGGGCTTTTGATGTTTTTAAAGTCCTCTATTTTGATTCTTGACACTTCTCCCTCTCTCCTTCGATTGAAGACTATGATTTGTGTTAAAGTCACTTTTTGCAACTCCGAAAAAGCGGAAAGTATTTCGTGGTGGAGACTGTCCTTTTCTTCTAAAATATGGAGGCATTTCTCCGATTTATTTTTCATATAAGAGCTCAGTTTCAGGACATCTGAGCTAAGAGGAATAACCTCTTCTTTATTTCTCTTAGATTTATTTCGAATTCGGTTGTAAAGTTCATATTGAAGAGGGTCAGAAAATTTTCCGCCCTCTCCCGTAGAGCTTTATCTCCTCGCTCAATCGCCAACCCCACTACAATGGAGGCACAGGCTTTGATTTGAATGCCCAACTTTCGAGCTAAATCAGGAGTTGATCTGCAAGATGCAGAGAAGCTCATTCCTGATATTATTTTAATAGATTCAACTATGTTTTTAAATTGGGCTGGATCAATTACCTCCATTATGGAGCATGACTTTTTATTTTTTACTTTCCTCATCTGTAAGAGGAGTCTTCCTGTCTCCCACGCATTGACATTCATTTATTTATTCTTTCCGCATCATTTTTTCTTGAGGACCCGGCAGAAGAGAGGAGGGGGAAAGCACTTCTACTCTTTGCGGAGAGACGTAGCTATCTACTGTCACAAATGATCCGTGAATGACACATTTCTGGGCTTACTTCACCGACTTTTAAATCGTGGCGACATTCTGAAGAGAGTAGGTCCAGCAAGAACAGGCTATTCCAACCTCAGGAGATTCACGTACAAATCATGGTAAATAAAATTTACAAATAGGTTCAAGACGTGCTTGATAGCCAGCGGTCGATGAGTATTTCATCTCGACTTCCAGGATAAGAATTAGAATATTGATTATTCATGAAGAATTATAAAGACAACTACCTTTCGTTAACACCGATTCCACAGAGATATATAAAAACAAATGTCTGCTGATTTAGGGACAAATCATTCTTTACATTTTCGAAGCATTTTAGGAATTGTTACAGATGAAAGCTAGACATATTCGCACTAAAAGTGCTGAAGTCAAGACGACGAAGAAGAAAAATGGAATGAAACATTTTACAGTTACATTTTCCGACTGTTTTTCGAGCAAGTCACCAAGAGAAGTGATGACGGCGTCCCTTCAGCGCGGGAAATACGAGTTGTGTAGGAGGAAGAGTGGACGACAGTGATTGGATGGGGGGATCACAAGATAGTTACGCCAAAACCAATCAGTGTGATCAGTATAACCACATCATACCAAATAAAGTATCAAAAGGAAGATGTTACACTTGGAAGGCGAGATTACACCATTTCTGGGAATTTCGGAATCCGGATTGGAATTTTCATAATTGTACAAGTGACTTGTTGTCTGAGGAGGAAACGATAGATAACGATTGTTATCAAAAACTAGTAGTGACAACAGGGGAGTCATGTAGTTATACATGTGACATTCCATATTTCCAGAAGTACCTGCATAATTTTTTTGACAAGTCTTATTGTGTCCCTCTTTCCACACGCAATATTCAGCACTTTTCTCATTTAAATCTCTTTTCGCATTTGTGCATTCCGGACAATATTTGAAGTCAAGTTCAAAGTCAATTATGAGTCCAGTTAGCACATCAATTACTGTACCTATGCCGTACAAGGAAGTGAGTCATCGCTTATGCCAAGTGGCATCGTAACTAACAGTAATGTTTATGACATTTTGCCCACACAACGTTGAATCCAATTCTTCGTGCTTTTGGCGAATGATATTTCTTGATATTTTCAAAATATCACTTTTTACATTCTTTTTTTTCCTCTGCAATTTTATGCATGCATAGGCTAAATGTTTTTTTATCCAATGCACGACTGCCCATTACCATAGAAAAAAATTCTAGAGAATTCTAGAATTTTTTGTTGACGTCAAAGCACCTTGAGTTCTCAGCACGAGGTCTTGAAAATGTTTGTCCAAATGTTTTTCCACAATTCTCACACAGTAATTCCAGTTTTGTTAAATATCCAAATGGATTGTGGGAAGTAACATTTAAAGTATTTAGGTTGCAACCACAAAATAGGTTCTTCCATTGGTCTGTACTCATAAATACATAAGAATGTTCCTTTCGTCCAGTTTTCTGAGACAAATTTTGTTCTTGTATGAATGGTTCTGCCAATGTCAGTTTCCTTTCACTGGCACCTAAATTATTCATAGTTTTGGAAGTTTCATTTTCAGATGTTTGAGTCTTAGCTTTATCCCAACGAGCTTTACCTCTTGCTATAGCAGGCGATTTTTTTTAGATGGATGGGTTATTGGTTTGTGGTATTTTCCACTGATCATGTGCATGTTGATGTAGTAATAAAATATTAACGATAAGTTAATAACTAAAGAAAGCAACAAAAGTTCTAAAAAGAACTGCTTTTTTATGAAGTAATAACTATCAAAAGATGAATCAAAAATAAAAAAACGATAACAATTGATTGTAAACAAACAAATGCTTAAAATGAAAGTGAAAACAGTCACAGTTTTTATAATCGCTCAGACAAAATAAAACATAAAATAACGAACAATATGCAAGAGTTAGAAAGTTTATCATCACTAACACGTTAGTTTCGCTTTCCGTTGATGCGGAAGTAGTCTGCAAATTTTTGTTTCGGTTTCTGAAATTACCGAGAACTTCGCCTAAAATGATCGCATATGCGTAATTTTTTTTTTATTTGAAAGGTAATGATGCGAAAGTTTCATTTTTGAAAAAATCTCAAACTCGAATTTTTTGAAAATTTTTGGCACTTTCAACGTCCACTGTGTCTTTAAAAATTCATTGGGATTTTGTGTCTTTCCATGGAGGCACTTTTGCAAAAAGTCAGGGTTGGCTAAATCTTCGAAAATGGGTCTTATTGCTTCCATAACCGCTGCCGGCAAATTATTCTTTTGGTCATAAGGCACCAAAGCCTTCTGGTAACCACTCCAAGATTCCATTCCAGAAAGGCACACTTCTTGTTGTGGTTTTTGATCCGTGGAAAACTTTTGAAAAAATATAGTCCACGCTGCTTGTCGCATGTCATCTATATTTCCAGCATTTCGCCGGGTAGCTAATCCATAATATGTTTGAAGCTTATCAATTTGAGAATCTGTAATAAGATTTCTTCCACCCAAGTACTTTTTTATCGCTAAACTTTACATCTTTTTCACCAGACGACATCCCATTCTTTTTTGCTCATGGCCAATGCACTCTTAACTTCTCTACTGGATATTGTTCCCCCAATACATTTTCTTTTTCCATACTTGAAAAAGCCTTCGAGTCTCCGTCACCTAAGTTCTTGAGATATTTTACTGAATGAAATTGCTCGCTGCTCAATTGCGTTTGAATATGGCTAAGGCTCCATCTTTTTCCATTTTACCACTGTTTCCCTCGAAGTTCTTTTTGCATGTATCAATGTGATAATTTTTTTTTTATCTGAACAAACACAATGTTTTGAGAGCACCTCAACATCTATCACTTTCCCCGTGTCAACACTTGTAGCAGAAACAACTCCATTTTTTCGACGAATAACTTGCTTCTTTTTTACCATGTTCCATCAATTGCAACAGCAATGTTATGGTAATCATTCTCCTCAGAGTTTTCAGGAATTACTTCTTTCGCTGCTCTGCTCACTGTATCCGCACAAACATCTGAAACTACTGATTTCAGCATCACATTATATTTTCCAAATTTTGTGGGAAGAGATGGAAGGTTCATTAGTCCACAAAATACTTACAAAACATTTGTAATCTCACAGCCAACCCACATATTTTTCCAACAAGATTTATTTTGACTGATTTATGTCCAAAGTCCTTGCAAGCAACATTTTCAAATGCTCCTGATAAGAAATTAAGTTTTATAAATTAGATTTTTTGATGTTTGTTCATCCTTCAGACTTTCAAACAAATCACAGCTACTTAGCTTACGGCTAGAAGTAGAACTGTCTGACATGATTCTATCAACATGGTTACGTGGGGGGTTACCTGGAAATGTTCACACCCGGAAACACTTTAACATAAGCAAATCGTGCCTTAAAAGAAATACAAACAAACATGAAACATCAGGATCCCTACCAGTTAACTAGTGTGCTGTTTAGGGTTGGGTATTGAAAAAGTACTAAAGAATTTTTATTTGACAAGAAAACCAAAAAAAAGGTTGATTTAAAGAAACACTTGACAAAAGTAAACTGTAAATATGGCACATGATCTGACAGTGGAGGTACATATTAAGAGGCGTTGTTTAACCCAACAACACTGAATAAAAACAAAAAGAAGACACATACCTAATAAGATGTTGATCGAGAGTGTAGGCCCATTTATCTAAAGAAACTAAGAGTTCACTAAAAAAGAGTAATGTGTTGATGAATAAAGTTCGTTTTATTGAATATTTAGCTTAGTGGCGGCATCAAAAACAAAATAACAGGCGGTACAGCGGATGGTTAGTGAAGTGGTCAGGAGTGACTGGGAGTTTCGTGGTTTCCATTCAGACTGAACAAGCCCCAAGCAAAACACAGGAGTGGATGGATATCAGATCTTCAGGGTAACATCGGAGCGGAGTTGTATCAGCATTCATCGTCCAACAAGTGGATAAGCTCAAGAAAAGTTAGCCGGCATGGCTTCAATTTAATACTTGCATATGGTCGTCGCAAATCCATGGTCAGTCCAAAATAATTCTATTTACAATAGTATACAAATTTTCCACATTAAAATGGATGCATGATTAAGCATAAAAAAAAACATTTTGTAGACCAAGTCATAGCATGGCAGCTCACAAGCTGGTTGTTAGCATGACTAACATAGAGAATTCCAAAATCCATTTGAGAAAAAAATAAAGATGGCGCAAGGAAGCCATTTCTCCAAAAAAAGGTTCTCCGCCTCAGGGAGGAGGGAGCAAAAATAAAAAACTCCGTTAAGCGGAGGTCTGCAAATTGTTGACGATCAAAATATCGAATCCCCGGTCGCCTTTCGCGCTCTCCCTTTAATCCTCTTGCTTAAAGTTAAATTACTTATTTTCAAAAAGTTGAGATGTGAGATTTTATCACAATTATTTTACCAGCGTTACGGTTAAGGAACACATCTCCGATATTGTAAGGCACGCTGACATAAAAGATACCGGCAAACATCTGTATTTTTTCTTAGAAAAGGGGTAGGGCTAAAGGAATGTGAACGTAAAGTCAGGGGGAGAAAGTCCCCATTACACTACAGATTAAGGGGCGAGAAAAATTAGATCAGCAAATAAGGATTTGTATCATGAATTAGCGAAATTATACCAAAATTAATTTAACTTTTGACTTGATGTCACAACTATGCTATTGTATTAAGAGGCCACTGGATTTTATTTGGATATTATGATGCTTCTCAAGTGCAACAAGAAGTTGGCTTTTACTAGTATTGTAGTGATTGATAAAATAAAAAAAGCCTATCCCTTTATTGCATTTAAAAAATATAAAAAAAACAGATCGCCAGAAAATATTTAGAATGTTATATCGCCTAAAATTGACTATCTAGTCTTGGAAGTAGTGTGTTAATGTAACCAATCTGACCCGTAAAATTAAAAACTCAATATAATATGTAAAACAGTGACACTGACGACAGTTATTCTGTTCCATTCTATATGGCATTTTAAATAAGAAAAATTTATATTTAGAAAGGCAATTTTTATAAATATTTAGAGGAATTGTTTTTTTTTCCAAAAAAAAATGCTCTTTGCATTAAATCTTGACAATATTCATCATCTCGTTCTACCCATATCTCAGCAATTTCTCTATTCTTTTCACAGTTAGGATTTACCACAGAAAACAATCCTCTAGACTTGTTAGCAAACAACATTTGCAATAGCATTTTGCGCATAATGTTTATCTGTATGCATGTTGTTTACAAAATATTTATCTTTAGTTTTTTCTGATGTTGGACACTTAACTTCAACAATAAAGTCTGTGGCGATACCATCTGGTGATGCGTCAAAGATGAGATGTTCAGGCTGTGTTAAGAGGCCACTGGGTTTTATTTGAATATTTCCTATAACACATTAACTTCGAGGCGACGACCCCTTTTTATCGTTTCAGTTGGTCTAAATTTCGCTCCAAGAAGCGTTTCAACAAGACTTCCATCAAAAGTCGAGCACGTTGAAGCTTCATATAGTTTTGATGCAGATTTTCTAGCATATCGAAGCTCATATCGAAGCCAACCGATAGTTGTGCTACTTTGTTTAAAATATCGACATTAACCTTGCTCTTAAAGTAATTTTTAAAAAAAACGTCCGCTTCAGTGTCCGTCCCCTCCATAGCTAATTCCATTATCAGAATGGACACCTTATCTGAATCACTGAACTCGGAGAAGTAATTGCAGAGTTGCATATTTCTAATATTTTTTTCATTTACAATTTCCATGCATTCTTTCAAGATGGGAGGAAGGGAGATCTTAAATAATTTTTTCCCTAAACTTGATGCTTAACTTTTCACTACAACCAACTGATGTTCACCAACTTAACACTTATTTAGATATAAGAGAAAGAAAAAGATTTTTTTCAAACTACTTTTTGGAATTTGATATTTTAATGCAAAATATAATTCTCATAATTTAACAGCTTTTTTTGGCATTTATTAGAGAATGTTTTTATAATTTAAAATTCTAAAATACATTTTTGCTAGTAATTAGAACATTAAAAATATATTTATCAAGGGGTTAAGCAACAAGTAGTTTGTTTGACAGTTCTTCTACCCCCCCTTCTTAAGACTATTTAATTATGCATTTATTTATTGTCTAAGAGTTTCCTTTTGCATGTACCCAAGAATATTTAATTTGAAGAAATAGTATTGTGATTATTCTTTTAAAACTATTGTTTTAACATTTTTAATTCAACACACCTCCTCTTAGACATTTAAAGTATCTTACCGTACTGTTTGGCGCGGCATGTCCTCAGTTGCACCTTGTGCCACTAAACCCTACATTCAATCAATCAACACACCTCCTCAGAAATAAAATCAACTTAAAATTTACTTACATGAATACAGATGTATTTTGTGTTGCATATTTAGGCTATATTTTGAGGCTAATAGCGAAATGGTTATAAAGATAATTAATTGAAATTTTCCTGACAATACTATTCGAGAAATAGTTTAATAAAATCTTTGATTCTAAAAATAAAATGCTTATAACCTTAAGTTAGGAAATATAGTATTTAACTTTGCAAAAAGAGAGAGAGATGTAGAAACAAATCGCTCATGGGCTGCAATAGCGGCACAACTCAAAAAAATCAACTTTTGAGATAAGTGGGTTTAAAGTTTTCATTGCTAACCAAAATGCATAAGAAATGCTTTCGTTTGCGTAAGCGAAGATTACTTTCAATGTGAATTATGAGTTGTGCTAGTATTGCTGCTGAAAGAATGTGTATCTTCTTCTAGTTACACCTGTTCTTAGTCCAAAACGTGTGTTTTTTGAGTTGTGCCACTATTGCAGCCCATGAGCGATATGAATAACATTTATTTTATAGAAAATATTCTATAAAAATTAAAGGAAAAAATATGACTTAACTCTGTAAAAATATGTTATAAACAGAATTAGTAACTATTGAAACATCAAAACTTTATAAAATTTTTTGAAATAGTTGTAAGGAATGATGTAATGCTATCTTTGTGTTTACTATTTTCATCTCATTCGGTGATATGAAATAATCTTGACCAGTTTTTGTTTGTACATCAAACTACTTAAAGATCTGTGTTTTATTTACTTTCGATATCAAAGGCTTCTGTGGGTACAAGTTCAGGGTCCACGAGGCTCTCAAAAACTTACCTTAACTTCTTCTGAGTTTATATTTACATCTAAAACACATCCTACCACCATTGGCTGTCCTGTAAAACAGTATACCCATAGAGGAGATAAAAAATCAGTAGATTCCAGAAATCATACACGAGAAAAAGCGCGCTATTTTCAAACCATATATGTAGGGAATTTCAGTGATTTTTTTAAAAAAAATTTATAAAACAAGGCAAACAAAACACCAAAAAATGGAATTGAAATTTTGAATTATCTGATAAACTCTTTACCTGCATACAGTTATATAAGTATTCTTTATAAATTATTAAAACTAAAATCATATAGTTGGAAAATGGAACAAATAAAACTTTCATTTTATGAAATAATTAAATACAAAATTCTTGATTAAACCAGTATATAATGGATGTACAAATTTTACAATGTAGATGGATTGTTTTTAATGTAAGTTGCAGATTTAGCCTTTTTCGAGAAATCATTAGAAAAAGTTTGCTCAAAACATTTTCCATTTGCAGAGCATTTCATCAGCAGAAAATGTTCTAAATTGTCATTCGATATTGAAGAGCGAAGGTTAATTCGAATTTTACGAATCTTATTGAACAAGCGTTCACATTCTACATTACTGTGTGGTGTGGATAATATATTTAAGATGATGCTTGAAATATCAGTAAAAGGTTTCTCCTGCAAATTATTTTTGTTGTCCTTAATAAAAGACCATTGATAATCAGCTCTTTCCTCATTTAATATATGGTCTGATAGTTTAGTCAATTGCAATTGACGAATTTGTGATTGGAGATCATCCACAGAACAGTTAATCACTTTATTAAAGGTTGGAAAGTTTTGCAAAAAATAATTTACACTTGAAAAGGAGCACTTCTGAATAATATTTAGGTTGCAGACCTCTGCATACTTTAAGGTCAAATCGTTTAAAGGAATTTTTTGACCATATAATCACATACTTTCACATAATATGATCTAATGCTATCAGAAAAACAGGTTTCTCTTTCTCACTTAGTTTCATCACAACACTGAGTAGGTCTTCATTCTTTTTCTTTTTTTCTTGGTTTCACACAACATGCTACCGCTACAACATGCGAACATGTTAAGAGAAAAATTAAATCAACTTGCATTTGAACCAGATTACACTCAAGAATTTTCTCTACTTTTGAGTTACATTTAAAAAGACAGACCAGTAGCCAGCGTACAATAAAATATAATATAGAAATATTACGTATACAAATAGTCTTATATCTGCATCCTAAAGAATACGCAAGCACCAAATTTTTTTAAAATGTCAGTCCGTAAGTTCACCAAACTTCAAATAAAACTGCAATTTTGTTAATTGAAACTTTAAGTACTCGTACAAGAAATTTATACTCTTAAATAAAAAAATTTTGAATTCCTTATAATGAATGAAAATGGAAAATGAAATTGTTTCAAATCTGATATAAAAGTGTCAAATATTATCATGTATGTCAAAAAATATAAAATAATAGCTCAATATATACAAATACATTAAAAAGAACTGGAAATACAAGTTTGAACTGTACTTTAATTTTATTCATATATATATAAAAAAAACTAAATAAAATGAAACACCATAACTTCTGCAATTTTTACAAAAGTATCAGCTTTCCTTCTCTCAATTTCTTCCTTTCTTTCAGCTTTCCACTTCTCGATGTCATTTCGCTCTTGCAATATATTTTTAATGTTCTCAAGAGTGGGTGTCGTTTTCCTTTGTGCAGATAACAACTGCTGCACCTTGTCCGGAGACAATAATTTTTAAACTTTTTGTCGTTACCTGCCACGAAACCCACACTTTTGACTTGTGGTATCACTTACTCTTTTTCAGTTTGGTGTTGTAAACACCAGTGAGTTGGTGATGCCAACGGTGAAAAAACATCACCCTCTCCTTCCGAAAATTGTGGCGTGTTCGGAATAACAAATTCAAATGATGAAGTTGCTCTTAGAGCGGAAGCAGATGTTGAAGGCAAGACAATTTTAGTAAACTATTTTCTTTAAGTGTAGGAATTACAATTTATTTACAAAATGTAGTTACTATTTGACTACTTTTAAGAGGCAAATTTTACAAGAAGATTTTATTTACTCTCATGTTAAAAAAAAAAAGGAAATTGAAAAGTGAGAGAAAACATTTAAGAAAAATTAATTTTGAAAATAAACTTACTTATGGGCAAGAGGCAGTGTAAAGAACTATCTATTCTTGTTAACATGAGAAAATATATTACTGTAAGCAATTTTTATACATATGTTTTTCTTTTAAATTTTGGTCTTTCTTAACCTCCTCAGATCCGAGATAAAAATGAAAGCTAGATATTTTGTGTAAGGTACTTAAATAGTTGCTTAAATCATTACGAAGAAGAAAACTAAATTTTTTTTTTCTTTTGTAAAGACATGGGGGGATGTATCACATGTGATACATGAAGACCGAGACACTACGATCAGAATCTTTTTCAAATATCAAGTAAGATTGTTTTAATTACTTTATTTAGACTTTTAATTGCACAATATACCATAATTTCGAGCAGAAACGCATCCCTGGTATACAAGCTGTGCCCTCATAAATTGGCTAAAAAATAAAGTTTCGTCGGACACGTCGCACCGGAATTTACTATACCAAAGCAGGTATTGATTACAGACTTAAAACATGTTCTATGTACGCATATATATATATATATATATATATTACTTAAATAGTTAAATAAGAAACCAATAAAAGGAAGATTCCAATAAAAAGATATTAAATATACAAAAAAAAAAAAATTTAAACAATCCTACTATATAGCATGGATTTCAATAACTTTCTAAGTAAATATTAAGCATTTTCTAATTATAATTTCAAGTAACCATTAAAATATGAATTAAATAATTAATATAACAAAAATCATTAAAATAAGTATTAAAACTTTTAAAAATAAAACGATCTTACTTTTAAATTAGCAATAAACGATAAATGCAAAATAATTTTGTTCAAAGAAAAACTAAAATTTATTCAGATATAATCACATATTCAGATATCAAATATTATTACATATGAATCCAGCGGTTTAAAACCTTCAAAATCGGAGCAAAATAAGTTTATTAGTTCATTGTTTATTTCAGGCTCATCCCCGTCACTAACACTTTTGGTTTCATTTCCCCCGGATATGAGTTCAGCTTTCTTGAAACCGTATCACGGTTTCTTTCTTCACCGCTTTCTACGCTTGTGACACCCATGCGGCGACCTCATCATAATTTGCCCGCCGCATGTGTCCAGATTTAGTGTAGGAGTGGATGCCGCGCTGTCCAGATATAGTGTAGGAGTAGATGCCGCGCTCACTTCTTGTTTGAAAACCCCCTTGACAGTCAGGTCAAGAGATTGCAGTACCTTTGTTAGGCCACCAGGGATAATAGCAAGTTCCGTGGACATTTTTTTTTGCACAAATCTTTGATAGAGTCCACTTTATGGGAGCGCAGTGAGTAGTCGAGGATTAATAATCTGCGTGGCTGGAAAAAAGCACCTTTCCTCTTCCGATATACCAAATCCAGCCACTGCAGCATCATATTCTCGCACATCCACCCCTTTTCGTTGACTCTCACGTCTCTCTTCTTTACGTCTTGAGGAAAATTACCTTTCGGTATGGTTCTCCTTTCAAAGATCAGCAACGGGGGAAGTTTCTCCCCCGTTGCGGAACATCCAAGCACACAGGCGATGGACATTTTTTCGTGGCCAGTGGTTACTTTGGCCACGGATTTTCTTCCCGTTTTTTCCACAGACCTGTATGGAGGGCAGTCAAAGGAAAGCGGAACCTCATTCATATTAATCATTTGTCCGTGATTAAGTTCACGTTCCTCCATCTTTTTAGATACAAAAGTTAAAAAAGAAGTCATTTTTTTCAATCCAATCAGTTGGCAATCGTTGACCTACTGTGGTTTTTTGCCTCACAGACAAGTTCTTTCTTTTCATGAATCTGAAGCACCAATTCGGGCCTCCTTTAAAATCTGGAATTCCCATCTGGGAAGCATTTAATTTCGCTTGCATGCGAATTCGTACAGTAGAGAGGGACAATCCTTTGGCCCTCTGCTCCTTTATCCATCCCGCCGCATTTTATCGCTGCGGTTGCCACACTTCCCACATTATACTGGCTAATGGCATTTGTTACAGCCATTTCTAGCCGACGTTTCGAGACGAGCACATCTTTTGAGCATAGTTGCCATATCACACTATGCAAACTTTCGTTGCATTTTGTGTTTGCCCTGAGGTACAGCGCTTCAACTAGTCGTCACAAGCTTATCGCTGATAGACAGGCAGAATTTTAGCAACAATACTATAGGGGAGCTTTCATTTTGGAGTGACTTGATGCTTTCTCACCAAGAGCTTTAACTCGGTTGAAGAAACACCATGAAGTTTTACCTTGTGGGCACTTGAAGTGTTTCGGCTTACTGTCGGTGGAAGAGCAATGAACATCTTTTGAAACATATTAAATTCCACCACTTTAAAAAAAAATTTGATGACAATTAATCCTCTGTCTAAGCAAATATGACTGCTTATTATGTGAATTTGACTTATACCTAAGAACTGTTTTCACTGTTTGAATAAACTAAATTAACCTTTACTAGAAACACATTTCATTTTAGTTGTTACATTTTTAGTTATTACATATACAATTAGAATTATTATTGCAGGGTTAATTGTGAGCCTGACTCAAAAATCTGGAAAATTTCGGGATCGGAATGCATTTCAATAAATTAATATAATATAATTTTAAATCTTTGATATTTTCAAAAAATGAAATTCTAAATAAATTATACGGATTGTACTCTAAATGTATAATTGTTTATAAGTTCAGTCTTATCTCTAATTACATTTATTATACTACTAGGTAAAATGTTTACAAATGCAAGATATGCCCAGAATAAATTCTAGTTCTAATATTTCTAAGCAAAATACTATACAAGAATTTAGTGTGATCAGTGATTGCACTTATCCAAACAGGAATTATTGTCCGATCTTAAAAAATAACCATGGAAGATACTTTTTATTTATTACAAAAACAAGTTGTAACATCAAAAATAAAAACTAGTCTATTAAATTTTAGCACTATTTAAAATTATGTTTAGACAGATCTAGTTTCCGATTATATAAAATTCAAAATTATTTACAACACTATGTTACAAATAATTACATTCAAATACAAAACTATTTAGAAATAATTACATACAATATAAAAAACTATATACAAAATAAAAAAACTATATACATAATTAAAATAAAAAACAAACTATAAAAGAGCAATTTTTTGTTACATTTCATTTTATATGTATCATATGAGAAACTGCGTCAAGATATTCTTCCAGACTTCTTCTTCCCATTACTAGTTCTAGTTTCAGATTTGTCAATCGCTTATACTTGGTCTTTTGTCTGGGAGGCATTGCTCTTCCAGCTATAAGCATGTTCATCTTTCCTTCGTTTTCCACCTGAATATCTTGCAGTAATTCAATCATGGCATAGATATTCAAGTGGTTGGATTGGCACCCTCTTGTTCAATTTTGAATCCCTCAACGTGATTATTGGTTCTTTAAGTCCCGCTATGGAAGTTATTCCAAATTTCTCTGAAAACATTAAAACAATTTTTAAGCTTTATATTTATGATAATAATTATACTTTTACTTTTTGAAAAATTTAGACTGCATTAAGACTCTTATTTAAAAAGTAAAATTTTTATTTTGCATTCTATAATTAGACTTCTACATTCTATTTTATTCTATTATTAGAGTGGATTTTTCAAAAAACTATAATTGTTAGAGATTCACTTACCATGGTTAAACATTATTAATGATGTAGCCTTTCATTTAAAAAAGTCTATAGCTTATTAAAAAACTGAAAAAAAAAATTCATCATCTAGTTTACCTCATTGTGGAATTGAACTTTTTAATGCTTATTTTCTCATAAATTTTCAGTTTAAACTACCAAAAAACATCATTATCAATTAATCATTTTCTTTAAGGTTACTTCTTTGAAAAAAAAGGGGATTGTATTTCAGTTATCTTTAATTATTTTTTATAAACTGTGAATTTTTTCTTATTTTGATTATGAATGAGAATTACTTTTTGAAATATGCACAAGAAATAGTGCAATTAGTGTTTTAAAAATTGTTAACAATTAAATTCTGTTAATGAACAGCCCTACACATTTTGAATAATTTTCACAATGAGTGCCTTTTCAAAACACAAAGTGCCATTTTCTGCAAGAAAACACTCTGCCAATTCTAAGTTTAATGATAAAAATTAATTATATAATCTAAAACAATTTAAATAATTGTTCTGTAACTAAATTTTTATCCATATAGAAATACAAATTTTTTTTAAAAATAAATACTGAGCTTTAACTTAATTTTTTAACATAACTTATATTATTACTAAAGACAATTCAGCAAAATGAAATGAAATGTTGCTAATATATAAAGAAATACTAGAGTTTACTCTGCTAAATAGGAGAAATATTTATAGATCACGAGCTCACTTTTCAAATTTGTGTGTCCATCTCGTCAAGGTATACGGAATGTAGATACTCGTACATATCTTGGGTGTTGACATTTGGAGAAGGGTCCTCAGCTTCTAGATGCAAAAAGGCCTTGCCAACTTCCTCAGGTGGCACAAGAGGAAGAGCTGCTATACGCCTAATCCATTTTCGTGTTGTTGGATCAACACGGTATTCAGCCACCAGACTCTGAACCTAAAAGAAAGTAAAATATTTCCTTGCAATTTTATTAGGTGTCACATTTGAGTTCAATTATTTTTGTAAATTATGTGTAAAAGTATGACACAATGTTATAAATGTCAACATTAGTTGACTTTTAAATACAAAAATATGTGAAAAAAAAATTTTTTTAAAGGAAGAAAAATGTTTCAGGAGGATTTTTAAATGAAACACGCTTTGTTATTAAATTAAAATTTCGATAGTAATCAAACCTTTGGGCATATTTTGTAAGAAAATATTTATTGCGTGGCAGGTAACAGCTGTTAGCGTGTTTTCTAATTCTATTTAGATCAGGGTTTAGGACAGAATGGTTTAATCCATGGTTTATAACGTCCTGTCCGAAACCTTTTTACTCAAATTATATCACAATTTTATCTCAACATTATATAAAAGGTGAAAAATAAACATAAAACTAATAATCCGGGGTGATTGTGAGCCAACTCAAAAATTTAATGTCTTGATAAATTTAAATCATTGATATCTCAAAAACATAAAATTCTAAATGAATTATACGCTGCATAATTTCAATTAATAATTACTTATAATTTTACTTTTAACTCTAATCACCTTTATTATACTACTAGATAAAAGGTTTACAAATGAAGAAAATGTCAAGATGTTTTAATCACAATCCATCACATTTTAATTTATTGCCCATGTTTTAACCGTCATCGTCTAACCTTTTTTGGTAGTTCTATTTTAACACTGCAGGATTTGTTAGGTGACTGCCATCATCCTAACATTTTTGCGTTTCTACGCGCAATTGGTCTTATTTACTGTATATAACTGTTTTATCCTATTTACAATTTTATGTGATTTTATTCAGCTTTAAATGCAACTGTTTTATGATACTTAACTACATTAAAATTTTATCTTGTTTTACTCTCTTTTGAATGCGTTGGTTTCGTTGTATTCAATTTTATAAATTCTGTGTGATTTTTAATGGGAAAAACTTGTAGTATACATCAACCTAGGATTTTATTTTAAAACCGTTTGTTTGGCGCAGCATGTCCTTCTGTGGACTTTGTACCATTAAACCCAACATTCAATTCAATTCATAGAAGGTTGCCGCTTCTGTTTTCAACCATGTGGTAACATGTTCTTTCAGCTCGTCATCATCGCTGAAGTGTTGACCACCAAGGAAGGATTTTAGGCGTAAGAAGAGATGAAAGTCACTAGGAGCAAGGTCATGGCTGTACGGAGGATGATCAAACACGTCCCAGTATAATTCCTATAGGAGTTATTTTGTCTCGTTCACAGTGTGAGGTCGGGCATTATCGTGTAAAAAAACACCTTTTGACAGTAATCCTCGGCGCTTGTTCTGTATTGCACGGCGCAATTTCGTAATGGTCTCGTAGTAAACATGTGCATTGATTGTTTGGCCTCGTGGTAAGAAATTAATCAGCAAAAAGCCTTTGCTGTCCCAAAAAACGGTGCACATGAGTTTTCGAGGTGTCAAGATTTGCTTAGGCTTAACTTTCGTTGGGGACGAAGTGTGCCTCCATTCCATTGATTGCTGTTTAGTTTCTGGGTTGTCGTAAGATACCCAATTCATGAATTAGTGATCGTGAGATTTTCGGAAATTCGTTAACGAGAGCACTAATTGGAAACTTACGGTTTTGCTTAAGATTCTCTTCAACTGCATGAACCAGTTCATCAGTAACCAAAGACGGGCGTCCACATCGTTCTTCATCGTGGACTTGATCTCGTCCTTCATTGAACTGTCTGACTCATCTTCTAACCATTGAATCACTCATAGCAATTTGTTCGTAAACCTCGCAGATTTTCCAATGAATTTCACATGGTTTAACTTTCTTTGCATTTAAAAAACGAATCACAGATCTGATTTCACAAGCGGCGGCATTCTGACATCATAAAGAAACACTTCAAAGGACACATCGGCAGCAGCGATCTGAATATGGCGTACATTTCTTCCGCTTGTGTCAGAGTAACTGGCGAGCATACTCGGATCTGCGATCGCAGCACAGCTGTGGATAGAAATAGAAACGGAACTTACTTTGTGGATATACCTCTATTTACTTTTCTCCAAATGAACTGGGTATAATGAAAAAAACACCCTTTCACCGAAGAAGTTGGCAACTCCTCTGCCAAGATGTTCATAACACCACGCTGAAAATCCAGGAGGCATGATTCAGAATTCATACTCAACTGAAGTCTGCTGGCTTCGGCTTTAATGCTCTGAATCATCCTCCTGTGCGTATTTTTCTTATTGTCGGGCAGGAGACAAAACACTAGTGGAAATATTTCGCCTCTAAACTGTGCATGGATAGTATATAATTGTCTAAACAATCTAGGAACAATCTTAAACGTCCCATCCATCCACAGTTTATTGGCAGAAAAAACTTTTTTTACTGACACATGCATACAATTATAAAGAATATTTTTATTGGCTTCATTCTTGATATGGCAAAAATGCCTTTTTCCTACAATTTTGCTTTACAGATGCGCAGTATTGCATGCACCATGCATACAAATGTTTATTTTTTAAACATTGCCTCCAAAGAATTTAAAGCTCCTTTTTTACAATATTTCTTATATTCTATGGTTCTTTCAAAAGTTTAAAAATGAAGAATAATTGTTTTTATCTGTTGATTAAAGAAAATTTTACACTTGAAATGTTTTCTAATGATTAATAAATTATTACTCAGTTATCAACCCTATCAATAGTTATTGCTTCCTCCAATGAAAGTATTATTAACAGGCCAAATTAAAATTGCATATGATGCTTTTTGTTGGTACTTGTAATTGTGGCGTAAACCAGGAGCAGGACTGCTTATCTACAAAAAAAAAAGTTTTTCTTGAAGAAATTTTTTTTTTAATTTTATATTTTTGTTTATATTTATACAATTTATAAATTTAAAATGCAAAATTCATTATTATATTGTAACAAAATGTTATTTGTTGCTTAAAGCAAGTCAATTATATTTTTTAAAATTTCAGTAATTGCACATAATTAAAACTTTTGAATCATTTACAGTGGGATGAAAAATGACTTAAAAATCAAATCTATTTGAGAAAGCCTAAAATACCTAAGTTTATAAAAGTAGTTACTGCCAGAAGATATTTTTCAAAATGGCGTAAAACTATGCTGACTTAAAAATGTTAACCATATCAGAAGAACATGTCAAATTACTCTGCTGATTTACTTTAACATCAAAATTTACAGCAATGAAAACATTACATTATAACTACTCGGTTTTTAAGGGAACATTTGTTTTTAGATATTACTTGATGATCGTCTTATGTAAATGTACATATTTTCAAATGGTTGTCATTACGAAAAGTTATTTGTAAAAATTTTTAGTCATATTAGAACCCTTTTCTGTTTCGGCAATTATTTTTGAATCCTATTAAAAACAAATCATATACGCAGAAAAATTTCATTGTGTAACTCTAATTTTATTACTAAGCATTCAGAAACCCTCTGACAAAAGATATATTTTACTAACAGTTAAAAAAAATGAATTGCTCAGTTTTAGTATAGTTGAGTTCTAATTATAATTATTTTACTCATATAAGCTAATAAAATGTACACTTTGTTGATTTCTCCATTCATACCCTTCCATTTATGAACAATAAAATATAATCCAATCAACAAATTCTCTTTCCTTTATAATTATCTACAAAAATCATTCCGCCTAAACTAAATTTAAGAAAAAAAAAGAAAAAAAACTTTCTAATTTATTTATAGCTCACAAAATGTGATTGATTTATAAATTTTAATATTTACCAATAGGCGGTCCTTTCCTGAACCGTCGTCCACCATCAAAAATTTTTTCTCTTGTACATACTGCCATTTTTCAGGCAAAACCAAATCGTGTAAACTCTGAGGAAGCTTAGGCCTTTCTTTATGTCTGGCCTTACACAAACATTGCTTTATCGAGTCATATGATGGAAGATTGGCAGCTACTTCGGCAGAGGTAGCTTTCTGATTTCTTCACTAAAATTTCAGAAAAATACAGGAACATGTACAAATCAGTTTAAAGAAAAATAACGCATGCAAATGTGAATTATATGAGATACCAGCATAATTTTTTAAACTTAGAATAAGTTTAAAAGTTAAGTTTCCAAGGAAAAAGAAATCTAAGCATGCATAGAAATTATACTAAATAATACATGGATTCACTATAGACCATTTAAAATGATTTATTTAAATCAGAATTGGAGTTTTGAATATTTATGCCACAATGAGGTATGTTTAATAAGTAAAAATTAAACATTGACAATTCGCTATTGAATAATCAGGGTAAATATATATATTGTACTAATAACGTATTATATGCTACTAAAATGGGAAAAAAATTTCCATTCTACTTTCTTAATCCATATTATTTATAGTGAGTATACTTATAATTTATATTGTAGCACTTTCTTTGTAATTAATTAATAATTGTTTGCTATAAATTATAACCTTTTAAAAAAAATAGCTAAATGCAATATAGTGCTTTCTTCATACAAGGAAAAAAATTATTATCAAAAAATAAATATGGAAATGAACAACTTTTGACTGCATAATTACAAATTTTTAACATAAAAAATATATATTCTAGCCCAATGAGTAAGCTTGGTTAAAAATATTTATATATATTGAATTTATCCCATATTATTGTAGGAGACATAATTTATGCATTTTTAAGTGTAGATGTTTATAATCATGTAATGAAAAAATTGCAATTGGAAAAAAAAAAACTTCACAGTTTCTTGCCATTTCAGATTAAATTCAATTTGTTTATATCACCTGCACTTTTAGTTATGAGATATTCCGCAACTTAAATATATCTATTTACACATCCATTCTAACAGTATGGATACGTAAAAAGATATTAGCACTCAAGATGTAGGAAAGGCACAAAACATTTGGCACATAAATATTTTAAAATTGTTTAGTTATTTGTAATTTTAATCACTCACTACTCAAGTTTAAAAATTGTTTAAATTATTTTACAATGTAATTTCTATTGTCGAAATTTGTGAGAAATATGAATTGCAATCTCAAAATTTTAGCTTGAATAAATAAAAATACGTGTTTTGAATTTTTTTCATAAACAATTCAATTATTTTATGTATGAAAATTATTTCCGAGATTGCATTGTTTAAAGCAAAATATTGTTACTCTACTATTTAAAATTTTACAATCACTATTAAAGTAAATAAAAATATGTGTTAATTATTTTTTGCAATAATTTATTTATTTTATTATATAAGTGCAAAATATAAAACTAACATTAATGGGACTAAAATATCTAAAAACAGTTGGCTTAGTTGCAAATAAATTAAAACTATATTTGAATTTTTACAAAAAAAAAAAGAATTATATTATTCAAAGGCGATATATATATTTACATAGTTTAACTACATTCATAAAAACTGCTAAATTTTCAGCTCTCGCCTTTTGAATGACTTTCGAAAAAACATTAGAATCATTAAAATATTAGAAACTTACTTGTGTAGTTTTGGTATGGGAGTACCAGTTTCCACGGTTTGCTCTAGTTTTTAAGTTTTCTTTAAAACTCCGAGCTGTTAATTTGCCTTCACTTGTAGAATGGTTGTGGTATACGGCTCGTGACTGAAAGATATCGTTTTTAAAAAAGTTACACGTGCAGTGCACGCACATTTCCAAAATTGTATGTAGTCTCCCCTACTTTCTCAATGATGATGAAAATTTCCTCTTCAAAGATTAAAATTCTACCTCCTCTCTTTGAGGGCATAAAATAAAAAGTATTCGTATCCATTATAACTAAAAAAAAATTGCCTAAAAATGAACTGAAAAAAATTATATCGATTGACGATAATATATTAAGATACATATTAGTGAGAAATGCGTAGCTTATAACTTACAAGTAACTTTCTTTAAACAAATACTTATAGACTAATCACAACTGATCTAGTATTTCGATTTTTGGTTTCCGATTTGTTGAGCATGCGCAGCTAATTTGTGTGTAAGAAGGAAGGCTTAAAATGTATAACATATACAACTTATGTAAACTTTTCACTTACAAACATGGCATTCAATTTATATACATTACGGTTTGATATATATAATTTTTAATCAGTCTTGGAAATTACATTTGGAGCAAATAATTCACATAATTTTCCAATAATGACATTTATAAATTTTAGTGTTTGGAGATACAACAGTTTTAAGTCCTTTATTCTAATATAGTAGGATACGGAATTTTTTNTTATATTGTAACAAAATGTTATTTGTTGCTTAAAGCAAGTCAATTATATTTTTTAAAATTTCAGTAATTGCACATAATTAAAACTTTTGAATCATTTACAGTGGGATGAAAAATGACTTAAAAATCAAATCTATTTGAGAAAGCCTAAAATACCTAAGTTTATAAAAGTAGTTACTGCCAGAAGATATTTTTCAAAATGGCGTAAAACTATGCTGACTTAAAAATGTTAACCATATCATAAGAACATGTCAAATTACTCTGCTGATTTACTTTAACATCAAAATTTACAGCAATGAAAACATTACATTATAACTACTCGGTTTTTAAGGGAACATTTGTTTTTAGATATTACTCGATGATCGTCTTATGTAAATGTACATATTTTCAAATGGTTGTCATTACGAAAAGTTATTAATTAATATTAATTAATAATAGTATTATATAATAGATAATAAATAGAGTAATATTAGTAATAATAGAATTAATATTAGTACAATAGATAAAACAAACACTATTAACAATCAGATATATAGAATTAAACGTGCTGATTTGTATCCCAAGGAAATAAATTAAATTGACCGAAACCTTCAATAGCTAAAGTTTTTAAAAATCAAATGGCACTCTTAACTCATTCGATATATTTCAATAAAATGAAAAACTACATTGATATTTTACAATCAGGTAAAAAGACAAAAACATCTACCAGCCATGTTTCATAATCAAAATTTACTGACTTTGCATTTTAATTTATAAGTTAGAGTTACTTCCTTTTTACATTTTAAATTAATAACTAAACTTGCAATTTTTGAAAATTACAAATTATTCCCAGAGCTTCAGTATTATTTCAGAACATTAATTTTGAACACAAATGTTATAATTCAAAATTATAAAATAATACTTACTTTCTAAATCCATAAAATCACAGTCATATCTTGATTTCAACGGCTGCGTTAGTAGAGGCAATGTGAGATACCTTTCATCCGTTTCCGTTAACTGAGGGCATGAATTCTCCTCTCCCCCAGTTAACCTGAAATGCTGCCGAGCTTTCGCAGATTTTTTATTCAGTTTTTTTTTTAATGTTTTGGTAACACTGACGCAATTGCAAGGCAGTTCTGGGATTCACTCCAGCAGTTTTATTAAATTGCTCTGCAATTTCCACGAAAGCTTCGGCTTTCTTTGCTGATACCACTTTGTTAGTCTCTTTATTTTCAATAATTACCAGCCTAGGTTCTACCAGCTGCATCAATAATTCCTTTTCCGTCTCTGTGAAATACAGCTTTTGAGATATAATGAAATGAATAACTTGAGGAGAGAAAAACAAATAACAGGGGAATCAAGCAAACAACGCCGTTATCACGTGTTTCATGCAAACAACGCGGTTATCACGTGTTTTCTCTTATCCAATAGGAAAGAGCCTGCAACTGCCGGGCAAGTAACCGAGGGTCAAAAAATAATGGTGAAATCGCTTTTGAACTCTCGGTCCAAGTTTCCAAACTTGGGGTTTCGCAACTGGAAGTTTCACGCTCGGTCAGAGTTAACGGTGAATTCGGGGGTTACTGTCTCTCTCATATCATTCAGTATTTCTTTAATCTGTTTTTTACTACTCAACTGATATGCAATACTCTCACGCTCATCCTTAGAAAAACGGAGTAAACCACACTCATGGTTTTGTGTTTCAGTGAACTTAACATTATACAGACAATCACAATCTTTAACTTTAACAGAAATCATTGCATGACAAGTACCATCTATTTTATGACTACCCATTTCTTTACTAAAACGCATACCAGAATCTTTTTTACAATGCATACCAGAACGATGACAATAATAATACTCATAAATAGTTCCTTTAGACCTCTTAGCACCACGATTTTTTACAAAAGAGCTTACTGTCTCTTGTACACTTTTTTTTACCACACTTATTTCATGTACATCTTTTAAGTGCTTCTCATAATTACATTTAGAACTAAATAAAACTTTAACAAGAAACACATTATCTTTGATGCATCTGAAATGAAGTGTACCTTTAATATATGTTTCCTGGGGTGCTTCACCTGTTTTCACAATAAACTTTCTCACGGGTAGTTTGGTCACTACTTCGGCCAGCAACAATCATATCAGAGTCTTCTTTTGAAAATCCTTTAGAGCCACACGTATGCTGAGAAACAAATTTCACTCTAAACATCTACTAGTACCAACATTTTTGCAAGACATTTATGTGTAACCTAACCTGCTTAACATCTGACCCATTTGAACAGTAATAATACTGTCATTTCCTAGTAATTATTTAAATATTCATTATTTTAATGAAAGGGGGATTAGTGTTTTTTTTTATTATTATTATTTTCAAGGACTAATGTTGTCATATATGTGATTTTCGTTCCGGCATCGACTACACTTTATATATAAGTAACGCATCACGGTTCGCATTCGTGCAAATTTTAAATTACTAGTAAAGATAAGCCTTAGTGCTTTTTAAAGCTTTAAACTTTTCGCAATTAGTACTCACGTGATTTTAAAATCCAGCTTAGTGATTCGTAATTACGGAATTTTAATAAATAACACGCAGAATGGACAAAGAAAAAAGAATTTGTTTCATGCATTAAAGGCGAAGAAAAATTTAATAAATTCTTACATGAAACCATCACTATGTTATTTAATTTTAGAACTGAAAATATGTGTTTAATAATTTATTGCTGGGTTGACTGGTTTATACCATAACTCAAACCACTGTTCAAAACCAAATGTTTTTTTTTTTATTTTTTTTTTAAGCCTAGCTTGGTTTTTTTCCCGTGAAACTCCTTGTTTCACCAAATGTCAAACCAGGCTCTAGCTTCGTTTTCCAAATCCTAATTATTATAAAATTTTGAAAGGTCTTTCACAGTTTCAAAAAATGTTTCTTTGTTTGTGTGTTTAAGCACATTCGGATGAAAATGCATTCCTTTAATTGGCATCTGATTAGACTCTGAAAACCAAGAGAAACCAAATAAGAAATGAAACGAGATTTTTTATAATATTCCAACAGTATAGCTGATGGAATATTTGACCTGTGAATGTGCTTTTTATTTATTCTAGGTATTTTGATTTCCACATCAATTTTATTACATGTTTTTTCTGCATCTTCGAAAATTTTATCAAATTCCTCATCTGCTTCAGCCCTATGTTTTTTTAAAAACTTCCAGCAAATCATTTTTTATATACCTGTGTACTGCATGTAGGTCACAATCAACTGATTGCATTTTATTTTATTAACTACTGGTTCCAAATATGCTGAATATCTAGAAATAATTGTTAAACATATTACGAAAACCACGCAAGAAGTTGCTAAGTCTAACTGATGAACTTAGGATCTTGTTTCTTGATTAACTTCTTCATCAAAACTTAGATTCTTTTAAGATGTTTGGAGAATTGTTTAATACATTTATATTTTTCAGTCCATCTTGTGTCACACAACATTGGAATATTTGATGCTTTTTTCCTCCGTATATGCTGAATATCTAAAAAAATTAATGACCGTTTTTATTGTACCAATGGTGTTTCGTACCTCCGCTAGGTTACTCAAGACATTGACGACTAAATTTAGTCTGTGAGAAACACAGTGAAAGAATATAGCTTTAGGATATTTCTGTCGTATCCTTTGTTGCACCATTCTTAATTAATAGTTAGCCCTAATTAATTAGCATATTTGAAATCACCCTCAGGAACCATTAAGATTGACACTTAGTTCGTGAAAATCCGATCATTAGAACGAAAGTTATTCAGGGTGATTCGTTTTTTTCTTTTCTTTTTCGGACTGTACATTAAATTACATTACAGTATATGCAACTGAAACTATTTATATTTCATTCATCATTTTATATAAAACACTTTTCATAAGTTTCCTCAAATATAAAACAGACATCTTTTGAAAATTTCTATTTTAAATGAAAAATAACTTAGTTTAGGTATCAAATATTTTAAACTTTAACGTAACATCTGTACATTGCAATAAACTTCGTAACTATTATGACTTTACCTTCAATATATAAGAAATTATAGATACTAAAATTAGTGTTACTGACAGGAAGGGAAAAATCTAAATTTAACTTCGTCACAAGTGTAAAACTGCCAGTATATTGTCGTAATTTCGAAACTTCATTTTTTTAGAACTTAATAAAATTCTATGTGTCTTATCTAAAGAATTAGTAGTAAATTTCTAAAATCTTAAATACCATGCATATTAGAACATTATATAATCTTATAAATTCTGCTCAGTAACATTATGCTTTTAACATAATTTTCTTCAATACCATTTATAATTACATGCACATAATTTATAAAATTAAAACCCTCTGTTTTAGGATGAAATTCTTTTACTATACCATAGAACTATAAAGTTAAAACTCGCGCAGTGCACAAAGCCTCTTCTTCTAACCAAGTATCAGTGTAATAGGAAATCAAATGTGTAATGGGAGCTGTCCAGGTTACTTCTCCAACTGATATCAGAAATGCCTCATCCACCTGGCTCATGGGTACAAAAGGCATTGCCATTAAGCGACGAATAAATTGCCTGATTTCTGCACAGTTAATGAAATGGGATACCAGTCCCAACTCTTGTACCTGGTAAGAAATTTTTTTTAACAGCTCTAAAAGTTTCAAGAATTTTTATATCTATCTTACTAATATTTTTATTAATATTATATATTTATTTGCTTAATTGTACTTTTTTTACATTTCACTAAATAAGATTCTTATAATTGAATAGAATACCTCCGCCTACTCCATCAATCATTCCCCCTCAAGGGGTTTACCTTCTATAGGTGAACACAGGGTGGCAGGACTCAAAGAACAACAGCAAAATCAGAACATGTTGTCTTTATGAAATATTTCAACGCCATCTATTGGCGTTAATTTGAATTGAGGAATATTAGCGATGGAACATGCCGCCCACCTTGAAATAGTATTTCAGCAGTGCTTGAATAAACAAAATTTATATATATATATGTAAAAAATTAAGCTTTTTAAGAATACAAATAACTTTATACACAATAACACGTTTTACAAAACAAAAAACATAATTTTGTGACATTACGTTTATAAGTCCCATCGGAGGTTTTTAGAGTTACTACCCTAAATATGTTATCAAGATCAGGGTGCAATTGTACGATTATGGTTTATTTAAAATGTGTTAACTAATTTATTTAAAGACGGAGATAAGTTCAAGAGTTATAATTATTTTTTATATCTATTTATAAACCCATTTTGCTTAGTGCATTTTTTTAGTATAAAGAGAAATGAGGTATCTTTAGTATAAAGTTTTTTTGGCAACAGTGTAAACATATTTGTTTGTGTAGCATTTTTTGATGCTACTTAAGTATTATACCATCAACCCATTCAGAAAATAAATTTATATGTGGTTCAAACTATAATTTTTTGCATGTAAGAAGTTATCTTCGTATTTTATTTTACTGTTTATGATTCTAATACTTACAAGAGCAGAAATATAAAATTTATTATGTATGTAACATGAAATAAAATTAAAAAACATCATAAGATATGATTAAACACTATTTAAACTGTACGATGATTAAACACTATTTAAACTATACGCTGCTGCGTCCATATACGCTTTTAAAAGCATTTGATCTATCCTTGTCTTTAAAACATTCAGTCTTTCGTTGGAATGCCTGTTTTTTTTTTCTTCTGTTCTGTGCCCCACACAGCAACATTATTTTCTCGGCATCATTTTCATGATCAATTTTCTTTGTCATGTCTATGAACGTATAGACATTTGGATTTGATGGCACTCTTCTACCAGGGCTAGAGAGAATAGAAGGGCTGGTTCAGTCCTTTGAAGTATCTCTCGCCGCGCCGATCCTCCGACGTCACTCTAGTGACGTCACTTTGGCGCAAAGCTCGCACTTTTACTTCAAGAACGGAGCGTTTGGCCTTACTAGCTCTAACTAATATTGGATCATTTCTTTTTGCGAGATATTCTAAGACATTTGTTATTTTCTATAATGACTTTCCTCAGTTTTTGCAGTGAATTTACAAGAATTTAAAACTATTATCGAAATGCCAGTTTGCGCGATTGCAACTTGCAAAAATTCTGATATAAAAACAAAAGGAAAAAGTATAATTTTTCGCGTGTTCCCTAAAGTAAATGAACAACTATGTAAAGAATGGATTCCGAAATGACACAGTTAATATAAAACAGCAATACGTTTATTCTGTCGTAAAGAACTTTTATAAAAATTCATTATCTAAATAGAAACCGCCTCGCTACTTCATAAAGAAAGGCAGGTGAAAAGAATTAAAAAATAGATAAAGTCAAAGAAAATTAAAATGTAAGTAAAAAGTATAAATAAAATATATAGTATATAGTTGAAATTCTCCTAATTTCATAACATATTTTTTAATGTAGTTATTCTAAATATTTATGATTTTTTTTAAAAATTATATTCTCTTCAATTTAAATATCTATAAATTATATCATCGTAAATTTAAATGTCTATAAACAATTGTAAAATTTCTAATGTCATTATGAACCTAAATTATTATTTTGTTTCAGTAATTAGCGTTTAAGGTTGATGTTTCCTAATGATTAAGTATGAACAAATTGCTATTAACGACATATTTTAAAATCAGGGATTCTAAATTTAACTTAACTTATCGTTATAAAAGAATATGTAGATAAAAAAAGTGTCGATATATGCCTTCATTTTTCTTAATAGTTAAAGTTAAAACTGAACTTTTTAAAATAAAGTATTTATCGTGTCATTTTCACCAACTAGCAAAACATTTTTATAAGTTTAAAATGGTATTTTTTTTAATATAATAACCAAGAAAGTTTTTTTTGAACTGTGTTTATGAACGGAAATAATGTGTTAATTACGTATAGTTTGAAAGCTAATAACCAGAAAAGTCTAACTTATTTTTACAAAGAGAAAGATGCAAAATTATCATAATATCTTTGCTTGCGATCTCCGAGATCTGTGGACACAGTGACGTCATGAGGAGGGAAATCGTAGCTTCAGCTCTAAGAGCGGAGTGAACTAGCCCTTCTATTCTCTTTAGCCCTGCTCTTCTACGGCTTAATTTGGAGTGCCACCCTCAACATGGTTGTTTGTCCGTACATTGTCACGATTGTCGAACTGATTCCAAATGTGCCTACAAAATAAAACACTGTTAAAAACGAGGTATATCTAAATAATGGTGGAATATATTGTAGTACTTAAATCTAAAATGCAATATAATATTTTTCTTCAATTGAATATAGTTCTTTTTGGGACATTCTAAGATGATCATTGTATTTTTAACCTGTAAGAAATTTGTTACCTAAATTAAAAAAAAAAAAGAGTTTAACAAAATTTCACTATTTTGAAAAATCAGAGTATTAAAATCAAATACTAATATAAGTAAATAAACATATGTTTGTAGTACCTGAAAAATGTTGATTTTTAAAAAAAAATATATTTGCAATAATTTTTATTTTAAAAAAACAAATGTTTAATTTTATGTCTTTATAATTGTTTATTTCATTTTGTATCATACTGTGTTTCAGAATGTTAAAATTGTAAATTAAAGTCATTTGATACAAGATTGAGGGAGATTCAATAAAATCAGCCTGAAAAATTTCAGAATTTTTTTCTGTGTGTGCGTGGTTATCTTATTCAAATAAACTGCAGTTTTAAGAAATTCATTAATAAAAAAATTAAAGTACGTATAAAATTATTTGTAAAAAAAAAAAAATTATAAATAAATTCAGCATTTAAATGTTTTTCCTGAAACATTTTTCAAATGAATAACAGAACTTTTCACTTTAAATTGATGCAATTTCATGAGGTTTTTTTTTTTTTTTTGAATCTAATCTAAATTTTAAATTATTCAACAAATTATTTGTATAAAAATTAAGAAGTAACTGAAATTGCTTTTTTTTTGGAATAATAAATAGAATTGCACACATAGTTAAGAAGCTGTATCACTGCTAAAATCTGCTGTATGACTTGCGGACTAAACTGAGCACCAGCATCTACCCATGTCATTTTCATGTACGCTGTAAAATTGTTAATTTGGCGGCTTGTTGGAGCATCGCTTGTAATCGTCAAGAAGTTATCCCCGATCTGGTAGATAGGTACAAGAGGAAGGGCTGATAACCGCCGAATCCACCGCCTTGTGTCTTCACAGTTTACGTAAGCGGATACCAAACCTAACGCTTGAACCTGAAATAAAATTTTGACACTAAAGTGAGTGTTAGTGATACTATTCTCAATACTTAAAATTTTACTTTGAATTTTTAGTCTTTCTAGTGTACATGCAGGGACTAATTCAGATCAATTTTGGTACCGTTCCTTGGAACCTTCACAAAAATTATGTGAACCAAAATATGTTACCTTCAAAAAAATGAATCAAAACGGCATCTTCCAGAAATTTACTAAGAATGTCGGTACCATCTAAAAAAATCTACCAGAACATCGACACTTGACAATATTCTACCGAAAATCGACACGTCCATTATCATTTTATAACAAAAGAAAGGAAAAAAAGGCAGTTTTATATTTGTACTTTTTTCATTTAAGAAATGAATCGACTTATCAAGCTTCAAGACATTATATACTTGTTTTTAGTTTTTTAATCTTTGGTTTAATATTTCTAATAAGGAATGTTTGAGTCTTCATAAAATAGTGTCTTTTGTTTTCATAATATAGTGGCTGAGTAATATAGTGTCTTCATAAAATAGTGACTGAGCTCAAAAAAAGAATTAAAGGGGTTAGTATTTTAAAAGTTGCGATGTGTTTTTTTTTTTTTTTTTTATANTCTATAATGTATAATTTTTTAATCGTATTTATTATGAAAAAAAACCCCTTAAAACTAATTATGCCATTAATTTCAAATTCTATGTCATTCAATTTAGGATGTGATATTTCATAAAAAAAAAATTTATCTTATATTTTCAGATGGGCCCCTACATAGCGCAACAAAAAGTGCACTTGAAAAGTATAATACTTTTTATACGTGAAAATACTTGCAAATTTTGAACTGTTCTTTCTATAGTCTGAATAACTTCATTCGATTAAACATAAAAATATAGATAGGAAACAAACCCTCACTTGTTTAGATAGCCATGCCAACTGCTTAAATCGCTACAAATACAGAATTGTACTTTTTGTGCATGAAACCCTTTTAAATTTTAGTGTATTAGTTCGATCATATTGGTGATTGGTTTCATTCAATTCAGCGGGGGGAGGGGAATGTATCGGAAGCAATGTCTTTCTAGCCTATCAAGAAGAAATTTTATTCTCTGCTCTAATCATCCAGTTTTCCTCTGAAAAGGGGGGGAAAGCAGAGAGAAGAAAAAAGGAGTTTTCAGGCATAATTTGTAATGACAAAACAAAATTAAAATTTTAACCATTTATTTTATTGTAACAACAACCGTTACAAAACCATTCTTTGCTTCTAGGAGTGGACTTAAAACCGGCACAGAAAATATGGTACCATGCTAAACACACACGAATCACATTGTAGAGAACATTTTGAATAAATGTCTTCCTGGCAAAAGGACTTGTGTATTACATCGAAAACAAGCGTGTCATACCAGATTTTCAAAGTGGCTTCCGTAAGGGCCGGTCAAGTTTAGACAATATTATTGAACTGGAATCCAGAATTCGTAACGCCTTTGTCCGGAATTCGTAACGCCTTTGTGCCTTTGTCTTAATTCGTAACGTCTGTCTTTTTTGATATTGAGAAAGCATACGATCGAACTTGGCGTTATGGAATTCTCCAGACACTGTTTGACATTGGACTCCGGGGTCATTTGCCAATTTTCATCAAAAATTTCTTGCTGAGGCGTTATTTTCGTGTTATACTAGGATCTACATTTTCTGATCTTTACGTTCAAGCGGAAGGCGTCCCACAAGGCAGCATTTTAAGTGTCACGTTATTCATCATGCATATTTCACCAGTTTTAAACTTCTTGCCCCCTACTGTCTCTGGCTCTCTCTATGTCGATGATCTATACATCTCGTGTTCAGGATCCGACATGAGAGTCATCGAGCGACAGCTGCAATTAGCTGTGAACAAGATCTTAGACTGGTGTGATCAGAATGGTCACACGCTTTCACCATCTAAAAGTTGCTGTATCCATTTCTGCCGTAAACGCTCACTTCATAATGACCCTGACATCTCCATCCGAAACATTAATATACCAGTCGTGCCACACACGAAATTTTTAGGAGTCATCGACAGTAAGCTGACTTTTATACCTCATATCAGGCTATTACGTAAACAATGCGAACAGAAACTGAACATTTTGCGTGTACTGAATAATACATTGTGGGGAGCTGATCGCTTAGCCCTGCTACGCATATATCAAGCGCTGATACTTTCACTGCTTAACTATGCATGTGCAGTTTATGGCTCTGCAACCGCCTCCAATCTACGTATCTTAGATACCGTACACCATGCAGCTCTTCGCATTTGTTCGGGAGCTTTTCGTACATCCCCCGTTGAAAGTTTATACGTTGTCTGCAATCAAATACTATTAGATTTGCATCGCATGAAGCTATCTCTCAGTTATTACTTTCGTATCATGTCCTCTAGATATCATCCACTAAAGCATTATGTAATTTCATCAAGCTTGGAGAGATTATATGCAGCTAGATCTTCTCACGTCCGTCCATTTCATGCTCGCATGCGTTTACTCATTCAAACTTTTGACATTTGCAAATCACCATCGCAATCAGTCGATCATCTTCTCATACCTCCATGGAACATTATACCATATCAATTTTATTCCCCTTTTATGATGTATAATAAATCTAATGTTGCCCCCATTATCTACCAGCAACTATTCATTTCTCATCGTCACCAATATTCAGAGTATGTACCTGTGTTTACTGACGGATCAAAATCTGCGGGTTATGTAGGCTGTGGCGTCATTATCGCTGATGATACCTATAGCTACAGAATCCCAAGTATTTGCTCCGTCTTTACTGCTGAAGCTGCTGCCATCCTCTTGGCACTGCGGCTGATTTCCACTCGTTCTAGAAGGAAATATTGCATATACTCCGACAGTATGAGTGTTTTGAGGCAGTTGGAAAATTTTAACAGTGATAGTCATCAGATTTTATGTTTTATTAATCACTTGTTGATAACCCTTCACAAAAATAGATTTCATATTTTATTCTGTTGGGTGCCGAGTCACGTCGGTATTCCAGGGAACGACTTGGCTTATTCGGCTGCAAAATCTGCTACCTCTGTTTTAACTCTATCTGTACCTTTCTCGGACACAAAAACTTATGTTCGACAGTTCATCACATCTGTTTGGCAACAACAATGGGATCTAAAAATTTATAACAAGTTACACTCAATAAAAACAGATTTTAACCCTTATCCTGTACTGAGTCTGCGGCATGCAGATATAAAATTAAACCGTCTCCGAATCGGCCACACTCGGCTGACCCACCTACATTTGCTATTCGGGGAACCTCCTCCCCAATGCAGCACCTGTAAAGTTTTACTCACTATTCATCATATTTTAATCACCTGCCCATGTTTTAACCGTCATCGTCTAATCTTTTTTGGTAGTTCTATTTTAACTCTTCAGGATTTGTTAGGTGACTCTCATCATCCTAACATTTTTGCGTTTCTACGCGCAATTGGTCTTTTATACTGCATATAACTGTTTTATCCTATTCACAATTTTATCTGATTTTATTCATCTTTGAATGCAACTGTTTTATAATGCTTTACTACGTTTACATTTTATCTGATTTTACTCACTTTTGAATACCTCTGTCACGTTGTATCTAGTTTTATAAATTCCGTGTGACTTTTAATGAGGAAAATCTGTAAAATACATTTACCTTTATTTTAAAACCGTTCGTTTGGCGCAGCATGTCCTCCTTTGGACTTTGTGCCATTAAACCCAACATTCAATTCAATTCATTGAGGGTTGCCGCTTCTGTTTTCAACCATGTGGTAACATGTTCTTTCAGCTCGTCATCATCGCTGAAGTGTTGACCACCAAGGAAGGATTTTAGGCGTAAGAAGAGATGAAAGTCCATCCAAATCTTGGACAAACTGATCAATAAATTTATGGAATTCATTTAGTGCAGTTTTTATTCCGAAAAATAATCTTTTTGCTAAGTATGTACCTCTATGAGTAGAAAGAGTCTGATATTTTGCACTTTTTTCATCGACTTTCAAATGTAAATAAGCTTTATGAATGTCGAGCGTAGAGTAATATTTTCCGTCACGTAATTTATTGAAAATGTCCTCAATTCTAGGAATTGGGTGTCTGGCATTTGGAAGCTGATTGTTGATTGAAACCGTAAAATCTGTGCAAATACGAACTATGCCATCGTGCTTTGAGATAACTACTAGGGGTATCCTAGCTAAAAATAAACTGCTGAAAATTTAAAGAAAAACTGCAGTTTGAAGACTACGGACTTGGCCAATTCCACTACAGAATTTTTAAAGTCGAAGAACTACAAAATTACTACAGAAATGAATTGGATGGAGGTGTCCTGATCCCTTTGTTGGGGGGGGGGGATATCACTGTGATAGCCACGTGATGGCTATGACGAACAATTTTATAAAATGGATCAAGCTAAGGAAAACTATTTTAAGAGACTCCACTCTTGTTGGTTTACTCAATCTTGCTGCACGCTTAAGTTTTTTTTTCTTCCGTAGAAATCTTCCGTATGCCTAGATATCTTTTTATTAGCAGGGTCTTAACCAACACCTTGCTTGCAGATAAATTATTTCTGATCCCTCTTTTACGCAACAGAATACCAGAGAACGAACCATCTACCACTGAAAACAACCTAACTTGGTACACTCCTCTTTAGAAATATATGACTCCATATAATTTGAAAATTTATCTATGTACTGTGACAAGTGTTTTTTCAATCACTTACATTGTGACAATTTTGGAATGTTGCCATTTCACCCATATGAACACCTATCTCATTGAATTTCACTCAACATCATTAATGACAAGGGAATTATCTAAATCAGCATTAGGCTCAACATCAGACAAAGATAGAGATATAAAATTATTGTTAGATCTACAAACCAAATAAATGCACTTGCACATGTTACACTTAATGGAATTGTCTATTCACGTGCATGTGAAATCATCCAAACAACTGTTACAGAACTCACATTGCATAGAACAAGGCTTAGTTCCACACCTGTTGTATCTTCTAGCCTCATAAAATTGACCTTCTACACTGACTGATTGTACATACCATATGTTGAGATCCTTACTGGGCACCACATTTGACAAGTCTAAATTCACACTGTTCCAGTGTCTTTGCCTGGAGGTCACCATCTCAAAAATTACCTTTCCTTTATGTAGTCCTTTATAAATCTATCAAAATTTTTGTCTCGCACAAATTGTGTTAAAGCCTCATTACCTGTAATCCACCCAAATAGATATACTTTTTAGTCCTATGCATGCGTTTTAAATACATATTTGTGTTCACACCAGACCATTTGTGATAACAATATGCCCACATTTCGAATTTTTTTTTTACTATAATACTCTGAAAAATGCATGAAAAACCTCTGCTCACCTGCACTTGCAGCAAAATCTGACATAAGAGAGTAAGTTTTTTTATCTGTCTCTTTTAGTTTACGACGCCAACTCCTATCAACATGCCAAGAACACAGTAACTTGTATTTTGGGATATCAAACACAGAACGCCAAGCCGGATTAAAAGCATCTGCAGCATCAGTCATGAATGCTTCAGGCTGTATATTTACCCCATAATTTCTAATGGATTTAAATGCAACACAGAGGGCCTCCTGAACTTTTCTGTTGCTGAGGATTATTGCTGCAGGGTCTGTCATCTAGCATACACAGAATACATCAATCAAAATCATACTCATTGACACCATGTGTAAAATTACAACACTAACATGAAATCTTCTATCATGTTAGTGTTCTTCTGGATGTCGAGAATATCTTTCCTTGGCGTCAAATGTGACCGGGAAAGTTCACCACTTATTGACTCTCTTATATAATTCAGTAGTTCTTGAATGGGCTTTTTATTACTCAACTGATATGCAATACTCTCTCGCTCTTCCTTAGATAAACGAAGGCGACCTAAATCACTCTCATGGCCAACATGTGTTTCAGTGAACTCAACATAATACAGACCATCTTTAACTACAACAGAAATCACTGCAGGACAAATACCAGGGATCAGGCTAGCTCACCGAGTTGTGGCCAGCTGAAGTGGTAGCCAGACGTGGACTATATGGGTAAGGGTTTTGCAAACCTGGGGACGTGCGCACGCCTGAAGGAAAGGAAAAAGGACAAATACCATCTATTTTGTTACTACCCATTTGTTTACTAAAACGCATACCAGAACGATGGCAACTCACAACTTTTTTTAAAATTCATAAGTTCTACTTCATTTTCTTTCGTTTCTTCTTCACTACCTTCCCCAAAAACTGTTCAAAGCTAACTCTGTCACTTGGCGCCTCCCTAGTTTTAAGCGCGGTATAGCCAAATCAAGGCTCTTGCGCCAAAAATTTACATCACTCACCCTCCCTGGGGTCAATTCGATCTGATCAGGATCGAGCCTAATCCCTTGTTTAACCTCGGTTAGTCCGGTCAAGTTCCGGATAAGCATCTTTTATCTGCACTGTCCTGACAGTTTTCAGTATGATTTTTGGCACAGGTCCTACAGAGAGGAAACATCAACTTATTTTGGCATTTAACTAGTAAAACGGGATGCAAAAGTTGACGCGGTTAGTAGTATTTTGCATTTGACAATACCAGAAAAATTATGAATATCATCAAAGCTACTAGTAATGATCTTAGGGTGCTCAATGGGGCACTTGCAATATTTATTCACCCAAGGGTATAAGCTGGTGAAATCGTAATATTTTGCAGCCCCTTCATTATAAAGAACTGCAGCGTTTGTTCTTCCCCCAAAAGAGGCATCAGTTCCCATTACAGTTGTTTTGTTTCGTCCAACATGACTGGTGATTGCCCTGAAAGATAATCCACAATTTCGGTAGGCCACTATCACTCCTCTGTTGAACTCGGATACTTGATCAAAAGATGATCGCTGTTTTCTATAAGGCATAATCGTTCGTTTTTTGAAAAAACCACAAGAAAAACACAATTGCCTAACTTGATAACGTCGAAATCTCCAAACCTTAAATAGCGCTTTGAAGTCGCACGTAATGTGCGTCTGCGCTGAAATTCTAATCATTTGTATATCTCACCTCCGCTAATACATATTGTAGATTTCATGTTATTTGCATGCTTCCTTTGGGGTGTTGCATTTACTGCGGCCAGCAGTGTAAATATATTTTACATAATGTTTAAATTTCATTACCAAATTCAAAAATGATTTTCTATTTCTTGATTACTGATGGTAGAAATCTGTTTGCACAGTCAAACTATGAAACTCTGGGCACGTACGCATCTTCGACTGCAGCTCTTGTGCCTTTTGATTCTTTAATTTTTTGTAACTCTTGTTTAAAAGTTGTCCTAATGCTGTTTATCTTGTTAACTTCAGCCGGTCCAACTACGGGAATATTTATAACCTTCGCTATTCGCAATAAGGCTGAGTTCCTGGCATC
>NC_092206.1:90273839-90347700 GCF_043381705.1 Parasteatoda tepidariorum | reverse complement strand
ATGATGCTTGAAAATGTTGAAAATTTTGTAGAGTATCCTAATATTTTACTTCAAATAGTATGATTTGATATAATCAGGTTGAAAAAGTTTAAAAATCTGTTCTTAAATATCTTTTAAAACTTTTTTTCTAATTTAATTGCCCAAAAATGAATTAATTTTAAATCATAAGCAGTTAAACTCAAATTAAAATACAGTTTTATCTAAACTATGGGTTTTTGACAGTTTTTGACGTTTTGGACAGAGGGGATTTTTACATAACGGTAAAAACTATGGTATAAACCGGTAAAAACCGTCATGTGTCAAAAACTTGCCAATCCTGCTGTTGAAATGTTCGAATCCAACTTTGATTCCGGATTTTCCCGTAAACTTAACTCCGATCAATAAACACAATTAAAATTATCACTCTATTCTACGGAAGAATTAATTGTTACGAAATCATCTCTTATAACTTTTTTGTAATATTACTTAATACTATTTCACTAATTTGAAGGCTAACAAAAAAAAAAAAAAAACTCTAAGTTTATTTTTTTTATCTACTAAGTTGATAATTGAGTCGTTCAGCAGATTAATATAAGCTTCACTCTATAATTATATGCAATATAAATATGAACTTAATTTCGAGATTTGCTGTCAATTCCAAATTTAAAAAGAGAAGAAAATATTGGAAGCAATTTTTTTTGTAAGGCAGATTCTTTAATCACTTGATAGAAATCCTAATATATCCTATGAAATAAAAATGTTTTTATATATAATTGGAGATGATATTTCTTAAANGTATAGTCTCAGTACACGTTTTTTTTAAATACAACTTTTATCATAAAAGGCGTTGCAAGAATTTCTTATAAATTATTTTTTTTAAAAATAAAAGTTGATATCTTGTTTGATATTTTTATATTATTTGACTTTCCTTCTTTATTTTTAGAGTTAATAAGAAAATCTTGCAACAAATTTTAAGATAAAATTTCATAAAATATTATAATATCAGAAAAATTAACTGAAGCTATGTTAACTTGATTTTCCCAAAATTAGAAAGTTACACTCAATATTCTAATTTTTACTTCGTCAAGTAAAACCATAAAGGAGTTGTTTTGTAAAACTTTTAAAAAATTTTCTATTCTTACTCTTAAGCAATCTCGTGATTGAAACTGTTTCTTAATTTTAACTACAAAACACTGAGTACTATATTTAAACAAAATAATGCGTTTAAATGTGTCCTAATCAAATTCTTTTATTCACAATAAATCAAAAGTTGAAAAGAGAATAACACAACATTCGCAAATGGCTAAGTTCACCCGTTCTTTAATTCCAAAATTTATAATTCCGCACATTTGTAAATTGACTAACCCATAAAGATTATGAAATTGTTTTGATAAATGCAATACTATCAGTAAATGTATTATATTCTAATTATAAATCTAATCCTGTTTGCAATATCTCGAATTTAGTAACTTGGCATAATATATTTTGATACATTTCTTGGCCAAGTTAAAGCTTATTGCCAAGTTAGTGCTTGATTTTTATAAATTGCACCCATCACGTGTCAATGAGAAGAGGGATCTACCTGGAAACGGGTGGGGGTCATAATTGAGACAATTACGGAGCGCAGTCCACCACTTCCCAAGTAACTTGATCCTGATTGATTAATCAAAAGTGGCATTTTTGATCAATCATTCGAAATTCTTTATCAAAGATTTCAATTCTTTTATTATATATTTACGCAGAGATTTAACACAAAGACAGGCACGAAACCATGTGGAACATAAACAAACTAATTATGCAAAGAAGTTTGCCAGGTACTCAAAATAAAAATATATCGCGATTAGAATAAAATATATAAACAAATAATAACTCTAAGTTAAGTAAAAAAAGTAGTTGAGATAGAATTATATTTCAGCAATTTCGATGTGCGATACAGCTCTGTATTAATTAACTTAACAATAATTAACTNATATTTATGGCAAATTGTTATTTACTATTTATATTTATTGTTTTTTTTAATTGTTTTTTTTAAAAAATAAAATAAACATATTTCGGTAAAACAATATTGTTATCTATCAAATATTATTTTTATAAAATTACATAGATAATTTAATATGTTATAGTATTTAAAATTTTGATTTAAATTTTTTGAAATTTTTGTTGATTGTTAAATTTTGTTGTGTACATTTATTGCATTTTACATATTAAAAATGTATATATAAAAAATGTATTGCAAAATATTTATGTCACGCCTGTGTGACTTCTTTAGTACCCCGATTAAAATTAACTATTTAACATAATTTACGGATAAGATATAATTAACAAAATTGTACTTTAACTGCCTTAACTGGAAAAAAAAATTTTTTTGTGATTTACGACTATTTTTTAAAAAAAGCTATAAAAGTGATAAAAGAAATAACGCCTTATTTATTTCCTTCATTTTTTTTATTATTTACAGTGATGTTCTTTTTTTTTTTAATATTTTAAAAAGGGACTTGATCACTCTTTGTAAAGCATTTTTAGGTATTTACAAAATATAATTCCTACAAATATTTATTTATGATTTATCATGTCATTTTGTTTGAATTCATAGTTCAATTTTTTAAAATGCTATGTTCATTATTTATATTGTGTTAATTTCATATTGAAAAAATTTTCTGATAAAAAATGTAGCATTTTACAAATTATTTAAGGCAAGAATGCATACAAAAATTTATCCGCACTTCCAAACCTTGTCAATTTTTTTCCGAAAGAAACCTATTTCTGTATCTCCATTTAAGACTTTAGTCCCAGTTCTTAAAATAATAACAGTGTAAATTATAACAAGAAATAATATAAACACATAAAATTCTTAAATAAAAATGAAAAATGAAATTTTAGTAATAAATAAGCAGTAAAAATAAATAACTATTCGCAATCAAAATTACTAAAATTAAATAAATATGCATATATTAATATTTGAAATGCATAAAAAACAATCACACTTGGATTAAGATTTTTTTTTTTAAGTTCACGAAGGGCATAATTGATGTCAGATAATTTTTCAGATTAATGTTTCAGTTTAATGAATAAATACTTATTTAATTTTTATCTACATTTCTTAAATAGCCTTTGATGTGTATCACATGCAATTATATAAAACATGATGGTAAGAAAAGATAATCCTTAATATAAATTTTTATAAACCTTGTCAAAAATAAAGATAAAAATCTACTTCAGTGGGTGTAGTAAATTAAAACTTAAATGAGAAAAAACAAGCATATGAATTTATAAAATATCTAATACGATATATTGATAATAATCTTCATAATAATAATAATAGGGCTGTTTGATTGTCAGGTGAATGTTAAAGTTTTTAATTTATAAATTTATTTAATTAGGTAAAAAATCGTTAATCATACATGTCTTGATGCCTTTTTACGCTCGCCTTCCTCAACAGCGATTTGTCTGTTTTCGATTGTTCTTTTATTCTCACCTCACTTAGTTAAATTTCCAACGTGCGACCTCTATGCGTTCTTTTTCGCGTTCACTTGGAACAAAATTTCTTAAAATGAATACCAAGAGGGGTGATTTTGAATAAATAGCATATTATTAAATTATATTATCAAATAGATTAATGTTGTAATTTTGCGTCTAAAAGATATTTTAAATAATAGAAGATCGTTACTTTCAGTAACTTTTATTAACTTAATTAAAAATAAAAAACGCTCAATCTCAAATCTTAAAGCTCAAGGCTCTATAAATTGTGAAAATTTTTACAATAAATATAAAAAGTATGTAACCATCATTTCTAGCACTTCATCATAAGTTGATTTAATGTTTGCTTTGCAAAAAATATGCAAAATGTATTTAAATTTTTAGTACTTTTACGTATTTAAAAAACTTTTTAACGATAACAAGAATTGAAGGTACATATTTCTTAAAAAAAGAAAATTGCGAAAAAATTCTGATATAATATAAAATGAATATTAACTGTATAATATAAATTAATATTATTGCGGAATTGAAAATTTGACTGTTGAAAATTCTGTTGTTTTCTGTTGAAGATTTGACTAAAATTAACAAAGAAATTTACAAATGTTCATATAATTTTAATGACCCGAGTATTCTTACCCCTCCCTTCAAAAAAAGATATCTAAAGAGAAATTAAAATATTTAATAAAACTAAATTTTAAAAAAATAACATTAATCACATCGGAAACATACTTTCCTTACACATGTATAATCCTTAAGATCTGATTAACAGTGCCCATTACTGAATTTTTTCTATTATGAAGACAAACCGCTTGTAAAACTTATATTCCAAAAGTTTGTTTCAGACTTATAAATTTAGAATCCGAACTTTAATTCTTAGATCACCAATTTAAATGAATATTTTTTCCCTCTCCAACATTGGTTATTCAGTCCTCCTTAAGAGGAAGGGGGGGGGGCAGTTCCTTTTAGAACTTTCCAAGGTTTTTTATTATCAAGTTTTATAAAATATGTTAATTTTTAAATATCTTTACGGTTACTTACTTTTATACTCCCAGAATTATGAGTTGTTTTCTTAAATTAAAATAATCGTTATACGTTATAGAAATCGAAGACAACAAGAACAAGCGAACACCGTATCATGTCAAGTATTTCTAAAAAACGGAAGCGAATAAAACTTCAATGTTGTATTTGTGGTAGTCAATTCGATGATGATTATAGAAATCGCCATGAAAAGGCATGCCATGAAGGAAAACGTGTTCAAGTTAAAACATTAGACGCACCATCGAGCCCTTTTGAAGCTGCAAAGAAAAAACCCCAAAACAGCCAAGTAAGTGACATTTAGTTTTTGAATAAGTATATATATATAATATATATATATATATATGATTTTGTGAATCATTTTAATTTTTTAAACAAACAGTTGTGTCCTTCATTTTGCATAAATTAGGAACTGATGTTATTTATTAAATTCAAATTTTTAAAATATCATTTCTCATTGTACACGTTTACAAGTGAGCAATGATAAAAATCCATTTATAAATAGGAGAACCTTATAAAAAGCACATAAATGACTAAAAAAGTAACTTAATTGCACCAATTTTAAATTTATGTTTATTGATAAAAAATGTTCATTACGAAAATTATAAATGAAAAATTTACTGAGATGTTTTTGAACATAAATGCCTAAGTTTGCATAATGTTTTTGAAATTAATTAATTTAGGGTGATATTGTATTATTGTTGGCATGAGGGTGATATATATCTCATCATTTAAAACGCATAAAAATATTAATATTTAATTTTCAAATCCAAGAGATAAAAACTGTATTACGGCATGCATATATTAAATATAAGTATTGTTTAAAGTCCTTGCAAATACTTGTTCTATTTTTATTTAATTTTGTCTTTTGCTTATTTATTTGTTTAGAATAAGAGAGTATTTACATAAGACCTATAATTCGATGGAATCGCTTTTTATGGCTGGTTTTGAATAAATTTAACTGAACTGGCTAATATTATTTCAAGCAATTACCAGCTAAATACTCTTCCATAAAAAGGGATTTTTAAATGAGATGAGAGTTCGTAAAAATAGAAATAGCATTAATGTGATAGTAAATTTTACTTACAATTTTTAATTTAAATAATGTTAAGCTGCATTACGTATGTAAACATATATATATATGGGACTTAAGATTCTTCAAAATATGTCGATTTTCTTGTTTACACCAGTGCTTTTGATTTTGCTCAATATAATATAATTGATGCGTATATAGTGTATAGGTAAAAGCAGATATTGAGCAATGAAAACAAAACTAAACTCTAATAGCCAAAGTGTGTATAAAAGTTTCGGCTTAGATTCTAAATTCGTTGTAAGAAGTTATGTTTCAAAGAAAGTAAATTTTCTTATATGAATTCATTACTTAAAACACAAATGTGTTTATAATGTACAAAATTTCTTTTAGAGATATAATTTTGCAGAACTTAGATTTATTGATTTTAAAAGTGAAATGGCAACAAAAAAAAATTCCCAAAATAAAGAATATATAATATATAAAAATTTTTACAGTCTGAAAATTGGCACTTTTTAAAGAACCATAGATCCCAATTTTTAAAAAAATAGCTGAAAAATTTATTTTATTTATTATTATTTCAGAATCTTCATCATTTGACAGAAGTTGTAAGCGAAATTTCAAGCAACTTTCCAAAAAGCACTGTTTCCTTTGAAGTTAATAAGTTAGCTGGCCTTGAAAAAGAAACTAAAGATGTAGAAAATGAAGAAATAGAAAATGCTTCGAAAATCACTGAAGAGTTAATAGAATTTTCCGAAAATTCTATGAACACAAATGAATCTACAGATCCTGAAGAACGAAAAATTGTGGATGTAGAAGCTATTACAGAAAAAGCAATTGAAGAACTTAACCATGCTTCGAAAAATCCTTCTTTTGAAACAAATCAGTTAGTTCTTAACTCCGAAGAAAGGAAAGATGCGGTTGTAGAAGTTTCTCCAAGAGTAAGAAAAGAAAAAAATGAAGAACTCATTACTATTGCTTGTCATTCTCCAACCAAAGTAACCGACACTACAATATTACTAAGATTCGATGAACAAAATACTGATGGTAATCAACAAAATACTGAAGGTAATAAGTCTTGGTTGACGTGTTTAGCTCAACTTTCAGCGCTAGTTACTGAGGTTGAAGAGTGCAAGAAAATTTTAAACCATATGAACGAAGAAGGATTTGCAAATCCTTTGATTTTTTTGTCTGAAAGCATAGAAGTCATAACGAGTGTAAAAGAAAAGTGTAGCTTGTATTTAAATGATGCAACCACGGCTCTAGATGCAATTTTAAGCAGTCGGCAAGTAAGTTCTCATTCTGTATCGGAAGAACATCATGAAATAGTTGAGCATGACCCTGGAAAACGCAAACGTATTTGTTCTTCAAATCAAAGGAAGTATTTAATTTCCCTTGGACCAAATCAGCCAAAACTAACAGCTTTTCCGGCTAATAATGAAATTCCTCAGTCCAAGCAAAGACGCTTTAATCCCAGCTGGTATAAGGAATACCCACATTTGGAGTACAGCGTATTTAAAGACGCTGCATTTTGCTTTGTTTGCAGTCTCTTCCCTGCATGTACTAATAGGGAAATAACTGGTGATGTGCCCTGGATTGACGAAGGTGTCAGGCAATGGCATAAAATGAAAAGTGTTGGTAATAATAAGCTAGGTAAACTCGCAAGCCATTTCTCCTCGTGCAAAGCATCCCTCTCCACCGGCATTGAAAAAAGAAATTGTTCGTTCTTTTATAGATAACTATTTCGTACGTCACATTGATTGAATGCTTGTTTCTTGAATTCCCTTCATTTTCTTCCTGGAAACGAATCTAGAAAATAAACTCAAACACTAAAGTTTATAACTGGAAACTACTTATTTCCACAAAAATGAATTCTTGTATATATTTGCGCAAGCAATATATAAGCATATAGTTTGTAAAGTCCAAAAATCAGGTATGTTTGCGATCATGGCGGATTGAACACCTGATACCTCTCACAGAGATCAGCTATCGTTAGTAATTTGATATGTAGATGATAGCAGGAATCCAAACGAGAGGCTCTTAAAAATTACAAAAGCAAAAAATAAAACAGGCTCTGGAATTACAGTTAAAAAATTTGTCTCAAACACGCTGAACCAACAGGTCTGAATCTGTAAAAGCTGTTTGGCAGCCTTTTGATGTTATTATATCTGTTCTAGATGATATTTCATCCTCAAAAAAATTTGACTCAAAGACAGGACTTGGGGCAACAGGATTACAGAAGAAAATGCTTTCATTCGATTTTATTTCTACTATACTGTTCATGAAAAATATATTGTATAAATTAAAAAATTTAACAGAGGCTTTGGAAGCAGAGAAACTAAATATTATCGATGCCTCCATTCTAATCGAAAGCGCCATAAAATCTTTAGAAGATATCAATTATAATAAAAAGAGCATGGACGATTTATTGGAAACTGCAATTGCATTTTCAAAACAATGCGAAACTGATCCATTCATGGAATTTAAAAAGCATCACAGAAGAAGGATTGCACCAAAAAGATTGGACGAGAATGCGGAAACTCAAGCTAAGTATTCTCTGAAAGATTTCTATCGAAAGGAATTTACAGCAGTGTTGGACACTATGATTACATTATGTAAGGACAATGTCCAAACGTTTGTCAACGTCTTAAAACCCCTGTTTGACATTTTAAAAGCCTCCTATGGAAAGAAGCCGATGTACTTTGGAAAATGTTGAAAGGGCTCTTTCACTTTTCCCCGCCAACTTAAAAATTTCAAATCCTCTGGCAGTTCAAGCAGAACTAGAGATTTTCTGCGATCATTGCAAAGAATACTCTGACTTAATGTCAGTAAAGAAAAAGTCAGAGGACCTGAAGAAAATATTGCCTTTGGCAAATTTAGTTTGTCGCTTAGTGCTAACTGCACCAGTGACAGTTGCGACGGATGAAAGAACTTTCAGCAAGCTGAAATTGGTTAAAAAATATCTTCGAACAACAATGACCAATGAACGCTTAAATTCCCTGCTTTTACTCAAAGCAGAAAAAGATATAGTTGACAATATTAAGCTTGATATGTTGGCAGAACATTTTTCACTTTTAAAACAACGCCGAATTAAATTTACGTAGCTAATATAATTAATATAACGTAACTTTGCTGATATCTTAATTTTTTTTATCCTTTTCATGTGAATTTCTTCATTTATAATTTAAGTGGCAAATATTTTTAATGTTTTTTTACGTTATTTTTTAAAAATAAGAATTGACAATTTACTTTTGAATCAATTTCTGATAGAAGACTGTGTATGCTGATTGTGACTTATTTCCTTATCTTCTAACAGTTGCTCTGTTTAGCTTTTTGGTAACAACATTTAGATGAAACAAAAGATAAGTTTAATAACATAGAAATTTTCAAAAAAAAAAATTAATTATTAAGTAAAAGTATTTAAAAGTTGCATTGAAAAACATTTAAATTTACAACTTTATTTTTTAAAATTATTTCCACAAATAATTATTGCTNGTAACAACATTTAGATGAAACAAAAGATAAGTTTAATAACAGAGAAATTTTCAAAAAAAAAATTTAATTATTAAGTAAAAGTATTTAAATATTAAGTAAAAATATTTAAAAGTTGCATTGAAAAACATTTAAATTTACAACTTTATTTTTTAAAATTATTTCCACAAATAATTATTTATTACTATTGCTGAAAACTTTATAGGTTTCAGTTTATTTAATAAACAATTATTTTTTTAAATATTTTTTACCAATTTAATAAAAAAAGTTTGTAGAAATTTAAAAAGTATGTTTTCTTTTTGATTTTGAATAATTACTGGTAACATGTAGTAGTAAATAATACCACATTTATACCTATAGCGTTTGCATTTTTAAGTGCTGTAAAAATTATTCATGACAGTCGGCAAAATTAACTTCAACACCCCCCCCCCCTCAGGAATCGGTTAGGGACGGGCCTGGATGGAGTTAAAAACTCGGAGCGCATGGGACTCCTTTCAATGTACAGTTGGTGCCCACATTTCTAAAACCTCCAGTGGTAAAATTAAAGTCCAACTTTCTTCAATAAGTCGGAGAAGAGTTGGAGTTACCGGGGGCAGCAAGAGGATACCCTCTGGGCGCCCACCAGTTCGTGAGAAACACTCGAAGAAAAAAAGAAAAAGAAATCTCGCTGAAAATGTGAGTATGAGACTTACTTATGGTTAATGATTAGCGATTACAGTGCACTTCTCACAGCTATTTACTTTTCAAGGAAATTAACAGAACTCTGTTTCATCATGTAAACTAGAAAATGACTAATAAGTAGAATGACCATGCTTTTGTGACGTCACTTCCGAACTGCACTTTTGGACAACAGGTTTTCTGTTGTCAAGATATATTAGTTGAAAAGTAAAGTTACGTGAGTAAAGTGCTCTTCATAAGAATCTAGAAAGATGTCGTGCAACGTAAGAGAATCGTTCTTTCCTTAAGTGATAAAACGAAAATTTTAAAAAGATTGAAAAATGGAGAAAGTGGAAGTAAATTGGCGTCAGAATATGGCGTAGAAAAAGCGACAGTGCCGGAATAGGAAAAAAAACTGAAGAATCCGTTATGAATTATGTTTCAGTAGTGGACAAAAACAATGGAAATTTAGATAGAAAATGCATGAAAAAGTCAAGCAACGATGAAGAGGACAAAGCACTTTATTTGTGGTTCCTGCAATAAAGATCATTAGGCCAACCAATATCTTATTATGCAAAAAGGCTTTATTTTTTCATGAGAAATTCGGTGGAAAAGGTACCTTTCAGGCTAGTTCGGAATGGTGAAGGAATTTTAAACATCGACTTTATTTGTTACGAGAGTTAGAAATTCATGGCGAAAAACTTTCCGTATCTAACGAAGCCGCTTCAAATTTTGTAAAGGAATTAGAAAGCATTATTGAAACTGAAGGATATGAAGAAGAATTTACTTGTAATGCGGTTGAAAGTGGACTGAATTAAAAATCTCTACCACGAAAATTCAGCTTCAGGAGATGAAAAACGTGTTTCTGGGAACAAGATAATTAAAGAAAGAGTCACAGTTAACGTATGCGCAAATGCAACTGGAAATCATCGAATGCCTTTAATGATGATTAGAAAATCCAAAATCTAAGAGCCTTCAAAAATGTTAAAACACTGCCTGTCATTTATGCACCTCAAAACAAAGCGTGGATGAACACCAAAATTTTTATTGACTGTTACGATAAGACTTTCATTCCAAATGTGAAGAAACATCAAAAGAATTTGGGGAAAACAGCAAATGCAATGGGAAAGATAGCTTTTGCAATGGCAAAATAAAGAAAAATGTGGTAAAATCAGTAATTGTCAAAAAAAAATATAAAAAGTTGAAATAAGATTTTGAAAAAAAATTCAAAATGAAAAAAATTTTTAAAAAAATAAATAAAAAATAAATATTTAAAAAATAAAAAAAAAAAAACTTTTAAACACGCCAGAGCTATTTTCGATAGTACTGCCAGTCCCAAGCCTGGAAAAAGCGTGAAGGGGAGTTAGTGCATAAATAATAATAATTTAAATTAAGATTTTAAACAACTTTCCAATTATCCGACCTTTTCATTATCCAAACCACGTTCGGTCCCGAGCAGTTCGGATAATCAGCGCTCTACTGAACTTCGATTTGTTGAATGGATATTTACACTATGACACTCATTTTAAAGTTACATGTGTGTCATAATAGAGTTTATATAACTAAAAGGCTCACTTTGAATTGATATCTTTTTCTTTTACTAGTCCCCTCTCGCGCTTGGGGGGGGAACTTCTTCGCTTTGAATTAAGTCAGCATCTGAGATTGTAATACGTTGTTATAGTTAATATCACGACTGTAACTTACTACTTCCACTTAATTTTTATTGTTTTGCTTATGGCAACGCTGTTGAAATGTCTTACGTTGGATATTTAGTGTTCGATTAATTAAGATTTATAAATATCGCTAAATTTAAGTTGGTTTAGAATTAATAAATGTTTGTTATGTTTTAATTTGTATCTGTTTATTCATCTGTAGAACTTCATTTGAATAATACTAAAAGGCGTCCGTAAAATTTATTTGTTTGCTGCAATTTACATTTCTGCGACAGGACATTTTTTCGAAACAATGTTTCAAGCAGCTAAAGGATTTAAAAAAGAAAATTTGTTATTCGTCGCCGAAGAAATTGGCGCAACATTACCTCAAAAGGTCACAATATCGGAACTGAAAGAAGCAATTTTGAAAAGTAAGCCGTATTCCGAAGATTCACAGTTTGTTGCTGATATTTTGGCAACGACTGTTAGTAACCGGAAACATAAAGAATTGGAGCAGGAGGAACAAAAACGATTAGAATATGAAGAACGGGAAAAAATAAGATTACACTATCTGGAGTTGGCTCGAATTCAAGTGAACCCACCAGTGGCAATGGCAGGTGAGTCCGAAAACTATTATTACTAGTGCTAGCAGGAAATTTAATTTGCCCAAATTAGAGTTTCAACAATTCAGTGGGGATATTAAGGAATGGTTACCTTTTTGAAGCCAATTCCAACAGATTCATCAAGATGTTGATATTGCGCCCGAAAATAAATTTCAATAGCTTATTCAAGCTACTGTAATTGGGTCTCGTCTTCCGTTAACCGGAACTAACTACGCCAAATTGATAGCCTAAAAGTTCGGTTTGGAAAAGATGAACTTTTGGTCGAAGTTTCTGTTCGCGAACTATTAAAATTAATCATTTCGGTTCAGAAAAATGAAAATTTTTTAATGACTTCTCTCTATGATTAACTTGAATCGTACCTTAGAGCATTAGAGGCACTAGGTGTAACTACTGATAAATGCACTTTGATACTTTATCCGATGGTTGAATCTTGTTTTCAAGAAGGGTTCCTGAAAGCATGGAACAGAAGTGGTTCTTACGCAGCCTCAACTGATGCTAAAGAACGATTGAATAATTTGAAGACTTTCCTTAAAACCGAAACTGAAGGAGAGAAAAGAATAAATTTAGCCATGGCTGGGTTTGGATTGAGTTCAAGTGAAAATAGCCTAGCTTTTAGGAAAAGGGGAAAGCCTTTGAAGATGCTGTTAAACTGGAGGACACATCCGATGTTATACCTAGCGATGAAGGTGGCAGGGGGAGAAAAAGAAAGTGCATGGCAGCAGCTGAATCAGCTGATGATGAGCAGCCTATCGGAGAGTGGAGACGCAAGATGCCTGCACCCAGGTGTGTCTCCTCGGCTTCCTAGCAGGCTCTTTGAAGATGACCAGCAGGTGGTCATTTCATCATCCCCTGCCACTACTTCCTTCCCTCGAGTAGTAAACCTAGTTCCGGAAAGCAGTGCTGCCCCCTATCGAAGATTAAGCATGGGTCAGTAAGCAGGAATTTGAAGGAAGGTGCTTAAAGTTATTTTGAAATATTTTCTTTATTTTTTCACTTAAAATATGTTTAATTTTTTTTTAATGCAACCTTCAGCTAAACTGCTTGGTTAGTTAATACAACCAAAGTTGTACTGGTTTTATGAATGATACTTAGACACAGGTGTTCTGCATCTTCTGTGCACACTTTTTGTAAAAATAAAAATGTCATCCCTTAAAAATGCTAAAATTTTTTACTCATATTTCATTTAAAAGTAAATACTCTTTGCTCAAATAATAATTACACACTGGTAAAATTATGTGTTTACAGTTTTAAATCTGATTACCATGACAAATATTTTCTTTATTAAGATTATTCTCCATTGGTTAAATTTTTGTAAGTTTCGTTTTCCAAGGTATATTAATAAATTTTTTCATAATTTTCAGTTTAAATTAAAAGAAAGTTTATCAATTATAAATTTCTCTTATTTCGATAATTTGTGAGATACAGTCCTTGGCCTAATTATTACATGCACTATAGGATTATATGTGAAATCCTTATCACCAGGTGATATTATACAGCTTTATTGTTTTTACGTGTCTAAATCCAGTTTGCTCTTGTTTATGTTCATGTATTAATTTGTTACATTAGACGATATATAATGTAGATTCAACGATTGAATAAGTTATACCATATATTATATAAATATAGAATATTTATTATCATGTATTGTATTAGTATATTATAATAATTGGATCAAATTATTAGATACACTTTAGTGTTTTAATAATTGCTAGTTTTGCACGAGTTTGTAAGCAATACTTTCATATTTAAACATACATGTAATGAGTTTTTATTCAGGAGATTTCTTTTGTGTACTTCCTATTTGTATTTATTTTGATTGTGATGCATTGCAATGTTAACTAATTGATACACNCTGGAAACAAAGAATTGGAGCAGGAGGAGCAAAAACGATTCGAATATAATGAAAAGCAAAAACAATTAGAATATGAAGAACGGGAAAAAATAAGATTTCACTAACTGGAGTAGGCTCGAATTCAAGTGAACCCACCAGTGGCAATGGCAGGTGAGTCCGAAAACTACTAGTGCTAGGAGGAAATTTAATTTGCCCAAATTGTGTAAGTTTCGTTTTCCAAGGTATATTAATAAATTTTTTCAGTTATTTTTAAATACATCCTTTCTTTCACAAATGTACAATAAATGTTTATTTTTACATAATTTTCAGTTTAAATTAAAAGAAAGTTTATCAATTATTAATTTCTCTTATTTCGATAATTTGTGCGATATACAGTCCTTGGCCTAATTATTACATGCACTATAGGATTATATGTGAAATCCTAATCACCAGGTGATATTATACAGCTTTATTGTTCTCACGTGGTTAAAACCGGTTTGCTCTTGTTTATTGTTCATGTATTAATTTGTTACATTAGACGATATATAATGTAGATTCAACGATTGAATAAGTTATACCATATATTATATAAATATAGAATATTTATTATCATGTATTGTATTAGCATATTATAATAATTGGATCAAATTATTAGATACACTTTAGTGTTTTAATAATTGCTAGTTTTGCACGAGTTTGTAAGCAATACTTTCATATTTAAACATACATGTAATGAGTTTTTATTCAGGAGATTTCTTTTGTGTACTTCCTATTTGTATTTATTTTGATTGTGATGCATTGCAATGTTAACTAATTGATACACAAACATAAACAATTGCAAACCGGTTGAAGCTGCGTAAAAACAATAAGGCTGTATAGTATCACCTGATAATTGAGATTTTACATAGAATTTTATTGTGTGTCTAATAATTAGGCGAGGGACTGTAGAATTACGATGTATATAGAGATGAGATTTATCATAATCGTGAATTTTAACTATAACGAAATATTTTATTTCAGCATTTAAGAAGGAACAATTCTCCATGTTGAATAAAATACTTGTGAGCCAACAGAATGTGGAAGAGATGTTGGCGGATGGTGTTCCTTCAAGAAAGCAACTGCCGGACGGAGCACCTCCGCTACCCTTAAAAACTGAGGTTGAAGTCCAGCAGCTGGAGTGGCTTTTGCATAAAGCAAATGGATGTTCACTTGTAAGTAATTAATTTACCTATTTGTCTAGTAATCTCTGACTAGTAATTATTAGAGATATTTTGCATTGAGTTTCTCATTATTTTCCACTGACTTAATATGTGAATTTTTTTTTTTTAAATATTCGTTGATTTTATTAAAGCTGAAAATTAACATCAAATGCATCAATTGATGACTTTTGCAGATTTTTTCTTTTCAGATTTATGGAGAAAGGGAACAACTGAACTATTACTGAAGCATTAAAAGGAAACAATATATTTTTTTTTAACCTACTGGGTGAAAGATATGGGACAATTTTATATCTTTTTGATTTTTTTTCCGAATTGAAATTTTGAATTTGTAAAGGGGTGCGTGTTGAAATTTCCAAACGCTAATCTAATTTTTTACAGCAAACTTTTGTGTGCCTTACTGCTGCCTAAATTTTGCTTTGTATATTTTATAGTCTCATCTACAGTCGGTAAAAAAAGTATTGGCACATCAATATAGTTTCAAATATTTACGCAACGAAAAGTTCTAACTTTACCAATTAAACTATATTACACTCAATTTTCAAATGAAAACAAAATCGCAAAATATAAAATTCCTGTCATTGTTAACAAAATATTTACATAGAAAAAACGCATTTTATTTTACAAAAAAAATATTGGCACACTCGAATTGCATTACTACCACTACAGATAAGAAGAATAAAACCTTATATTCACTTACTGAAACCGATTCATAATTTGTACTAAGACTAGATTATTAAGTTACGTTCAGTGTTATTTTGAATTTCTCTATTCATTAAGTATGAGTCCGAAGAAGTGTGAAATTCNTATAATAATGTTTTTTTGTTTTAAATTCTGTAAAAGCAAGTGTGCTTTTTATTTTCACTTACTTTTGTTTTTACTATAATAAAGGTAAAGAAAATCCTAGTTTGGATTAGTTTGGTTATTTTATCTTGCAAGAATTTTAAATTAGCTTAGTGTGCTAATACTTTTTTTGTCAACTGTATAAAAAGAACTCACCTCACTCTCCGTTTGTAGCAGTGACTGTCATAAGATTTAACTATTTCTTCCATATCAGCAGTTGGCCTTAGACTTTGTGGCGAGAGGAATTCTTTCTATAGACTAACTATAGTTTATTTAAATATTGCAATAATATTTTGAAAAAAATTTTGTGTCCAATTTTTTTCAGATAAATTATTTGGCCCTTGTAAGAGGGAGAAACATCGAAAAAGCAACGCGGAACATAATGGGGCAAATCTTTTCAAAAGATGTTGCACCTTCTTACAATTGGGCCGGACAAGGGGGAAGATGGCTTTTTCCACCCTCGCGGTTAAGGATGTTGTTGTTAGTAAGTTGCACTTACATTGTGTTTTAACTCAATATTATAGCTTTAAAAGTGGTCTTTGGGAGGATAGAGTTTTGTTTTTTATTTAGTCTGTAAAAGTTGGGATTTTTGATAATTCATTTAATCTAGGTAGATAAACAGATTTTGATGAACCACCTCAATTTATGGAGACTTATGTTTATCTCTTTAATTCTAATATTATTCTTTGTATAAATTCTAATTGTTTCAAACCGTCTTGTTCAAGTTCTCTGCTACTTAAAAGTAATATTTATCCACAAGATATATTCTCAAATGTTATGGGGTATATATATGAGTGTGTGCATGTTTAATAATACAAGTATAGCAGTTTTAATGATACAAGTATAAAACCTTAAATTTGTTCTCGAACTACAAAAAATTTAAATACAACAAACTGTATATTAATTATGACAAAAAAAGCTAAAACATTCTATAGTTTTGCTATTGCTGAAGCAATATTAAGATTTCACTTACCCATTTTCAAGACATGTGAGAATCCTTTAAAAATAAAAAATAGCGCAACTCAATCAATGTCTCTAGCTGTGATAAATCTATTAGTAGAGACTGTGTACAATTCTGAATCAGAAATTGAGAATACTGTTGTTTTTTTTTAAATTATATAAATTTATGTAATGATCTATTGTCTATCAAAATAGCTACAGCAAAAACAAATTAAAATTTTATTGCTGCAAAACTATATTGGTTTTGAAACTGCATTAAAAATAGTGCTTAGGTATTATTTAAATTTTAAAATATATTTTGAATAATTTAAAAAATGTTATAAAAAGTAGATATTCCCATATGTCTGTGTATAGGAGAAGAATGTAGGCTCCAGACAAGGAGCTGGTATTCCTACCAAATGACCTATTATAATGTTGTGATTGGCGGTGGATACACATTAGTCAAATTTTAATAAAGTAATATTTTATTGGCCTAATTTAATAATAAAATTATTAAAAGATCTCTTTAAAATTATTAAAAAAATAAATATCTTATATTATTAATTACAGTGTATTATTCCAAACAAATTCATATTAAATGTAATGGTTGATTGTATTATATTTCAAAATTTTTGCTTTTCATGTTCTACAATTATAAATTTTGCTTCCAGATGTTGCTCTGCATTATAGCTCGAAGGAGCAGGCCAACACCGTCAGCAGGGTGGAGGAGGCGATTAAAATGTGACAGAAGGCAGCGAAATGCAGACTAAAAAATTCTCAATAAAAAATGTTAATATATGATCAAATTTATTTGTTTTTTTTGTTATTTCTGTAGTAAATCAAACATAGCTGCCAACTGTACATTTAAGATTTGTTTCTGTATTAAAAATATTAATCTGTATAAAAAATATTAATTTTAATCTGTATAAAAAATTAAATTTCTGTATTAAAAAAATAATTGAGTGTTCACTTCTTTTACTAATTCTAAAATTTTGTTTTGAAATAAGTTAATAGAATTCTAATGGCAGGTCTAATTATTAGAACATTAGTATTAAGTAAATCTTACACCCTCTCCTTCACTGAACTAAAAACTTCAATGAAAAAATTATTATAGTATCTGAAAGCTGAACATGGGTGAATGTTGGTATATTCTTTTCTACAGAATCCATTAAAAAAAGTAAACTAATTTTCTTACTAGATCGGGGAGAAAGTGAAGAACTAGATTGAGGAGAATGTTTTCTATTAGTTGAATATTTTTAATTGTGAATGAGGAATATTAAATTATACCACTCCAAAAAATTAAAATTGATGTAATGAAAATAAAGAATCTTCTAAAGAAATCAACTTTTGCTAGTTAATTATGCAATGACGGAAAAAAAAAAGACTTTATTCCTTGATGTTTCTTGGATATAAAATTTATCGAAATGTAGAAACTGAAAGCAATAGGTATGCGTTAGCGGCAGGAAGTTAAATACATATGTGATTTATAATGGAAAAATACATAGGCACTTATAAGATTCTCAGTAATGGTTATATAAAGGAAATGTTATAAATTTGGGTGAAATAGTGCTAAATTTACGTTAAGAATCGGTTACAATATTCCCTATAATAAAAAGCGTTAAAAATGTGTAAATATTCATAGTTAGGAAAACGAAATTTATATATCCGAAAATTAATAATATCGGAAAATAATTAATTAATAAAAATAAGCGTTAGAAATACGTGAATATTCAGGGTAAAAAAAAACGAAATATATATAACCGAAAATAAACGTTAATATTTTGGATAAAATTACGTAAAATTTACGCTAAAAAAGTAACCTGCTTGGTGAAAATAACGTGAAAAATTGGTTACGAAACTCACCTTAGTCAAAATAAGGGCGAAAAATGGTTATATTTATTTTAAAAACCCAAATATTAACGTTTTTTTAACTAATTCGAGACTACTACTTGAAACGGAATTATTATGAATAAAAATTTTCAACAATGGGGAGTTTTTGAAACACACTTATCTGTTGATGAAAAGATTGTTAGATACTTCGGTCATAATTCTCTAAAACAATTTTTAAAATGCAAACCGATAAGATTCGGGTATAAACTGTGGGCAATGTGCGGTAAGAATGGGTATTGTTTCAATTTTTCACTTGACGGTAGCAAAAAAGACCCAAATGCTGATAAAATCCTTCCTCTTGGAAGTCAAGTTGTTCTAGAAATGCTATCAGTTATTCAGAACCCAGAAAATCATGTGTTTTTTTGATAATTTCTTTACTAGTTACCGATTGCTTGTCACGCTAAAAGCCGGATTTCGTTCTTGTGGAACTATTAGGGAAAATAGAATGGCTGGATGCCCTATAAAATCTCATAAAGTTATTGAAAAAGAAAAAAGAGGATCTTATGACGACGAATTTGACAAAGAGAATGAAATTTTAATTGTCAGGTGGATTGACAATAAATCAGTTACAATTGCCACAAATTTCGAAAAAATACATCCTGTGGTGCAAAGAACAAAAAGAAAGAGTACTTGTGCCTCAACCAAAAATCATACGTGAGTATAACACTTTCATGGGTGGTGTGGATCAACATGACTGGTTATTAGAAAAGCACACTATATCTATATAAAATGGTAGTGGTGTTTATTTACAAGAATGATAGACATGTCAGTAGTGAATGCTTATATTTTGTATAAAATTCTTCACAAAAAAGATAATAAGAAGCTAATTTCAATAAAGCCAGCTAGATCGATTAGATAAGAGTCGGCAAATGATAAAATCAGCCTCTACTGCTGAAGTTTTTGCTGACGTACGATACGATCCTGTTGGACATATAATAGCAAAAAGGGAGAAGCAAAGCGTTGTCAGATGAAAAACTGTACATCAAAACCACGAACATTTTGTCAGAAATGCAACATAACATTATGCATGCTTTGTTTTCCTAAGTTTCATAATAAACTGAACAAATAAGTGGTATATACTTTAGTGTATATTTTTTCTGCTTTAATGTACTGAATATTTTACGTACTTTTTTATTATTTTATGTACTTAAGTATTTTAAAAATGCTCTACTAAATAAATATACATAAAGTGAAATTACGTTGTATTTATTTAGTGAAATTGGTTCTTTTCATGTTGTTCCTTTTTGTAATTCAAAAATACTAATAATAATGTTCACAAACATTATCAGAAGTCTAATATTCTATTTAGTTTTAAGGAATAATACGATTTATACTTATTCCATGCCAAAAAAATTTAAATAGACAATAAAATAAGAACAAACCACAATATTTGCATGTTATTCCAAGAAAAATCATTTTCTCTCTGGAATGCCCAGTGTCCTCAAATGAGGACGGGCTGTAATTTTAGAATTAATACAAAATATGCACAGATTTTAAGGTTTATACTCTATTTAGGTCATAATAAATAGGATTTGAAAGATTCATTGAAATATATTCAGTAGAAATAATTTGGGCGTTAATGGGTTAATCAAGAAGGTTCCTATTATTAGTGGTAATAATTGTTTGATGTCTGAAATGACAAATAACTTAACATTGCAGTACAATGTGGATGGTATTCCAATGTACCATGAAGCAAAATATGACCTTTGGCCTATACATTGCATGATAAATGAGCTGTCTCCTTATAAAGGGAAAGAAAATATTATGATTGATTGATTGAATGTAAGGTTTAAAGGCACAAATTCCAAAAAAATATTATAATGTGTTCCCTTTGGTTTGGTTCAAACAAACCTGTTTTTAAACCTGCCTTTCGTTGAAGAACTTGAAAAAGGACTATCATGGAGAAATAAAGGTAAAATATTCTCTTCATGAGTAACTCCAATTATATGCACTGTAGATGGTCCTGCACGTGCCATGCTGCAAAATTTTAACCAATATAATGAAAAATTTGATTGTAGATTTTGTGAAAATGAGGAGGATAGAATCGAAAGAGGGCGTGGTCACAGTAGAATTTATAAAGTTTTTAAACCCTCTTCCTGCGAAACGGACAGATCTGTAGAGTAGGCAGAAATGGCAATAAATATTGATAAACCAGTAAAAGATGCAAAGGGTTCTTCGCTTTTAATGAAATTGTACTTTTATTTTGACATGGTTGAGGGGTTTGTTCCCGACTAAATGCAATCTGTTTTGTCAGGCGTTACAAAACAGTTTGTCAATTTATGGTTGCCAACTTCTGATGAAGTTTACTGTCTGAAAAATAAAGATGTTTCTTAAGTAAATGTAAGAATTAATATTTTAAAAGAGCCTAGTGAAGGAACTAGAAAACTCCGTTCCTTTGCAGATGTTATGCATTGGAGAGCATCAGAAAGGAGAATATTTTTGCTCACTTCACCTGTGCTATTATTAAATGTTCTAAATCCAACAACATATAATCATCGGATATTTCTTGTGCATGCTGTAACTCTTCTTTAAGGCACAAATATCAAGTCTAGTAATTTGCAGACAGCTGAATCTGCCATTCAAAAATTTGTGACAGGTGTTGTAAACAGAGGTGAAAAATTTAAGATGATAAAATTTAACAGAGGTGTTAAAATTTAAGGTGAATGGGAACTAACTTATAATGTTCATTTGCTATTATATCTTCATGAAAAAAAAAGAAAAAAAAATCATGGGGTCCATTATGGGACTTATCCTGTTTTGCATATGAGGATGCTCTGGGGACATAGAAAATTTTCCATGCAAATTTTATTTGCTTACTTCAAAAAAACATTATTTCAAACAATGGTGTTAGAAGACATCAGAAATGAAAGAGTAAAAAAATTCATTGAAGATATGAAACGCTGTAAGAGAGAAACAAAAAAGATCCTCATAGTAACAAACGTTGTACTTTTTGGATGAAGCTCTTGAATATATTTTAAATACATCATTAGGTTAAAATAAAGTCCTTACGTTTAAAAAAGCATTTTCTACTGAGGAATATTCTCAACAATTTAATCGTATAAATTCTTTAATTTCCATTCTCACTTCAAAGATTCATTTTGTTGAAATAATCAAAGTAATTGTTTGCAATGATGAAGCGATTTTCCTAGGAAAAAAATTGCAAACCAGAAAATTTTATAAAAACGATGTTGATTATCTTTGTTTAAATATTTTATTTATTAAAAATGACAATGAAAATAGATTTTAAAAAACCATAATTGCATTTAGGGGCAGAATCTATTTTGCAAAAATATACTCAGATAAAACTTGAAAATGTTTATTATCTTGTGCCATTGGAGAATAATTTCTGTCCGGCGTGTTATTCTTCCACTAATACCTCTGTTTTTTCGATTCGCTTTTTCATAGTTTATACTACTGATTACTTTAAATTCCAATATTTTTGTGCAACATTTTTAAGAATGGTTGACTAGGAGAAAGCCTAAAGAAATTGAAATAGTTGGAGTACTAGCTATCAGAAACTAGGAGTTTGCTCTGACTACGAGTTTAGCTGCAATTCCGGTGGGCGTTCCTGAAGATGATCCGTAAATTCATTTTGTACTATAAAACTTTAATTTTGATTCGGATACCATTTTAGAAAAATATTTTACCCTAAATTTTATACTGTTTCTACTGTGTTTTTAGATACATATTTTAAGGAGAGCCATTTATATTTAAGCATAATTACAGGACCCCTATCATGAACTACTAGGAATGGAACGAAGATTCCCGCCTGGGGTGGTATCCTGAGCTCGAAGTCGACCGTCGATTTGAGGTTTTGGAAGTCGCACCAGGGGGCGCTTTACCCGATATTCTACTTTTTCCCGCCCATCGCTCCATTTTTGGTATTCCAAGCAAGTTTTAGTGGACGTAGAGAGCTCTCTTCGGTCGACGCGAAAACCACTGGTATTTTCAATCGAGTAATGGCGAGCACATGGAATGCGATGATAATCAATTATTTAACACGGCAAAGTCTTCGGAGTAGACCAATCTATCGTAACAGAGAAGATGCTTTCAGTCTTCATGACGATATATTTCTTGATTTTTTTCGATTGTCGAAAAATCTTGTCGAGTATCTATGTGTGGAATTAAGAGATGAATTGGAAAAAGAAGCAAGGCGAGGAAACGTGATTTTAGTAGAAATACAAGTAAGTTCAACTGAATTAATTTTCAATAGCATGAGCATATTTATCTTTTTTTTTATTAAAAAAAACCTTATTGCATTTAATTGTTCTTTGCTATATGCGAATAAATAGGTAATTTTGGGATAGTAATAGTCTATTTGATGAACTTAATAAGTAAAATTGTAAATGTTAATTTTTTCCGACTAAAAATTTTGTAGAATTCTTTATTTTCTTAGTTTCTTGTAAATAATAAATATTGATGATTAATAACCAGAAATTGTCTCAATTTTCTTAGCAAATCTTTTACTTCACTAAAAAACAAGTGTGTCATTTTTTAATTGCTTTTTAGAACCTTAAGAAGACACTGCAAATAGCAATTTAATGAGTTAAACTATGCTTTTTATTTCATATTTTTTAAAAAAAAATTAAGACCATGTAATTTTTATTAGTTTAGAAAAGTGTCTTGTAGTTTCTTTCATTTCTGAAATAAGGTAGAGAAATTTAACTTAGAAGTATTTCCTTTTTTAATCAATATGGAAAAAGTATGATTACAAAACGTTTTTGAACTTGAATGCAAGAGAAAAATATAATAATAAGTTTTCACAACCTCACATGGTTATGTGAAACTTTGGTCATAATTCTTTTCAAGAAATTTAATTTTTTTTTATTTCAAATAGTGAAATTTGTATTTTTTATAGGTATTGTTTACATTATTTCCAGTTAGAAAGATAAACTTTAAAACTAAATTACTTTTAGGTACTATTCAACTTGTAAGGTGGAATATTTAAATAGAGCTACTGTTCATTACATTCATAGGTTTTATGTGCATTGAGATTTTTTGCGACTGGCTCATACCAGCAGTCTGTAGCCAATGAGTTCACGCTGCAGATAAGTCAACCAAACGCCAGTAGAGCTGTCAGGAGAGTCGCAAAAGCCATTTTTCTAAGGCTATACAAAGAGTGGGTGGTTTTCCCCAGTAGTCAAAGGTAAGTTACTTCTAACAATAGTTTTAAACTATGTATTGCTTAATTTGGCTGTATTTTTAATAAGCATAAACTGAATTTTATGTTCGAACAAGGATTCTTGGATTTCTTTTTAATTCATGAAAGAAAAACTATGTAAATAAATTTTAGTGTTAATATGCCTTTTGCTTTTCAGGGATAAGATTCATCTAATAGTTCTATGTTTATTATTATCAAAAATAACAACAAAAAAATTATTTCAGAGATGTATATAAAATTTATTTACTAAATGTAAATATCAAATATTAGTGCAATAAAATAAAATAAAAGTTTTACCTACACGCATCCATTTTTCTGTGCTTTTTGAGCATGATCCTTCCGCATTCAACTTTAAAGAAAGCTCTTCCCAAAGTTTTTTTTTTATCGCTGTGGGTAAAGTCATTGAACAATTGATTGCAATATAATTTTGGGTTTTGTTCCACGTAGGAAACCCTAATTTCTAATTGAGCTTTGCTAACTACTTTTCCACTCATAACTACAAATAAATCAAAACAACAATTTAACACAAATAGATACTAAACGTAAATGGCTCTTTCAAACATCTTGTCGACGTGTGAATTGCATCAAAATGCTTCGAGCATTTTTATTGGCTGATAGACCAGTCCACGGGTCTACTCGACTGACACCAGGGTTCAGAACACCAAAATTCAAAACAGTGGACGGTGTGACGTCAGGGGAAGGCGTCACTCGGAGAAAGTCTACTTCGACTCGTCGTTTGTTTGGAATACCAGCCCTGGGGCCCTACCATGAGCTACCGGGAATGGAATGAAGATTCCCGGCTGGAAAGTGAAACTGGGAAAGTTTGGTTCCATGAACGTTCAATACCGTACCATGAACACTCCCTTGGAATCAGACATTCCACGATAACTCGCTCTCAGGACCCCTACCATGAACTACTGGGAATGGAACGAAGATTTCCGCCTGGAACGAGAAGCCAGGGAAAGTTTGATTCCATGTAATCCCTAAATCGTACCACGAGCACTCACCGGGAATCAGACATTCCATGATTCTGGTTCTAAGGGCGTGGCTTGAATTTAATCAATCGTTGAATTTGTGCAATATTTATTTCCGCAATATGGCAACGTTGTTTTATCAACCGTGTGTTTTCTTAAAATACTAATTCCGTGCACTGTGTATCTTCTAATCTTAATAATGGGTAAAAAAATTACTCCTACTCAGATGGAAAAATTGGTCTCCTTTATGGAGAAAAATCCACAACTGTATAAAGGAGAGTTGACGCCGAGTTTCACCAATAAAGACAGAGAGAGAATGTGGCTGGCCTTGCATGCGATTGGAAGCTGCCATAAAACTGTTGAGAAATGGAGAGAAGTAAGTATTTTGTGTAGTATAAATTTATTTTCATGGGCATCGTTGGTGGTATTTGTCCCCTTTCTATGTTTTTAACTTAGGAAGAAAATTTTCGCAAAATAACACCGATTTCTCTAAGTTATAAACAAACAATAAATGAGCTTAAAAATTTTGCAGACCTTTGATTAAATTATGATTTTTTTTCTATTGTAACTGCATTCTTTTTGTTTTCTTAACAGTTGTTAGTTGACTCCCTGCGATGCCCATTAGTGTGTATAACATGTATCCACATTTTTCAAAATTTTTGGTTAAAAAATAGGTTTTAAAAATTTTTGCGATCTGCTTTATGAAAAAATAAAACCTATTTATTTACAAAATAAATTTAAATTTTTATAACTTAAGTGAAAGAGGTAAATTATGTTTCAACATATTTTGTCCTTAGTGTGAAGAATAGTGTTGTTTGTCATCACATAGGAGGTGATGATGTTAATTTTATTCTGAAATTTGTTTCGACACCAAATCTTTTCAGACACTTATATTTTTAGTACGTAAAGGCTGAGAAAGCAGCTTCACTCATATAAGGCAATAAATATTATATCAGTAAGAATTATATCAATGTCTATTTTTTTTAGGGAGTAGTGTCTGAATATTTTGAAGAAATAATTATGAATGCTCCTTTACAAAATATTAGAAAATTCTTATTGATATTACTTTTTCAAAAAGAAGTAATTTATTTTTTGTTACTTAAAATTCTTAGTTGAGAAAATAGTCGTTCTTCTGGGAAATATACCCTTCTACGATTATGGCAGTTCTATGATTTTGTTTTTAGTTATCTTGGCTCACTGTCAAAAATCGCTAGGACTTGGTGATTATTTTGTCACTCACCGTTGCCAAAAAATATGAGCCATAAGAGTTGAAACTAGTTTTTAAGAGTTAATTAAGATTGTTGCTAAAAGGTTTTGTAAATAGAGATTTTGAGTTCACAAAAATTTTTTAGTTATATCTGTATCTGGCAAACTACTTAAAAAAAATTTCATTTGCTTGGAAATATATATAGTGTCTCAACTGAGAATTATGCATCCTCATTATTAGATATAATTTAATTTTTGTGTCTAATATAAAGTTTATTTATGTAGTGTTGGACTCAGCTATAAACCGACACAAAGAGAAGGTTTCAGCGATACAAGACATATGCCAACGGAACTGGGGGAGGACCAGCTCCCAAGCCCCTCAGTGCCCTTGATGAGAGGGTCCTTGCCTTAATCGGTTTCGATGCATTGAATGGGCTGCAAAATGTGTTTGAGAGTCGAGTCTTTCATGAGGTAATTATCCTTAGTTTCGTGCACTATTAACTGTTGATATCAATAATTTTTTATTACAGTTGGGAATTATTTTATACTTTCGTCTTTTTTTCTCAACATTACTATGTGTTTATAATAAGATATAAAGCCTATTTAAATTTTTATATTTTATCAGTATTGCAAGCATAAATCTGCTCTTTCAAATAGTATACAACCTTTAGTGGTGTTTCAAGAAACTAGTGACTGTGCATTCTTATATGGTTTGCTTCGCAAGCCAAGCTCGCTTCGTTAACTACTAACTTAGGTGCATTGCAAATGCACAAAATTTTAAGAATTCAAAACAATCATTCAAATCCATATAACAACTTTTTTTTAAAAAAAAAAATTATATCTTTTTAGTAAATACTAAGTCATTAAAATAAATTTGAATCCAAATAAATGACATGTAATTTGTTAAACCTATAAGAAATATGCTATAGTATAAAATCTTAAGATAAAATTTCTAACACCGATATCTCCTTAAAAAGGTTAAAACTTCGGCTGTAATTATTAAAAATTAAAATAAGTGAATTGCAATGGAAAAACCTGCATAAACAAATAAATTCTAGTAAAACAAATAAATTCGTGATATAAATCAAAAATCGTCATATAAATTCGTAATGTATAAATTCGTGAAAGAAAAAGCGCTATCGACTAACTACTCACTTCTGCCTAGCTTATGCTCTCTCTGGTTGTTTCAGTTTCCGTTTTTAAAAGCACTATGTGTTGAGCCATCTCAGCTAGATTTGGCGTGTGACATTTTTAGCGGCAATCATTGGTCGATTTTCTAGCATTGCCATTTGGGGAGTTGTGATGAGGCTTTTTTTTGTCGCCGTGTAAGAGAAATATATTCCTATCAATATGGATGGATTCCTATCAATTTTTATGTAGATAGATGACTTATCTACATAAAAATGATTTACGTTATGGTTTTTTGACAGCTTATTTACGATATTTGAAGATGAACATCTTTTACTTTGCGATTTGCCATGAACATTGTTATAAATGTAGCACGATTTCTTAATATTTCTTGAATTAAACATATACTGTCTTACAGTAAAATATTTTTGCTTGTTAACAGAAATAGATAGTTTACCATTGCCTCTTGCCCATAAGTAAATTTAATTTTTGAAATTTATTTTTCTTAAATTTTTTCTCTCAGTTTTCTATTTTTTTTTAAACAGTGGAAATAAAATCTTTTAGTATAATTTGCCTCTTAAAAGTAGTCAAAAGTCACTACATCTTGTAAATAAATTTTAACTCCTACATTGTAAAAATAGTTTACCAAAAATCGTAAAAGGGTAGTTTAATTGTGTTGAATAAAAAAATTTTCATTTTCTTTCAGTTCCAACTTGATAACAAGGCAGCGGACCACTTGCTTTCGACATCTGCTTCCCCTCCAAGAACGATCTCACCATTTGAGTTTATAATTCCTAATACGCCTCAATTTTCAGAAGGGGAGGCTGATGTATCTTTTACAAACTCTCAGGTGTTTACGACGCCAAACCTAAAAAGAGAAAATGATGCCACCAGCCAAAAGTCTGGTTTCCGAAGGAGGAAACGGCAAAAAATTGACAGATTAATGTCTCCTGACAAAGTGCAGCAACTATTGTCTGCTCAAAGAGAAACAACGTCTGCACTTATGGACATTCAAGTGATTATGCGAGAGCGGAATGACATAGAAAAATGGAAGGCCGAGGAGCTAAAAGAACGATATGAAATTGAGAGAAGGAAAGCCGATGCTTTTGAGAAAATCGCAGAAGTTTTGGCTTGTCGTTTTGCTTAAATTTTTTTGTTAAGTTTATGTTTAGTTTATATATATATATCTGAATAAAATTAAGTAAATTTCATACTTTTATTTCCACTCTTTTTGTGTATTCGTATATTATTGAGGAAATATCTATTTTATATTTTTTGACATACAAGATAATGTTTGATACTTTTATATCAGGTTTGAAACAATTTCACTTACCATTTTCTTTTATTGTTAGGAATTCAAAATTTTTTATTTAAGGCGACAAGGGACCTTCAAATTCAGTAAAAATGATCAAAATATCGATTTTTCAATTTTGCTGGCATTAAATAATTGATATCGTTTGCTATCATATATAACAAAAAATTTCCGTTTTTGTTAATTTTTTCGGAAGTTATGCGTAGTTAAAATTTTGTAAATAACCGACCACGCCCCCTTCGACAGCTGTTGTGAATATAAGCAAAACGAAACTGATTGAAATTTTTATAAAAAGTAATATTAATTTAATTCTTTTTTAACTTTAACTGATCTGTGAGTTAACTGTAACCGATCTACTTCTAGCGTTACTTATTTGTTTTTGTTTACCTTTTGATTTGATTCGATTATTTACCACGATTGTTCTGCTATTATTTTCAGTTTGCCGTTGTTATTGGAGTTGCTATTACAGTTTTTATTATTATAATTAGTTACGTTGAAGTTTTTATGTGGTTTGTTTATAAACATTTGTTTAAATTTTCATTATTTTAATATGCATAGTATAAGTTCGAAATGGAGAAAGCCGAAAGGCCGACCTTTAAAGAAGCGAGCTGCTGCAACTATAAAAAAGGGCTTGAGAAAAAAGCCACAGAATCTGTTTTGCCTGAAACTACCAGTAATGTGAATGAAAAAAAATCGACAAATGCAAACCAACCAGCATTTACTGTTATTGATACATCAATGTGGAGCAGTCTGCTCAATACAGTTGCTTGTAATGAGTGTGGAGAGACAGAATTGGATGTCTTCACTCATAAAACCTACGGCTTAGCTTCACAAATGGAACTTTATTGCAAATCATGTGGCTTCAAATATGGTAAAACAGTTTCAAGTGCTCGAGAGAATAATAGCAAAAGATTTGCTATCAACAATAAGATAGTAGATGCTTTCTTATCTATTGGAAAAGGATATGGGTCTTTAGAAATGTTTTCAATGATGCTTGGCATACCTTGCATGGACAGTAAAACTTTCTCGAAGTGCTTAGATCACCTAGTTGCATTCAATGAGCAGGCAAAAGAAGAGGTTTTGAAGTTGTCTCATGATATTGTGAGGCAACAGTATATAGTTGAAGCTTCGGAATCTCCCTCTGTTGTTATCGACATCTGTGTCTCCTATGATGGGACCTGGCAAAAGCGAGGTCACTCCTCATTGTACGTTATACTGTCATCATTAGTGAATACTGTCACGACTGTGCTCTAACAACAAGTGCTTTGGGGGCAAATAGCCCTGAATTTCATATTTGGCACGAATCTCACAAGCCCGAATGCCAAAAAAATTATACTGGCTCATCGAACAGTATGGAAATGTCGGCGGCGATGATATTGTGGTCGCGGTCACTTAATCATAGTATGAGATATATAACCATGCTATGTGATGCCAAAGCATTTAACCATATCAACGACAAACGTGTTTATGACGATACCCCCATAAAGAAGGAGGAATGCATAAATCACGTAGCCAAACGTTTAGGCACTGGTTTATAGAAAACAAAGTGCAAGAGTGGAAAAATAAAGGGGTTACATTAGGTGGGAAAAGAAAAGGTACATTAAAGGATGATACTATAAAAAGATTGCTAAGTTATTACCGTAATGCAATCAGAGATAACGCCCCTGACATTAATAAAATGAAGTCAGCGATTTTTGCCTCCATNCAAGTGCTTTGGGGGCAAATAGCCCTGAATTTCATATTTGGCACGAATCTCACAAGCCCGAATGCCAAAAAAATTATACTGGCTCATCGAACAGTATGGAAATGTCGGCGGCGTTGATATTGTGGTCGCGGTCACTTAATCATAGTATGAGATATACAACCATGCTATGCGATGCCAAAGCATTTAACCATATCAACGACAAACGTGTTTATGACGATACCCCCATAAAGAAGGAGGAATGCATAAATCACGTAGCCAAACGTTTAGGCACTGTTTTATAGAAAACAAAGTGCAAGAGTGGAAAAATAAAGGGGTTACATTAGGTGGGAAAAGAAAAGGTACATTAAAGGATGATACTATAAAAAGATTGCTAAGTTATTACCGTAATGCAATCAGAGATAACGCCCCTGACATTAATAAAATGAAGTCAGCGATTTTTGCCTCCATATTCGATTGCATTTCGACGGACAAAAAACCGATGCACAATAAATGTCCTACCGGAGAAACATCCTGGTGTTTTTTTCAGAGGGCAGTGGCAAAAGGTGAAAAGCCAGATAGCCACAAGAAGATGACAACTGTTCTCTCTGAAGTGGTAGTGGAAAAAATAATGCCAGTTTACCAACGACTGGCGTCTGATGAAATATTAGAAAGATGTGCTGCCACCAAGACACAAAACTCTAACAAATGTCTTCACAGTGTTTTGTGGAACAAATCTTCAAAAGAAAATATTGTCGCAAAGATAAGATTAGAGCTCGCAGTACTTTCTACTGCACGTGAGTTTAATCTTGGTTGTGTCAATTCATTAGAAAAGTTAACAACAAATGTTGACGCCAATGATTTCGCAATGTCCATTGCTGAAAAGCGAGACAAACGAAGGCAAAGCCAATTAAACAAAAGGAAATCTAATGAATATAAAACCAAAAGAAATATAAAAAAATTGAAATGTGCTGCAAAAAATGCTACCATTTCGAAACGAGAAGGCCCGACTTATGGTGCAGGAAAATTTTGAATAAATTTTTTCTTCAAATTAGTGTTGATATGTATATATAAGTGTTCATAATATTCAATATTTCTTATATAAGTGTTCATCATATACAATATTTCAATCATCTAAAAGTATTTTCACTCATAAAATATATTTCTATTTTTTATTAGGAATTTTCAAAATTTCGATATTATATGTAGCGAAGAAATTGAACTCAAGAAATGTAATAATTCCATTTTTTGAATGTTTTTTTACACAAACTTGAATATTTATATTTGTTTTACAATACATGCGTAATTATTTGCAATTAATAGTAACAAAATTGTATTTCCTGATTAAAAAAAACTAAAAATGCATTTTTCTCCTAATGTGATTTTTTGGTAATTTTGAAATTTCGAAAAGCTCCGGGCGGCTTAATTTTCATTCAAAACACTTAAAAATTTTTGTACTTGCTAAATGTGAGTGTAAGATCATTTTTTGCCCTCTAACTAAATAATGCTGATATAATTAGCACACATACAGGAAAAAATGTTGCTTTCGGTAACATAAATTTTGAAATTTTTTGATATTTCACATTATTTATTTTTTAAAAATAAAAGCAGTTAAGTAGTACAATTGTTATAGGGTAAGTTTTGTTTTTGTTTAATTAAACAACCTTAAAAAAATTTTAGAATGTAAAATCTCAAAAATTGAGCCACCTGGAGTATTTTTAAAAATATCAATTTAAAATTTTAATAAAATTAAAACTTTTCACTATATTCAAACCAAATTTTATCTTTTTTCATTTATATCTATTAACTGACAAATTTTCAGAATGATTAAGTAAAAAAAAAAAATTTTCAACCTCCCTTGTCGCCTTAAGAGTATAAATTTCTTGTAATTGTAAGTTTTAATTAACAAGATTACAGTTTTATTTTAAGTCTAGTGAACTTATGGACTGACATTTTAAAAAAATTTGGTGCTTGAGTATTCTCTCTTCAGGATGTAGATATAAGACTATTTGTAAACTTAATATTTCTATTATATTTTATTGTATGCCAGCTACTGGTCTGTCTTTTAAGCCAAAATTTTTAATCTAATTAAAAAGTAGAAAATTCTTGAGTGTAATCACGTTGATTTAATTTTTCTCTTAACATGTTCGCGTTTTGTGGCGGTAGTTCGCTTATTAAAATGTTTAGTACTACATACACAAACTGGGCACTTATTTTGCTTACTTTATTGCTATTTCGCTAAACTAACTGTTATAAACTTTCAGTTAAAAAGCATACACCGATGAAAGACTATATCTTAAAGCAACTAATAATTTGGATTTCAGATTAAGTTCAAAATATAAGACAGCATAACCAAGTAAATGAGTATGTACGTTAAAACCAGTCTTTTATTCTACGTGTTTTAATTGAAATAAACTTATGCAAATTGAAGCGGTACAAAAAAAAAAAAACGGTCTCTAACAACATTTCTCATTTATAAAAGGTGGGATCTGTCTAGGTTTTTGTAAAAAGTACNAAAAAAACTAAAAATGCATTTTTCTCCTAATGTGATTTTTTGGTAATTTTGAAATTTCGAAAAGGTACCTATTTTGTGAAAATTATATTAAAAAATCAACACAAATTATGGTCAATTACGAAAATAGTCACTACAAAAAAAAAAATTTTATGACTGGTAAATTTCAATATATTTTTCCCCATGTATTCAAAAATAGTTTTGCTATTGTAAAATTTTGGGCTAAAAATTGTATCTAAATTTCAAAATCCATAGATTGTTAAATTTCAACTAGAATTTAATAAAAAAAAATGCATTTAACAGTAATAGTACAAAAAGTTATTTTAATTACGATAACATTTTCAACTGGGTCAAATAGGTCGTAATACATACTTTTTTACTTAATGGAATGTTCTTATTTTAAAAAAATTTTAATTTATCTACCTTAATTATTTATGGAAGTTACTATTACGAAATAATTTAAGTTATAAAAAAGTTAGTCGATAGGAAATATTTTTCCTGTCATGACAGCATTACCTCAGTATTGCAACGGTAATGAATTTCCTCTAAGTCCCATTGAAGGCTGTGTGATAATTTCTGATTGCTTCAGTTGAATAGGAAGAGAGCGGTCCTTTCTAGAAGATGAACTCTGACATTGATGAAATTTTTTCACAGAGCAGCTGGGCACTTGTATGGGAGGAATGCCTTCTAAGAAAAAGATCACATGATGCTTTAGCAAGTTTCCCGCCTAACACGCTAAACTAACGTTTTGATTGGTTCGTTAGAAGCGAGCACCTATTTTTCTTTCTTTCAATATGGCTGTGTGGGAAGTTCGGCAAAATGTTTTTTTTAATAAGAGTTTTTATTTGAATTAATAATTTATTAAAATTGTCTAATTCGTAATAAATATAATTTTCTTTTTTAATTTCAAACTCCTTTTTTTGTTAATTTAAGATTTGTCATTAAAAAATTACTGTTTATTTTTCCCCCCCTTCTCTTTCGACTCGATGTTTATTCGTAAATGAAGAAAGTTTCTTTCCCTGTATTTTAAAAATTTTATTGTGTATAATTTAGACGTAATGTGTCTTTACTTTTACTAATTATTGTTTTACGTTGTGCAGCACGCAGAAAAATCCATGCTTTTTTTTTCTTTGTGAAAATGAAGTACCGACTTTGGATAAGGTTTTAAAAGAAATAAATGATGAAAAGGACATATTTGAAAAGATTAATCGTTCAACTTTATATCGGATTCTTAAAGACTTGGGATTTTTTTCCGAGAAAATAACCTAAAACAGATCAAGAAGCGGTCAGATTCTTTCAAGAGAAAGGCGTCTTGGCTGAAATCGCAACTTGTGATAAGAATCATGAAATGAAATTGTATGTCGGAAATGAAATTCAATGGCGTTGCAACCTTTCATCTTGTCGCTGTCCTACAACTAGCTATTGCTGAAGAGAGTGATAGAAACACCATTAAAAGAAAGATCAATCGGCCTGAAAGATTTAAGGTTTTCCAATATCCAGACAATGAATTTAGAAGTCGATTTAGATTGACAAAAAATATTTGTGTGGAACTGATAGAAAAACTTCGGCCAGCGTAGGAGCCACTGACTTCACGCAGAAATGCCTTCTCTGTAGAAACTAAAGTACATAACTTTATTTTGTTCATTTATACAAGAAAATAAGTCCCTAGAATTTCTTAAATATCAGTTATAACTAGTTTTTATTCAACTTAAAACTTAAGTTTATAAAATTTGGAAAGAAGTGATATTTATTATTATTTTACTTAGCTTTTTTTGTTTAGTTATTGTTCGATAAGTTAAAAAATCTAAAGCTTATTACAGTCATGAAGCATGGGGATAAAATTCTCATGATTATATGCTTACAGCACTAGGTAAACATTGGCGATTTTTTACAATGTAAGCAGATTGTAAAAAATCGCCAATACTCCAACCAATGGAATTTATACTTGCTAATTTAAAAATATATGGGTAAGTAAATGTTTGCCTTGCCGCAAATCGCAAATCTTTCCAAAATTTTGATGTGTTATATTTTAGTTTAACTCCCCATATATATTTCTCTTTTTTTTCTTTCACAAAATTGCTTGCAATGTAAATAATTATTGACAACCTTGATTTTCCTTCAAATTGCATTCAGTGGTGGATATTAAAATCTGATAAAATTTACACATTTAATGCATTTATAACTTTAACGATTGATTACGACAGTAATTTTAAGATATATCAGAAATTCAATTCAGATTTCTTTTATATTCAAATAATTTTTTTTCTTAACATTGTTAAAAAAGTTATGTTCATATTTTTTTGCATAGAACTTTTCAAATATTATTAAAGTTTGAAAGTTCCTTTTAAAATATATTTTAGAAGCTATTTTAAGTGATATTGATTTTAAAGATGTGATGTTGATTTTACTTGTGTGCTCATTTTTATAGTTCGTTTTAGATCTTTTGTGCTTTAAGATTTTATGCGACTGGATGTTACCAGAAAAACATTGCCACCGACACTTGTGCAAGCATGACTCAAGCAAGTGTGAGCAATTCAATAAGGAGTGTCACCATTGCAATTAATGAATTGATGTTTGAAGAGTACATAAAATTTCCTGTCCTTGAAAGGTAAAAAAATCAAATTCTTGTGATACAGTACAGTAATATGTATACAGTAAATAGGTTTCAAAGATTAGAATAAGTATTCTTTGAACTTTTTGATTTTGTTGAGAAACATATAGTATTTTTCCTAACTTTAACACGAATGTAAATTAATATATATATAGAATTCTGATGGCTTCAATAAACATTATATGATTAATTATAAATACTAGAATAGATTAATAACTAATACAACTGTTTGTAGAAAGCTGCATTATCTTTTATTAATTAAAAACTTATTTTTAGATCATTTATTTAGAAAAAGTTCGTAAATACAAGCGAGAACCCATTATTAAATACACATCAACTACCTTAAAAACAGTGCTGCTTTTCATGATTTATGTTAGTAATAATGTAATGTGATGTATTGTTTTTTTTTTTTTTTTTNTTTTTTTTTTTTTTCTATTTCAATTTTTATAAATTTTTTGTACTGTGAAAATGTACCATTTAAAGTAAATGAAACAATTATTTTTTAAAATTAAATGAAAACATGATAAATGAACTGATTCAGTTTATTCATCTCTGACTTTGCATGTACAAACCTCTCAAATAGGTCCGGCGCTATTTTTGCCTCTCGTTACATCATGCCTCCTGTTAACACGTGACGTTGTTCAAGATGAGGAATGATCCAGAATTTAATTTTAAAATTTATTGCAGAAGTCGAAAAAAGAAGAGCGTTGTATGACGTTACATGCAAGGATTATTTTAATAGAAATATTGTATTTAAAGCTTGGAGCGATATTGCAAAATTATTATCAACGCCCACAGAGCCTGCAACAGGTTACAGAATAAATTTTAAATTCTATTGATTTTTAATACTGTATGATAGTGTAATCTATTTAATTTTATGTTTAATCTAGAATTTTTGTATTTAACTTTAATTTATTGAAACCAGAACAAAATTATCTGTAATATTCTTTTAAAACAAATATTAATTGCTCATACCTTCAAATTTGTAATTATTTTTAAGTTGATTATTATAATTAAAATCCAGTTTTTTTTAAAAAAAATGTCTTGCAAATATTTTTTAAGGCTTTTATATATTAATCACTCAGTCCTTATTTTATAAGCCTTGTATATTATAATTGAAATCCAATAGATGTTTAGCAATTCTTTCACCCCAACAGTTCTTTATTTTTTTAGGTTGAATACTAATTAATCATAGTTCATGTCATGTTAAATTTGATCAAAGAAATTTTATTTTACCAAAAGAGCTTCTGAAAATATAGTAAATTAATAATTACTAATAAAGCTTATTTTAGTCATGCTTAAAAATTAAATATTAATTGAGTGCAAGTGAATTAACTGCTAGTGAGAGAAATGTGAAACTCATTATCGAGCAGAAAACTTTATTTAAACTAATATAATTTAGACAATTTTTTTGGAATGTTAAATTTCTAAAATAATACACCTATTTCTTTTTTTAAACTAGAGGATGATTGCAAAAACAAGTGGAAGAACATCCGAGGCAGTTACAGGAAACACATCAGCGACAGTAAACCAAGTGGTTCAACGGCTAGGCCGAAAAAGCCGTACTATTTGAGCCCCTACATAGAATTTGTTTTGCCATATATTAAAACAAATGACAAGTAAGTTTTATATAAGAGTTTTTACTAATATTATTTACTAATTTATATTATTAGTTAATAGAAAAATTATACTAATAAGAAAAAACACAATGTCAATCTTTGAACTTTGGTTTATCGACAAAAAAGTACAGTGTATCTGCTGCATTTTAGATTTTCAAATTCATGATTAACTCCAAAAATTTCTGCAAATATTCTTTTTTTTCTGCAGAATTATATATATTCTAAAGGTATTTTTCTTGTTCATCGGAAAGGAAAGAAATACTCTTGTTTTTCTGTTCTCATTTCAGAATAAAAAAATTCGCCAGTGACTGGGTTGTTTCAGCTAGAATTTTTAATTGATTAAAAAATAACAAAGATTCTGAAATCACAGAAGTTTAAAAGATAATTCGCTCTAGAAATGATGTTTTTCTTTCATTTTTTGAAAGAACACCAGAATTTTCATAGAACATGATAAAAACAGTTTATATATCAATAAAATATGACTGGGTGAATTCAAGTACAGTAAATTCTTTTCCTATCGAGAGTGTCAAACTTTTTAAAATTTGTAATTTATTAAACATTAGTATAGCCACATGTATTCAGCATTATATAAATTACAAAATTCATATTTAAAATTTTTGAAATTTAAGCAATGTTTTAAAATATTGTTAAATTTGGGATGGTTAATTGCAGGGTTTCATCTTCGACAACCTTTGTCCACAAAAGATTAAAATAAGTTTTATTATAATAAGCTTATTGTTGCATTTTCTTTCTGCTCTAGATCTGAAAGCAATTTATCGGCAGTTTCTGTCGAGGTTGTTTCAATTTTGGATGACTCATATACGGTCATCCCACCAGTTGACACAGAAATGGAGCCTGATGTGATACTTAATGAAAAAAGTGGTGCCTGTGGCTATGACATGGAGCCTTCGTTAAGCACGGGTATGTCCGACCACATGGTCCGTAGTACCCCGCAGTCCTCCAGCAAAAAAAGGAAAGCTGAAGACAGCATGGAGGACGTTTTAAAGAATTATTTCAAAAAGAGACAAATTGAAGAGGACAGTAACGGGTTTGCCTCTTTTTTTAAGAGTTTACTGCCGGAGGTTAAAGATATCACACCGGAGCAACGGCGAAGGTGTAAATTGTAGATTTTAGAGATTGTCAACATTATTTGTAACGAATTACCTTAAATAAATTCATAAACAAATTTTCATTCATTTTGTATAATTTGAAGTTTAAATAAGGTCTATACCAAGGGGGTCCAACTGGCGGCCCAGGGGCCGCCAGTTTTTTTGTGGCCCGCGAACTAAAATATAATAATTATAATTTTTTTGCGGACAATTTTCGTAAAATAAATCTATATGGGTTTTAAATACTTTTCTCGCTAATAGGAACCTAATTTCTTCGTTTCTGTGAACTTTAACATACCAACAGTGCAAAAAAATTTATTTCTCGGGCTCTGCAACCAAGAGCATATTTATTCAAATACAAAAATAATCGTGTACCTCTTTCTTATTTCATTTTTTTGTATTTTGTGAATATAATTCAGCATGTGTGTATCAGAAATTTTCTCGAAGAAATTCTCCGATTTAACTTTTTAAAACCACTCATTNTTTTAATAAAATATGACTGTGAGTGAGAATTTTGTTACAAATTCAGACATTCGAAACACCATGAAATTGGGTTTGGGGGTAAATTCTATTCTAAAAATCAGATTTATCGGCGGCGACCAAAGTCCTTGATTTTTTTAAAAAAAAGTTCAAATCGTGGCATTTCATGACAAATTCAAGTACGGTAAATTCTTTTCCTAACGAGAGTGACAACAGTTTTTAAAATTTGTAATTTATTAAACATTAGTATAGCATAATGTATTCAGCGTTATATAAATTACAAAATGCATCAAGCCTGCTATATTTAAAAGTTTTGAAATGTAAGCAATATTTTAAAAGATATTGTTAAATTTAGAATGGTTAATTGTCATGTTCGACAATCTTTGTCTACAAAAGATTACAATAAGCTTTATTATAGTAAGCTAATTATTGCATTTTTTTCTGCTCTAGATCAGAAAGCAATTTATCGGCAGTTTCTGTCGAGGTTGTCTCAACTTTGGATGAGTCGTTACAGTCATCCCACCAGTTGACATAGAAATGGAGCCTGATGTGGTGCTTTATGAAGGAAGTGGTGCCTGTGGCTATGATATGGAGCCTTCGTTAGGTACGGACATGTCCGACCACATGGTCCGTAGTATCCCGAAGTCCTCCAGCAAAAAAAAGGAAAGCTGAAGACAGCATGGAGGACATTGTAAAAAATTATTTCAAAAAGAGACAAACTGAAGAGGACAGTAACGGGTTTGCCTTTTTTTTTTTTTTAAAGATTTTACACCGGAGCAACGGCGAATATGTAAATTGCAGATTTTAGAGATTGTCAATATACCAAGCACCGTCAATATACCAAGGGTGTCCAACTGGCGGCCCGGGGGCCGCCAGTTTTTTTGTGGCCCGCGAACTAAAATATAATATTTATAATTTTTTAGCGGACAATTTTCGTTAAAAATCAATATGGGTTTAAAATACTTTTCTCGTTAATAGAAACCTATTTACACACACATTTGTAAATTTTAAATGTAAATATCTATTCTCTGGTGGTTGCAGAAGATAAACCTCAATTTTCTCATTAAACACTTTGAGTGTTACTATGTAAACTTTAATACCAACCATTTTAAAGTTTTATATCTTAACAATTAGATATATGGTGCACATTCATTGTTTAATACATAGGTGCACATTAAAGTTATTGTAGCATGCATTTTTATTATTTAATTAATATTTTTTTAAATATTATTAGTAACAATTGAGTATTTTTAAAAATCTACTTATATTAATTTGTAATTTAATACTTTTGCTTTGTACAACTTGGTAAAACTCTGACACTAATATTTAATGTTCCTTCAAACATAAAAGATACCTACATTAAATTTTGATAAAGTTGCGGCCCGCCATTTGATTAGTGTTTTTAATTGTGGCCCCCGGCCTCAGGTAAGTGGGAAACCCCTGATCTATACTATAAAATCGTTGATTTAAATCATAATGATATTATAAAATTCATAAAGAATTTTAATTTTTGTGAAATTTTCTACTATGTCGGTCAATATAGATGGAAAATGTTTAAAAAAGAGAATTAAAATAAGTGTTTCTAAGGCTTAAAATTATCTAAATGCTAAAGTGCCAATTTTTGGTAGAATTATTGAGAAAATGTCGATGTTCTGATAGATTTTTTTGTGATGATGCCGCTTACTTTAGGTAAGTCAGCATAATTTTTTTAGAGGTATCGGGATATATATATATATATCCTATAGCTAGGACAACGACAATAAAAAGCAACGGAGATCCTGGGAGAAAACCTACAACAACTGTCTCCAACACAACCGTGGTCGACTACTTCAGTTACTTAAGAGAAGTAGCTGATGTGATAGCCTCCCACAATTATCATCAATTAGGTGGAGAGGGTTAAGATCTCATTTTTTATAATAACGCTGACATTTAATAAGCACCCAATAATAATTCAATGTAGCTGTCCTTTTAGAAGGCAAGACAGTAATGCTAGATGAGCCTTTTCTAACTAAAAGAAAGTACAACCGTGGTCACAGAGCAAAAAGATCATACTCAAACTGTTTTCAGTAAGTATAATGTAATCCGGTTCAATAAGATCGGTTCGGTAAGTATAAAATAGTTGATAACAGTCAATTTAATAGTGAAATATTACAGAATAGAAGGATAAAACAATCTCAGTCAGATTATTTTTCATTTTAATTCATCAAGAAGTAACCGAAAATATAATTTTATTAAGAAAAATAAATTTATCTCATAGAAATATCAATACTTGTTTTGCATTTATTTTATAGGCATCTATTGAAGAGAGGCAAAGGAAGGACTTCTCTTCAAGACCAATGGCAAAAGTAAAGGACTTCCCTGATACTGAAGTCATTCATACTGACCAAGCTAGACTGTACTCTGGAGTGTCACCGAAATTTCTTATTTGTGCTAGCATCATGTGTGTACTATTTGTTTCAACGGATTGTTGTAAACTTGTGTACAAATTCAACGATAGTAGCACGGTACCTTTGTACCTGAAAGGAGTTGTTTTAAGATCTAAAGACAAATTTTCTTGTTTCAACTATAATAAGAAAGGACTTGAGCGCATTTATGGCATAGACAATGATGCCGGACATTGCACCCTAATGGGTGAATTAGTACGTGACTCCATTTACAAGTGGAGCACGCAACTGTGAGAAACTTTGGAGATGCTATGTCTAGCTGTAAGTAAGACCCCGATGATCTCTGGAGTGTCAGTACTGTGTAATGATACATGCCATAAGACCACAAACCACTCAAAAGGAACGACAAGGATAACACATAATACCAATAGCTCNTGGAGTGTCGGTACTGTTTAATGATACATGCCATAAGACCACAAACCACTCAAAAGGAACGACAAGGATAACACTTAATCCTTTAGAGAACGAAAACAGGAAACTGAAGAGAAGCATTGTGAGCCGGCGATCAGGTACTCTTTCTCCCTCAGGAATGTGTTAGAAAAAAAAGAGCAGCAAGTTATAGTATTTACATCCCAAAATTCCTGTTTTTTACCTTCCTTTCTTTGTTCATTTTAGACACATTACTACAACACATGGCTCATCAATATTACCGGAGGATCAGACTTGACAACGTTGAAACCCTTGGGGAAAGAATCGACCGATTCTTAAGGGTTAGTTTATACTGGTTCCGGTATCATTTTGGTAATTGTATAGCAAATTTTTTCCAATAGGGATTCCGATGAAGAAATTAATTGCGATCAAACGCCGTTTGAGGTTCCATCGGATATTAGAGACTTCATAAGAAATTGGTATTTCGATTCTCCATCAATTCCTTGAGAAGCTTTGAATAAACTGTTAAAAAGGGTTGAGTACTTGGCATTCTTCTTTACCTTCTCATGCGAGAACTATTCTGAAAACTCCAAGGGAAATATTTTTACAGCAAATGGGATTGGGAAATTTTTATTACTTCATTCTAGAAAAGACAATTAAATCACGTATCCAAACGTTAAGCAGCAAAATTAAGTAGCTGTCTTTAAATTTTAATGTTTATGGAAAACCTCTGCATTCATGCAGAAACCTGAGCCTGTGGCCATTGCTATGTAGCATTCAAGAGGATCCCAATCAAATGCATTTTATTGTTGCTTTGTTTTTACGGGGAATCGAAACCTCCCATAGACATTTTTTTTTCTCCGAATTTATAGATGAAGTAGTATATTTATTGAAAGAAGGCATGGAAGTTCAGGGCAAATCATTGGCTTTAAAAATTAGATGTTTCACTTGTGATGCTCCGGCAAGGGCCTACACTAAATGCATAAAGGGCCATTGCGGATACTACGGTTGCGATAGATGCATTCAACGTTGCGAAAAAAGAAATGCATTGGTTTTTCCGAAAACAAAAGCCCCGGTGAGGACAGACAACACTTTTCGTGCGAAAAAGCTAGTTGAACATCAAATAAGAACGTCGCCATTGGAATCTTCAAAAATAGACACAGTAAAACAATTCCAAGAATATATGCATCTCGTTTGCTTAGATGTAATGAGGAAATTTCTTTTTATTTGGAGTGGAAAGAAACGAGGCGGAATGGGTACATTTTGCCTATCACAGATAAATGAGCTTAACTTAGGATTAAAACACAGAGAAGTTTTGGCCATCGGATTTCGTAAGAAGGCCAAGGTCCACAAAAGAGCTGAACCACTGGAAAGCTACAAAATTTAGACGATTTCTTTTATAACTAGGTCCTGTCCTCTTAGGAGATATACTTACAAATAAAATGTACGACAATTTTGTGCTGTTTTCATGCGCTATAACCTTTTTGGTATTAGAAGAATACTGCATCAAATACAATAAAGATGCTGAAAAGTTTTGTAAGTGAATCAGTGGAGTTTGGTGAGAATTTTATTTCCTATAACGTTCATTCGCTGATTCACTTAGCGGATGGATTTTGAGCGCATGGTTAATACCCGCTTAGTATATTTCCTAGAAAAGAACCATCATATACCTGAGTTCCAAAGTGGGTTTCGTAAAGGAAGGTCTACTACTGATAACCTTATTGCTTTAGAGTCACGAATTCGTAACGCCTTTGTCCGACGTCACCATTTTGTCTCTATCTTCTTTGATATTGAGAAGGCTTACGATCGGACATGGCGATACGGAATTCTTAAGACACTCTACGATATGGGACTTCGTGGTAATTTACCCATCTTCCTGGAGAACTTTCTGAGGAAACGGTATTTTAGGGTAAAATTCGGTTCTACGTTTTCAGACCTCTTCATTCAGGCCGAAGGCGTTCCTCAAGGCAGTGTTTTAAGTGTCATACTTTTTATTACTCATGTTTCACTCATTTTGAACATACTACCACCTCATGTATTTGGCTCACTTTATGTTGACGATCTAAATGTTTCATGTTCTGGCTCTGATATGCGCGTTATTGAGCGTTAACTTCAGCTGGCCGTCAATAAGATTTCAAACTGGTGTGAACAAAATGGTCACACACCCCACAAAAAGCTCTTGCATACATTTTTGTCGATTGCGCAGATTACACAATGATCCCGTTATTTCCATTCATAACGTTAATATACCTATTGTGTCGGAGACGAAATATTTAGGCTTAATATTTGACAGCAAACTGACTTTCCTGCCCCATATTCGTTATCTTAGAAAACGTTGTGAAAAAAACTTTAAATGTCCTACGTGTTCTCTCAAATACTTTCTGGGGTGCGGATCGCATCGCTCTAATCAGAATCTACAAAGCGTTGATATTATCACGCATTGATTATGCTTGCGCAGTCTATGGCACTGCAACTGCGTCAAATTTGAAGCTGTTAGATACAGTCCATCATACTGCAATGCGAATCTGTAGCGGCGCATTTCGAACGTCCCCGGTCGAAAGTTTATATAGTATATGTAATTTATCATCTCTCTATTTTCGACGTATGCAACTCTGTCTTACATTTTACTTTCGTGTTATGTCATCTAAATCTCATCCTCTTCGACATGAGGTTATTCCACTAAGCTTACGACGATTATATGATGCACGACCCTCATACACACCTCCTTTTAATGCTCGTATGCATACAGTCATTCAATTTTTGTGAATCACCATCTCAATCAACGGATCACTTTCTTAACAAACCTTGGATTATTCCGTCATATCACTTTTATTCTCCATTTGCTTCATACAGAAAATCAGGTATATCTCCTAGCGTGTATATTCAGCTATTCATGTCTCATCGTCATGAGTATTCTCAGTATGTTTCTGTTTATACGGATGGGTCAAAATCTCCAGGGCATGTCGGATGTGGAATCATTATAGCTGATCGAACATACAGTTATATCATACCTGCCATATGTTCTGTATTTACTGCTGAAGCTGTGGCCATTCTCATAGCTTTACGACTTATCTCATCACTGACCGCACGAAAGTTTTGCATTTACTCTGACAGCCAAAGTGTTTTACGTCAGCTGAATAATCATGTAAACAACGAAGCTCACCCTATTTTATGTATCATTAAACATCTNAAAATTAGATGTTTCACTTGTGATGCTCCGGCAATGGCCTACACTAAAGGCATAGAGGGCCATTGCGGATACTACGGTTGCGATAGATGCATTCAACGTTGCGAAAAAAGAAATGCATTGGTTTTTCCGAAAACAAAAGCCCCGTTGAGGTCAGACAACGCTTTTCGTGCGAAACAGCTAGTTGAACATCAAATAAGAACGTCGCCATTGGAATCTTCAAAAATAGACACAGTAAAACAATTCCAAGAATATATGTATCTCGTTTGCTTAGATGTAATGAGGAAATTTCTTTTTATTTGGAGTGGAAAGAAACGAGGGGGAATGGGGACATTTTGCCTATCACAGATAAATGAGCTTAACTTAGGATTAAAACACAGAGAAGTTTTGGCCATCGGATTTCGTAAGAAGGCCAAGGTCCACAAAAGAGCTGGACCACTGGAAAGCTACAAAATTTAGACGATTTCTTTTATAACTAGGTCCTGTCCTCTTACGAGATATACTTACAAATAAAATATACGACAATTTTGTGCTGTTTTCATGCGCTATAACCTTTTTGGTATTGGAAGAATACTGAATGAAATACAATAAAGATGCTGAAAAGTTTTGTAAGTGAATCAGTGGAGTTATATGATGAGACTTTTATTTCCTATAACGTTCATTCGCTGATTCACTTAGCAGATGGACGTTTTGAATTTTGGGCCGTTGGACAGAATTAGTAGCTTTCTTTTTGAAAATCACCTTCAGACGTTAAAAAAAAAAATTACAAAAACCAACCAGTTCTTACAACAGATAGTAAAATGGCTTTTCGAGAAACCTGAAAACAAAAATTTTATCAATAATGGAGTAGAGTAGCTTTTTGTTTCAGTAAGAGGACACAAATAAGAAAAAGTTCGAAATTAAGGATTGCAAGGAGTCTCTTATTGCTAACTGAAAAATTTTCTATCCAATCCGGCAGCAAAGATTCCTTCTTAATCTTGAAAAATGAAAGTATCATAAAAATGACCTTTATTTTTGAAGCACTTACTAAGGGAATCTATGTTGTTGGAAGAAAATATAAGGGAGTAAGACCATTTAAGAAGTTTTCTTATGCAGGCGGAACAAAAAATTTTCCCTCCCAAAAAATAGGCAATGAGTCAGAAGAATATACAATCTTTTTCCAGAAACCAAATAAAGTGTAGGCCATTATGTCTGTCCTGGAAAGGTAAACTTATTTGTTTTCCTCTGCCTCACACAGTTTTATAACTAAATAGTATATAACTTGTAGTATATATTGTGGGCATCGTATATACTAGTATAGCTTTTAATTTAGCTTTATATTTATTTTATTCCTTTTTTTTCCATTCATTCATTTAATATCAAAGGGAAAATTCACTGGTGAGGAAACAAGTGTGTTTAAACAAGTATGTCATTTTGTTGACTGTGCTAAGATCCCTTTATTAATTTAATCAAGCATTATTCATTTAAATAATAGTCTATTCTTAACTAAATGGTTATTTCAATCTATTTCATAAATTGTACATAGGAATAAAAATTCTTATGAAGTAATAGAACATTGGCTTTTTGAATAAGTATTAAAATTGTAATCTTCATTGTTACAATGATTGTATCAATGATATGTGGAATGTTTTTACAAAGCCTAATAAATTTAACTAAAATATTATATTTATAAATAATTATACATTAGTTAATCATGGCTAGAAAAAGCATCATCAAATTCCACCATTTTTGCTAGTGAGCCCAAACTTCTAGAAAAAACTTAAAAAATCATAAAGTCATGCCAAAAAATTCTTTATTAAATAAACAACAATTTTATTTATTTACAAGTGTTATGAATGTTCGCAGTAAGAATAGAAAACTAGTAATTGTACTAGCTCAGTTTTTCATGTTCGATCACAGAACTGTTATAATTACAACAAGCTATTTTTTTGCAATTTACCCATGTTAATTATTTACGAAGCAGATTGTCACTACATTACTTGTTAGAATATTAAGCAGAATTAAATAAAACCAGATTTCAAGTTTATATGACAATTTGATTCAAGGTTATGAACATTTTTATGCAACTGCTTATGGTTCACGACTTTAGTGAATTTCAGAAATCTTAAAATTTTTTTTAGAAATAAGTCAGTATTGTTACGTATGCAATTTTAATTCTGAATTGAATAAAAATCAATTGCAAATAAAAACATTTATTGTTTGAAAGTAATAAGCATTTTATTGAATTTCATCCTATGGGAATGCTGCTAAAAGGGAAAAATCACATAATGCCAATCTTCCGGGAAATAAAGGTTCATTTTTCAACTATGGCATTTTTTCTTCAGAATACTACTTTTAAATGTCGGTTGCTATTGCTCTGGATTATTATGATTGTATTTTAATAAATAAAGATTTAAAAAAAAGGAGTGATTTGGTTTTATTAAAATTTTTAAAAAAATGTTTCAGTTGAAAGTTTTCTGCCAAACATATCGCTCATGGGCTACAATAGTGGCACAACTAAAATAAACACGAGTTCTGGACTAAGAACAGGTGTAAATAGGAAAATACACATTCTTTCAGCAGCAAAACTTGCACAACTCATAATTCAACTTGAAGGTAGTCTTCGTTTAAGCAAACGAAAGCATTTCTTATGCATTTTGCTTAGCAATGAAAACTTAAACACACTTATCTCAAAACTTGACTTTTTGAGTTGTGCCGCTATTGAAGCCCATGAGCGATATGTACTTTTTAGAAGTGCCTACAATTTACGAGTCTTACCATCTCTTCAGATAAGATGGACTTAATTGAAGTCGTTTCACTCTGTATAGCAGATTCATCTGTATGTAATCAGTTTTAACTATAATGCTTTATTATTTTAAAATAATAATTTTATTTTAAACTATAATTTTTGTAAATTTGGTTCAGGCTTTTCTTACTGGTTAATTTCTGATTGGTCTAAGTACTATTACCATTGTAATTTTGCTGCTGGTTTTGTGTTTCTTTTGTTTATCTGCTCTTTTACTTTATTAAATTTCCTTAGCCAAATATCAGAAGTATTGGATCAAGGCAAATCTTAGTTTCAACTAATTAAGCATTTGTTTATTCTGAAATTATTAATATTTTTATTGCGTTTTTTTTTCTTTTATTATTATTATTCTAGTAAGCCATTACACTTGTGAAATTTTAAATACTCTATGTTCATATATATAGCTTTTGTCATACATATATTTGATTAGTTGTGAAACTTATAATTTTCACTACGTATGTTAATTTTTAGTTATTGAATAGTTTGTGCAATGTGTTGACAATCTGACAGACCTTGTACGGTGGGACGGAATATGTTAGATCTCAAAAATATACGCCAAATGGTTTTACCCTTATCGCACCCCCCACTCCACTTTGCATCTCTGTCAGAGAGGCAAGCATTTCGTTCACTCAAGAACTTCGAACAAGGAAGTTCACTTGTCAGCTCTCTCACGAGCTACCTTTCATTGTTTACTGCTATTGCAGCAGTCATAATAATAATCTTCGTGTATATAGTTCATTTGTTTTATTAAGTTTTGTTAAATAAATGTTAAATCAAACCACTACAGTCCGCTTTCTATTGCATACAATGCACACAGTCTAAATTTTTCAAAAAGTAAAAATATAATTATCATAAATATAAAGCTTAAAAATCGTTTTTATGTTTTCAGAGAAATTTGGAATAACTTCCTTTGCGGGGATGAAAGAACCAATAATCACGTTGAGGGATGGCATTCAAAATTGAACAAGAGGGTGCCATCCAACCACCTGAATATCTATGCCATGATTGAATTACTGCAAGATATTCAGGAGGAAAACGAAGGAAAGATGAACATGCTTATAGCTGGAAGAGCAATGACTCCCAGACAAAAGACCAAGTATAAGCGATTGAATCAGCAATTAACAAATCTGAAACTAGAACTAGTAATGGGAGGAAGAAGTCTGGAAGAATATCTTGACGCAGTTCCGCATATGATACATATAGAATGAATTGTAACAAAAAATTGCTCTTTCATAGTTTGTTTTTTAATTTAATTATGTATAAAGTTTTTTTTATTTTGTATATAGCTATTTGTACATAGTTTTTTATATTGTATGTAATTATTTCTAAATAGTTTTGTATTTGTATGTAATTATTTGTAACATAGTGTTGTAAATAATTTTGAATTTTATATAATCGGAAACTAGATCTGTCTAAACATAATTTTAAATATTGCTAAAATTTAATAGACTAGTTTCTATTTTTGATGTTACAATTTGTTTTTGTAATAAATAAAAAGTATCTTCCATGGTTATTTTTTAAGATCGGACAATAATTCCTGTTTGGATAAGTGTAATCACTGATCACACTTATGTATAAAAGTTCTTGTGTAGTATTTTGTTTAGAAATATTAGAACTAGAATTTATTATGGACTTCTCTCTCATTTGTAAACATTTTATCTAGTAGTATAATGAATGTAATTAGAGATAAAGGTAAACTTATAAACCAGGGGTGAGCAACCTTTTCAATCAACGGGCCAATTAAAATTTTATAATTTTTTGAAGGGCCACACATAAAGTAACACTTATTAATAATTTACAAAACCTTATTTATAATAAACATTAGAATAATATAAAATTTTAAAAAAAGTAAAGATTTCATATACAAATTTTAATGCAAAATAAAAACAAACAAGAAAAGAACAATAAAACGAATTTACTTGAAATTTTTAATGAGAAATTTGGTACNTTTATTTCAAAAAATGGGAAACTTTGCAAGTGTATGCTGACTTTCGTGTATCACTGTAGCTACACGTACGCAGCTTTCTAATCGTGCATCACTCAGTCATGATCGGTGGTCATTTTTGATTAATTTCATGGTTGAAAATAATTGTTCGCAAACATACGTATTTCCGAACAGAGACATCATTTGCTTTGCATTTTTCGTAAAAAGCGGAAATTTCTCAGGGCTCACATACGATTAATAAGAATTTTCGATGTTTACTAAAATAAATACATTTTTTAATCGGTATTATTCTGCATGTCAATCACTTCCATTTGAAAGTCTTCGGGAACTGCATCCACATCGATATTAAATGGCGAGGAAAGCATTTTCATGGAAACCGCTGTCTTCTCAGCTTTGAACATTTGGCATCGTACTTGAAATCCGTTGATTAAAATGTCTATATATTGTGCGTATTTTTGAGAAGTTGTAACGTTTTCTTTTTCTAAATGTGAAAAGTGAGACACATTATTCTGTAAAAGAGCTGTTTCCACAATTTTAATTTGCGCTCAAAGCCCTGAATTTTATCACACAAATTGTGAATAAACTGTCCTTTGACTTGAAGTTACTACTAAACTTTAGACTGTACTGCCATTTTATTATAATTAATTTTATAACAATACGATGGGAGAAAGTCGATAAAATAAATTCAATTTTAGAAATGCTTGGTACCTGTCATGCTTTTTAGCTACGAGGATTGAAAAGAATGGGGCAGAAGTGGAATATCATTTATCTGAAAAAGAAAATTTATTTTATCTAGTGAATTTAAATCATGAAGTAAAAAAAAATATTTTGCCACTATTAAATATTCTCCCACTATTATTGTAAACATGACTTTCTTACTAATTCATATTTTTTTATTTTAGGTTCCAATACTTCCAAGTTTCAACAGGTAGACGGAAACAATGTTTAAAATAATTTTGTTGGTTTGTAAAAAAAAAAATGAAATTTTAGTTTTAAATGAAAGTAATTTGAAGAGTATGTAAATTATAGCTTTCTTTTAAATACTGTATATGGCCACATTGCTTCTGATCTTATAATGTCAGATATGAAGAATGTATATGATAAAGGAAAAGATTATTTTTCTTAATTTATATCTGAAAGTTTACTATTTTTAAAAGCAATTGTTTTTACACTCCCATAAAATTCTTAAAATTGAAAACTTTATCAAATATCGACAAAACAATAAAATTTAAATTGCAGTCTGATATTTTAGCTCTTAAAAGTGACAAAACCTTGCTACGTCGCATTGTAATGATCTCAAGATTTAAAAACTTTGATTTGCGTGAATTAATGAAATATAGTTTAAGTCTAATACCATATGACAGAGCAAACTACGACGTAAGCAAAATAAGAACAAATAAAGCCACCTAGCCTATTATATTGAATCACTATCTCACAATTGCATTATAAATGTAAATGACCAAAGCAAGCTGCCATCTGAATGTGCATTAATAGTTGGTGGCATGGCTCTCGTGCAACAATTGCAATTTTCATCCAGTACTTATGGAGAATTCGCTTAAATTTTATCGAAAACTTTGATGAAGCTTGCTAAGGAGTTTGAGTGCAGCCGAACAGATTTTGTATGTGACCGCTACTCTGTGGTAAACATTAAGGGGACGGAACGAGAGCGAAGAACCCCTGCTGGAGTCGAAATTAATAATGTGAATCAGAAGCTGCCAAAGCAAATCAAAAAATTTCTAGCTTCTAGGCACAATAAAGAACTTATAGAATTTTGTTTAAATTTTGGCGAAGTCAAGAAGTAGCAATATTTGAAAACATAATTTTCATTGCACATCAAAATCTTGCCACTCTTTACAGAAAGGTGAAGGCACAGCTTGTGTTCAAATTATATCTGCATTAAGCTGTGACCATGAAGAGGCTGATACAAGACTCTTCTTACATGCTAACCATGCTTGTCGAACATACTGCAATATCAATATCAGAAGTGAAGAAACAGATGTTTTTATTTTAGCGCTGTATTTACCATCCCCTTCAAATCCCATTTGTACATCATAAACAGAACAGCAAAACAGCTAGAAAGTATTGGCCAAAACCATTACGATGAGAAAGCATTTCTCACCCTTCATGTATTCACTGGGTGCGATACAGTAAGTTCCTTTCAAGGAAAGCTCACAGTTAAATCATTTAAATTAATGATGGCTTCTAGAGATTTTTTATATGCCTCTAAAGAGTTTGGTAGTTCATTGACTGTGCCAAAACACATCGTTATTTATTTGGAGACATTTATTTGCCATTATATGAACAATCTCAGTGCTCAAGTGCTGATCAATGTCGATACAATTGATATAGATTAGGCCAAGAAACAGAAGGCATGTTACCACCAAAAGCTGAAACTAATTGAGCGTGCAAATTACCAGACAGCTATTTATCGTCGAAGTATTTTGCCTATTATAATGTTCAGTTCCGCACACCAGAACAAAAGCGGGGTATATTTTATAGTCTTATCTATAGAAAAAACTCACCTCACTCTCCGGCTGTAGCAGTGACTGTTATGAGATTTAATTATTTCTTCCATACCAGCAGTTGGCCTTAGACTTTGTGGCGAGAGGAATTCTTTCTATAGACTAACTATAGTTTATTTAAATATTGCAATAATATTTTGTAATAATTTTTTTGTCCAATTTTTTTCAGATAAATTATTTGGCCCTTGTAGGAGGGAGGAATGTTGAAAAAGCCACGCGGAACATAATGGGGCAAATTTTCTCAAAAGATGTTGCCCCATCTTTCAATTGGGCTGGACGAGGAAACAAGATGGCCTTTTCCACCCTCGCGGTTAAGGATGTTGTTGTTAGTAAGTTGCACTTATATTGTTTGATAACTCAATATTATAGCTTTAAAAGTGGTCTTAGATGGGAGGATGAGAACATTAGGAAAGATAATGCATATGATTGAAGAAAAGGCGAAATAGATAGAATAAACAAGGATATCAACCACATTAATGAACTGATCGTAGGGAAACAGACCTAGATAGAACGTTTGATCAATGAAGAATGTTCTGAATGTGGTTCCACAACCATCTTCGTCCTCCATGTCCAAAACTAAAGAATCCTAAAGGTACTGCTAACATTAATAGAATTGTGGCAGGATTAGAAGATAAATTTTTAGCTTCTTACATTGTTGTTGAAAAAGCGAATGGTCACCTGATGCCTACTTTAAGTGATACTTGAGCTAGTATAGATGTTGTATGTAGAAAATATATAAGTCTTAAGATATTTACAGGTGAGGCAATTTGGGTTCAACAACCTCTTTCACAAGTTACAATATCTCTTCAAAGTGGTGATCTGATAACAAAGGCAGCCGTTGTTTGACATGAACTTGTTAAAGGACGTTATATTATGGGAAATCGTAGTGCTTCTTTACTTTCTGATTCCCAATTGAAAGAAATTTCTGCATCCCTTGCAACAATTTGTTAAAAAATGTTTGAATTTTTCGAAAAGCAGCATCAATAATCTCAAAATAGTTACATAAACTTGAGAAAGAATATATTCCCTTCTTTTATTGTTCTCAGTTTTATTATGCAAGAACAGGAGAAAATAATTAGCGACCTACTATGTGAGGTACAAATGCAAAGTTCTATTTCTGTTCATAATATGCATAATATTGATGAAAAAGTAACTTAGGAATTTTCTGTTATAGATTTCTGGAGAATATTACAAATCACTTGATTCGACTTCGAAGAAACTGATTGATTGATTGATTGAATGTAGGGTTTAGTGGCACAAGGTCCAAATGAGGACATGGTGCGCCAAACAGTACGGTAAGATAGTTTAAAAGGACTTCGAAGAAACGGTATGAGGAAAAGTTAACAATTGGGGAAGATACTCTGCCTGACCCATTAACTTTTCTTGGAAAATTTGTTCAAGCTAAACAATTATCCAGCATGGTCTAATTTATTTTTAGTTGATATTTATATGTATGGCCTAATATATCTCTTGGAGATATTTATATGTATCTTGCTATACAGAATTGTTTTTATATTAATGAATGTTTTGAAAATTATAGAGGGTAAGAAGGATATAATTCTTTAACTAGTGGCAAAATTTGAGCCATTAGTTCTTTTAAAAACGACAATATGGGTGTAGTTATTCTTACTTGCCGAGTAAGCCCAGACGTAAAGGAAATTTCATGAGCCTCAGGCAATAGCAGGATGACTACGGAAACATCCACGGTTAGCCTAGCGGTGTAAATATATATAGTTAATGTTATTGACCATCATCCTCGAAACCATGAACTTCCCTGTAGAACGGTGCCAGACTGTCCACACGGGAAATGTCCCGGAATCCATGGTGCCAGACTGTCCAAATGGGAAATACCCCGGAATATTAAATTCACTTATTATTTTCTTTAGAACTATGTATATAATTTAAACGTCAATCTTTGTTCTGCAACGCAGTGATCGAGACCATCTTTTCATCGAATGCTTATTTAAGAGCCACAAAATGCACGAGCTTTTAAAAGATATCAGCATTTTCAACATGCATAGGATTCTGGAAACAGCAATTAAATTTGCACAAGAAGTTGAACTTTTAACTAACTTATCAACTCCATCACCAAAATGTTCGTTTGACATGAAAACGACCTATATGGAAAAGTCTAAATTGAAATTTCGATATACTTGCAAAAACAAATACGTAACTGGTTGCAATTCAACTGTTGCACCCACTAATAAAACATTTTTTGAAGGGTGCAAAGTACTTTTCAACGATATTTTGGCGATTGTAATTATGTTTATATCAAAGATAAAAGTTACTGATCTAATTCTGGAACTAAATTCATGGAAAAGATCAAGAGGTTTGCCATCCATTTCAAGCGAAACCGTCTCAGATTATTATTCATATCTGAGCGAGATATGTGAAGTTGTTGCTTCACATAATTACCACCAATTAGGAGGACCTGGTAAGTAATATTTTCCTTCTTTTTTTTTAATGATTCTAAATGCTTTTGTTAATTTTTTAAGTAGTCACCAAGAATCCTAATAAATCTTAACTCATAAATTATCCATAATTTAAATTGCTTTAAACTTTATCTTATTATTTTAGTTACCTAAAAATAGGTTAAGGTATCTGACTACCACAAAAATGCTAATTGTGACGATATTATCGATTTTGTTTTATTTGCATTTATTAATACTGCTACTTTCTAAAAAAAAACTTACTTTTAATTCTATACACATTATTTATGAAGTTACAGTAGTTTTTGTGTGAAGAGAGTTCGATAAAAAAAAAACTGTTGAAATTCGTTGAACACTGTGCAGAAGTTTAGATGAAGTTAGGGGTTCACGAGATGTTGCGAAATGTGGAATATCTGTCGATGGGACATGGCAACGCAGAGGATACTCATCATTAAATGAATGTGTTGGTGCTATTTCCATCGACACTGGTACAATTTTAGATGTTGAAGTCATGTCACAGTATTGTCGTATATGCTCAAAAGGTAACAAGTCATCAGAGCATATCTGTGCAAACTATAAAGGTTCTGCTGGTAAGTTGTTGGTGCTTATCGCATCTTTGAAATGTACAATGCAAAAAATGTGCAATATAGTAAATATTACCGTGACGGAGACTGGAAAGGGCACGACAGCATAAAAAACTTTCATGGTGATAATTCAGTAATGAAACTAGAATGTATTGGACATGTCCAGAAACGTGTAGGTGGAAGTTTACGTAAATTGAAGGTAAAGATGAAGGATACAGGAGGCAAAGGAAAATTAATTGATAAATTGATAGACAAAATCCAAAATTATTATGGTTTTACTGTAGAAGTGATGCAGGTAATCTTCAAAACATGATAAGTGGTGTAATAGCTGCATTTTATCATAGTGTGTGTTTTATCATAGTCTTTTATCAAATGCACCGAGTGTCCCGACCTCTCCTTCGGGACTCAGAAGGGCTCACTCAACACCTAAGGCACGAGCATCTCTTGGCACAAGAAGAGAGGAGACGTATGAAGAGTTCGATCGAAAGAGTGAGGAGCCTCGCTGTGGATATCCAATTCTGGAAGCTTGAAACGAAATACCACAGAGACAGGAGGATATTACTCCGACACCTGATGCCTGCCATTCCGGACAAGACGGAACGCCAGATAGTAAACAAGCGGAAGACCTTGCGTAAGAAAAATCGAGAGTTTCTTGCACCCTTTAACTATTATATTTCAATGTATTTGATCGCCAAGAGTAATTTAAAAAAAAAAATTGATTTTGATAATTTTCTGTTTTGATTCTAAAACCTCCTATTTTTTTAATGTTTTGCTTTGATTCAAGTGCAATTATTTTAGGAGAATAAGTGCACTATGTTCATTACAGAACGGACAGAAACAGTACGCTTTTGTAAATTTTGATGGTTGTAAAATTTTACATTTTGCTAAAACTTAAGGCATTGCCTGCCTATGTATCCCACTTAGTTCACACATGTTTTATTTAATTTTTTTCTTCTTCCTTTCAAAGGTAGACCTTCCTGTGTCTGAATGACACTTAGATTCAATTTCTGCTTTTTTTACTAATTGTTCACATTTCAGATAACCAAACTCTCATCACATTTGTACTACATGTTGTTTAGGTGTATATAAATATATTTCTTTCTCGTTCAGATTCTTAAATTTTTGTGTTTCTGTGTGTGTAACTAAACTCTGGTCAAATTGAGATGTACTCACCCAGAATCACCGATGTTGTTGTCCTTTATTCTTTCGAGCATAATCCTATCCAGTAATTTGTGATTTCAGATGCCGTGAAGAGTGGAACCTTGACGCGGTGCAACGCCAGGAGTTCGACTTCAATCACTTTTGCCAAATCTTCTGAACAGTCTAGTTTCAAGTCACTGTCTGGTGTTAAGTTCAGTCATCAAAACTGAATTGGTGTTGGACACAACATACAGTGGTACACCATCACAATGAACTCATCTGTACATGCAACAATGTGGTATTTTTTTTTTAAATTTCTATTATGAATGTATAGGGTTTGCTGCAACTGTCTAACTTGATGGTCCAGTGAGTTGTATGTAGCCTATCTTATAAATATGACAATATAGTTACGATTTATTGTATGTAATACGTTACAATATTACATGTAATTATTTATGAAAACAGAGCTGAGATGGGTTGGTCCCCTTCATTTTTCCCCTTTTAACCTTTTGGCTAGACGACTGATTTTTTTTTCCGCTTCTACGGTCATTTGTCGATTTTTTATTTTTAGAAACAATTGATTGTATTAAAGATTGCAATAAAGTATAGAAAATTTGTATATTATTCCTTACTGCCCCTCAGGACGAAAAGTATAGCCTTGTAATGGAAAAGTACATCCAACAGAGAACACCTACTTCGAAGGATGTAGAATATTCATAGATGATGTCATTATTATCATCGTAGAGTTCGTTTGTAAGGAACGAGTATCATAAGTTTTACAGCACCCAAACTTATTTTTGACGATCAACAATGAAAAGCAACGGAGATCCTGTCAACGGAGATCCAACGGACAACCGTGGTCGACTACTTCAGTTACCTAAGAGAAGTAGCTAATGTGATAGCCTCCCACAATTATCATCAATTAGGTGGAGAGGGTCAGACCTCATTTTTTATACAAGCGCTGACATTTAATAAGCACCCAATTATAATTCAAAATTCAATGTAGCTGTCCATTTTGAAGGCAAGACAGTAATGCTAGATGAGCCTTTTCTAACTAAAAGTACAACCGTGGTCACAGAACAAAAATATCATACTCAAACTGCTTTCAGTAAGCATAATGTAATCCGGTTCAATAAGATCAGTCCGGTAAGTATAAAATAGTTGATAACAGTCAATTTAATTGTGAAATATTACAGAATAGAATGATAAAACAGTCTCAGTATGATTATTTTTCATTTCAATTCATGAAGAAAGCAACAACCGAAAGTAAAATTTTATTAAGAAAACTAAATTTATCTCATAGAAATATCAATACCTGGTTTGCATTTATTTTTTAGGCATCTGCATCTATTGTAGAGAGGCTAAGCCAAGGAAGGACTTCTCTTTATGACCAATAGCAAAAGTAAAGGACGTCCCTGATACTGAGGTCATTCATACTGACCAAGTTAGACAGTACTCTGGAGTGCCGCAACTGTTTAATGATACATGCCATAAGACCACAAACCACTCAAAAGGAAGGACAAGGATAACACTATTAATGATTTAGAGAACGAAAACAGAAACTGAAGAGAAGTATTGTGAGCCGACGATCAGGTACTCTTTCTACCTCAGTAATGTTTGTTAGAAATAAAGCAAAGCAGGTTATAATATTTACAACTGCAAAATTCTTGTTTTTTTCTTCTTTTGTTCATTTTATACACATTACTGCGACAATACACACTATGCATTTCTACCGGAGGATAAGACTTAGGACTTGACAACGTCGAAACCTTAGAGGAAAGAATAGACCGATCCTTAAGCGACATTACATAGTACGTCTACCCAGGATACAAGACGCTATCGCATGGATGGGTTGAAACTCTTGGAGAAGGAAGTCCCTACAGCTGCATCAGAAGAGATTGAAGAGTTTATGCTCAAACCTAAGAAACCTAAACACGTCGAATTGAGCGACGATGATGAGATACCATTTTTAGACGACCCTGACGATGCAACCTGGACGGAAGTTGATTGGTGATAATTGATGTAATTAATACGATTAACTGACTTATCATACTTTTTTTCCAAGATTTTTAACTATTGCAATATCAATTCCATTGTATTTTTCTATATAAATGCTTTAGTCATTTTAATGTTCCAATAAAACTCATAATTTATTATTGTTAAGAATATGAATGAGTAATACCTTATTTTGAACAGATAAATCATTAAAGTAACACAGTAGGATAGTTTTTTTTTATTAGATAAATGACTTATTCTGTAAAATTATAACTATTACTTTCTCAATATTCATTAAAAAAATATTGCATTATCAATTGCATTGTATTTTTCTAAATAAATGATTTAGTGATTTTTATGTTTGAATGAATGTATAATATTCATTATTGTTGAGATTGTGAATGAGTAATACGTACCTTATTTTGAAGATATAATATCATCATTAAAACGACAAAGTTGGCTAGAGCTAAAAATGTGGCAATTTTGCGGCGTTATTTTCATTTTTATCTTTTGCGAATATTTCCAATTAAAAAAAAACAGTTCTTTTTAAAACTAATTCTACTTTTTTTTTGCTTCTTGTTAGATTTTATCAATCTAATTTAAATTTTATACTAGCTTGTTAATTTTTTTTAAAGTTTTATTATTATTAGAATGCATAGCTTACATTCACGGTGGCGAAAGCCTAAAAGCCCTAATCAGCGCACTAAAGCCATTCGAGCAGCACTTCTTTCAACTATAAATAATAATGGAAATGATTATGATCAATCTACTGACATTGGTAAAGATATTGACGCTAATATCATAAACTTAAATCCAAACAATGATGTTGAAAACAGTAGTGTTCCTAGGAAAGATTGTGATAACAACAGTGATCAAAACACTCACAGTCAAGACAACTTCTTTTGCAATAAAACAACTTATAATTATGTAATTATGAATGAATCTTGTTTTAAACCTTTGCTTCAAAATTTATCTTATGACTGCGGTGAGAATTCACTCAATGTCAAAATCATAGAAACATTCGGTTATTCATATAAGTTGGAACTATTTTTTGAATACTGATATAAGTCTTTTGGCTCTCCTTTTTCAAGTGAGCGAGAATCAAATTCAAAAAGATTTGATTTTTAAGTGTGTGAAAGCGTAATTTATTTCGAATTATATTAGGACAACTAAAATAAGGCATTGTTTTTCATTGTATTTTCAGCAGTTTCCTGCTACTTTTATATTAAAGCCTAAATTTAAACCCATAATGTCCAATATTCTGTTACTTTCAAAATGTTATGTGTGATGGTATGGTAATAAATTTGCTTAGAAAACATAGGCGCAAATCAAAATAGCATTAAATACAATTCTAACTCCCTTTGAATTGAAATTTCTTTTATTTGTTTTCTTGATTTTTTTTTATTTGTTCCAGACAGTCCGAATTGGAAAAATCGCGGAATCATTGTATTTTCTTTAGAACTATATCATTTTAGTCGTCATTCTTTGTTCTACAAAGCAGAGATCGAGTTCATACTTTCATTGAATATATATTAAGAGCCACATTTATTAGAGCTTATTCAAGAGCGACAAGATGCACGACGCTTTAAAGGATATCAACATTTTCAATATACATAGGGTTCTAGAAACAGAGGAAACCGCTATTAAATTTGCGCAAGATGTTGGACTTCTACCTACATTATCTAGTACAGCACCAAAATGTATGTCTCATATGAAAACAACGTATACGGAAACGCCCAAACTTAAATTTCGATATACCTGCAAGAACAAGTATGTAAGTGGGTGCAATTCAACTATGGCAGCCACTGAAAAATCTTTCTTTGAAGGGTGCAAGGTCTTTTACAATGACATTTTAGCGATTGTTTTTACAACAAGACAAGATGCACGACGTTTTAAAGGATATCAACATTTTCAATATACATAGGGTTCTAGAAACAGAGGAAACCGCTATTAAATTTGCGCAAGATGTTGGACTTTTACCTACATTATCTAGTACAGCACCAAAATGTATGTCTGATATGAAAACAACGTATACGGAAACGCCCAAACTTAAATTTCGATATACCTGCAAAAACAAGTATGTAAGTGGGAGCAATTCAACTATGGCAGCCACTGAAAAAACTTTCTTTGAAGGGTGCAAGGTTTATTACAATGACATTTTAGCGATTGTTTTTATGTTCATATCTAAGATGAAAATTACGGAGCTAATTCTGGAACTGAATTCGTGAAGAAGATCCAGAGGAATAGAATCAATATCAAGCGGAATCGTATCAGATTACTACTCATTGTATTTTCAGCCGTTTCATGCTACTTTTACATTATAGCCTACATTTAACCCCATAATGTTCAATATTCTGATACTTGCAAAAGATCAAGAGGCAATGTTATCTCTGATGGTATGATAATAAATTTGCTTAGAAAAAATAGGTGCTAATCAAAAAAGTATAAAATACAACTCCAACTCCCTTTAAATCGAATTTTTTTTATTCGTTTTATTGATTTTTACTTATTTTTTATAAATTTTTTATTTCATTTTCTTTATTTCGCTTAGTTTAAATTTCTATTATTTCTTCTCTTTGTAACATTTTAAACACTGCTTTTCCTTTTAAGACATTTTCTTAATTAGTTTTAAATCATAAAACTGAGATGACAGAACGCAACTATGAGCCAAAAGTAAGGAGTTTTTTTTAACAAAAGTTTTGCAATCAAAAATGTTTTGCAATCAAAAATGTTTTATAATCAAGGATTTTGCAATTAAAACAGATTTTTACGGTATAGAGTTTAAATTAATATTCAATTCCAAACTATAGGGTCCATATTTTCCAGATAGCGTATACCCCCTATATTTTGGGGAACAGAAATCTAAATCCTTCGGGGGAAAAAGGCACTTTTAATTAGAGAAGTACGTTTTTGTATCTGATTTCGTGACTTAAAACATCGTCTTCACTAACTAATTAGCATATCTGAGGTCAGACTCTCGGACCGTAAAGAATGAATCCAAGCACGTTATCCACTGCCAAGCAATCAAAAATTATTCAGTTTTTTTCCCTCCTTTTTTTCATACTAATCATAGTTATTGCATAAAAAAAAAACGATTTTAATTATGTTAGCAACAGATTTAATAACAAATTATTTTGCAGGCAAGACAATCATGGTCGATGAAACTTTTTTAACGAAAAGAAAATACAACAGAGGAAGAAAAACTGCCTCTCCCACACAAACCGTATTTGGTAAGCATTTACAAAAAAGAAACAAAATAGAAAAATTAGGTTATTTTGATCTTTATTACCGATTTAATACTTTTTCAAATGTTTTCATAGTCAAAATTTTTTATATTGTTTTAAATATTCTTTTATAAGACTATAATTATTATTAAATTTGTTTCATCTTTATTTTGTAGTTTATCTTAGGATAATTTTTATTTGGTATAAATTATCGTTTCAGGTATGTAATGCAGTGAGACCAAAGAAGGATTGTTCATTTTAACAGCAGGGAAGAAAAAGAGGGATTTGTGGCCAATAATACACCGGTACTGCCATCCCGAAACTGGTATAATCTATAGTGACCAGGCTGCGCAATAAAAAGGTGTACAAAAGCTTTTGGCAAAGGGTGAACACAAAACAACATATCATTTCAGAGGAGAGTTTGTGAATAAATCGGAGCTAGAAAATACCATAAATTTTCTGGAGAGTGAAAATAAGCATTTCAAAAAATCGTTGATAAGTCGACGTACAGGTAAATCATACTAAAAAGACGGTGTGAAAGTCTGTCTATCCAGGTGTGCAAATCACCATTTAATAATTTTAATTTTTGCATTCATTTTTAGTTTTGGAAGTAAGATTTATGCTTTCAATTTCCAACATTTGCTTAATTGATAAATCTTTACCTATAAATGACTTAGGTATTTATTTTTGGAAATAACTATGTTTTAGCCATTTTAAAATATTTTTCAATACACACCCTTTTTTAATAAATAAAAAAACGAGGCTTTTAGTTCCATTAAAATGAAAATTCTACTTTAAATAAATTTTTAAAAGAGCATTTTAAAAATTTTAATATTTATTTAAATTTTAAACTATATGTAATTGACACACTAAAACTGAGTTTAAGAAGAAAAAAATAAAGAAACATTAGTAATAAAAATTTCTTTGTATGCCAAAAAGGGTTATTCAATTCCTGCGCAAAAGCCATAAAACTTGAAATTACGAAATCAAAATTCCTGAGTTTAAATATTTCTTTCTAGTTCAATTGATTATTTTATGAATCCAAGTGATCGTTCCCTCTGTTACAATTAACGTTTTAGCAAAATGTTTTTACATTCAATTATTATAATTATTTATTTTATAAGCAAATGTATCAGTTTAGTTTTTTTTGTGGGAGGGAAGTATGGAATTTTAAGGGAAGAAAAGATATGAGTGACCCATCAAGGGGGTAAGCGAACGGAGTAAGCAGGGGGCTGGATCATCACCCACCTAGTAAAAATAAATAAGTCTAAGTACATTTTGTTTATTGCAGGGCGTGCTTCAGGTGAAGTTGGTAGAAATAATGACACCAACAGCAGAAACGGAAGGTATCGAGCATCTGATGCCAAAGAAAAGGAAAATCGAAGAGTTAGAAGAAAATGAATCAACAGAAGATGAATTTGAAGATGATCCAGGAGATCCGGATTGGAATGAATGGATGTAATAATAAAATGTAAGCTACTTAATTATTATCACTAACATTCAAAATTTAAACCAATTAAAATTAGAGCAAACAAAATTTTAATACTTGTATTTTAACGATCCTCGTCTTGGGAACTTTCTTCCAGATTTTAAACGCATTTTAAATTTTGTTTAACGTGATATAAAATGTTTTACATTGAATTCTTAATATTCTAAGTCATAAAATGTATTATATATATTCTTCTTTTCTAGCTCTCCAAGATTTCGGGATTTCCATAAAAACGCACGTTCGAATCTTTGCATTTATCTATTTAATAACATTTCATTTATTATTGCTGTTCACAACAATTAAAGAACCATGTGTCCAGCGCAAATCTCGCTGTCGAGCTCTAGTTAACTGTTGTACGCGAATACTCTTAATATATTTAAAATGACGTTTAAAAATCTGTTACATATTAATTTATTTTACAGCTATCAGAAATTAATACTTAAGCATTTCCCCTGCTGCAAAATTCAATCACTCACTGTCACTTGTTCAGTAAAGATCAACCTTAATGTGCATTTGTAAATTCCTTCTCTAATTTGAAAATATAAAAAAAAGTATACGCGATTGGGTTCACAAATTAATATGGATTATATATTAATTGGAACTGGACCATTTTATTATCCAGCTTGGTATTTTTCATTAATCAATTTTATAACTGTGTGCTTTTTATTGGTGAATGTTAGAGAATAGATAAAATAGTTTAAAATGCATTAAATTAATATGTATGATCTTTCCCGCTGGTAAAAATTCTGTATAATTACCGAATATGGCAATTGAAGTTTACTAGAACACAAATGTTAAATATTAGGTTGATGAGAAAAATTGCTTCAGAAGCTTTATGTTTGAAATCCAAAATTCGCAAAGCCATTCAACAAAAAAAATTATTCAATAAAAAATAAAAGTATTCAAGACATCAGTAGAGCAACTGCAGGAAAGAAAGAATCTGTAACAAAGTATTCGAAAAAGAAACAGAAAAGATACCTTTTAGATACGATAAAGAACTTACATAAAAAGTTCCTTGAAGAATGTGGAAAGTGCTCCTATGCTTCTTTTGCTGCAAACCGTCCCTCTTATGTTTAGTCACCTTCAGTTGACACACGAAACACGTGTTTATGAAAATTGCACAGCAATATAAAATTTAAAATAACTGCTCTTAAAAAAATGGAAATACGTTAGCGATCTAATTGTAGCGACAGTATGCAGCCCTCATTTAAAAGATTGCATGTATAATGAATATCCATCTTGTTACAGAAAGAAAGCTCCTTACAATGAAATAAACACAGATGCACAAGCGGAATGGAATTATAAAAATGAGATGCATGAAAAAGATGGAAAAAAACTTAAGTGTTAAAAAGGTTTCAAAAATGTTTATGACTTCTTCAGTTTCTATACTAACTAGTAAATTTATCAAAGAATTCGACCTCTACAAAAAACATGTTTTTAATATCCAAAAACAATATGAATCTTCATGGACTGTATTTGAAATCTGAAATCTAATGAAGCTGTAATACATGTGGATTTCAGCGAAGATTATAACCTTAAATTTTCAGAAGAAATACAAGCCCACCATTACGGCGTATCACAAAATTCGTGAAAATGGGTGCTTGAAACATATCAACTGTTTTTTCAAATTTGTGTATCATTCAAGCGAAAGAAGTTTATAATCAACTAATAGCTTAAAACCCATCTATGTCTAGTGTTTTTTTTGTTTTAAAGAACGGATTGTTTTTTATAAAAATAAAAAGTGGCAGCACACATATTTGTTTATTAGGATTTATATTGCTGAAAAACGTAGATCTACCTCCTCGTGGTGCATTCCGGGCAACGCTCTGCAGCCTTCGGCAATCACTTTCTATAAACTTATTTCATCTTTCTATTTGTACCTTGCCATTGGAAATAAAAAAATATTGCTGAAAAAAAGGTGGTTATGTATACTATAATATTAATTATTTAAAAATTCATATTTGCATCTAAAGTTGATACGTAGTCCTTTTTTAAAAATAAAGTGGTGAGTAACAAAGAGAAATATCTACTTGATGGAAAGAAATGTGTGCTACAACTTTTGTAATATATAATTTTTTTATATATCGAGCACTTTTTGTGGTTAAGCATAAATGGGTTATGAAAATATGTTGTGTCAAAAATTATGCATTTAATCAGAATAGATATATTTTTAAACAGGTTTTGTCACAGATACTGCAAGCGAGAGTGAAATGGAAACTAAAGAAGATGCAGAATTACTAGTGAATGTAATTTTTTGTTGCTAATTTATGAAATATCAAAGGTTTTTAGTGATATGTTATCAAGCTACATACATGCTTTTATAGGCCACAGTCGAATTGAAAATCTGAGCAGGCCTGAGTCTCTAGCCCTTACTTCACCTGGTGCTACAGAACACTACGTTATATTAAACAACAACGAAAGTGAACACTGTTATTCACAAAAGCCAACAGTAGCAAGTCACCTAACAAATCCTGCAGTGTTAAAATAGAACTACCAAAAAAGGTTAGACGATGACGGTTAAAACATGGGCAATAAATTAAAATGTGATGGATAGTGAGTAAAACGTAGCAAGTATTGCAGTGAGAAAAAGGTTCACCAAACAGCAAGTGAAGGTGGGTCGGGTCAATCGAGTGTGATCAATTCGAAGACGAGTAAGTTTGACTTCTGCCCTACGATTACGCAGCACAGGCAATGGATCTAAATCAATTTTTACAGCGTGCAATTTATTATTGATTTGGAGGTCCCACTGCTGCAACCATAGAGACTTTGTTAGCTGTCGAAAGTGTGTTTTTATATCCGAGTATGGTATAGACAGAGAGAAAGGGTTTGTAGCCAGGATCCGGGCCAAAACAATGTCTGTGTTCGTAATCACACAGGATCTTCATCAAATATGGAGTGTGTTGGAGCCCTTAGAATTTTTAAGCGATCAATAGAAATGGACAATCTTCAATATAGTGAGTACTATGGTAATGGCGATTGCAAATCGTTTGAATATGTTAAAGATGTGTATGGGAAAGACTGTCACCAAACCCGAATGTGTTGGGCATGTTCAGAAGAGGGTGGGCAGTAGATTGCGAAAGTTTAAAAAAAAACACAGAATGTGTTGGGCATGTTCAGAAGAAGGTGGGCAGTAGATTGCGAAAGTTTAAAAAAAAACACAAAGGTTTAGGTGGTAAAGGTAAGCTTACCGACACCTTTATCGACTAACTCCAGAACTATTATGGAATTGTAATGCGGAGTCAGCACAAAACTGTTCTCGAACTTCTGAGCAATGTGATAGCTGCTCTTTGTCATGTAGCATCAAACAAAAACAATGTTATGCACAATCAGTGTCCAATTGGTACTGACAGCTGGTGTCGCTACCAAAGGTATAAAGCTTTAGGTGAGGACATGTGGAAAAAAACACTGGTATTCCCGATAGTGTTCTAAAAATTATTAGACCTGTGTACTTAGAACTTTGTGATAAAGCTTTGCTTGAAAAGTGTTTACATGGTCGTACACAAAACAACAACGAAAGCCTAAACAATGTGATATGGCAATTTGTTCCAAAGATAACTTTTGTAGAATTGAATACGTTAAAACTAGGTGCATATTTAGCTGTCATTCAATTCACACACACAATTGTTCGCTATGATGTGTAGAGTGTAATGAACTACAAACTTTGATCCAGCTATTCTATTTTTTATTTTATGTCCACTTTAAAAAAAATTACTATCTACCAGCACTTAAACATTTTTATGCAATTTCAATGTATAAAACTATATTATGAGTAATTAATTCTTAGTTTTTAGTTCATAACACTCTTAAAGGTATCAAGTACTTGTAATAAAAAAATAAAAGGGATATGTTAATAACTTTTTTTGTGTAGAGCATTAACCTTTTACGTATTAAAATCCAAAATTTTTTCTAAAATATTACCATTTTTCCAAAGTTTAAATAAATAATGATTGACTGTTATTGATTTCACTGTTTTTTATCTACAATACACCAAACACAACGTTTAAAATTAGAGTTTTTAATTTTTTTTAAAAATTCTGTGCCGAACGTAGACGGATACCTTAACATATTGTCTGCTACACTTATTAATTAGTGCATTTAATTAATTCAAATTTAAGTTTTGGCCATAGAATCATTAAGATNTTAATTCGGTAACTCTCATGTCTTCCGTTGCCGTTTCTCCTAACTCTTCCGCCAAACACTTCAAATCTACTTTTAAAGCTCTTCCTAAAAATGCCATTTTTCACCTACTACTTTCTAAACTGCACCTTCTTACAAAAAAAAATGCCACTTCCTAAACCAATTTCAAGACAATCTAAATAACTCACTATCTTCCATCAAACAACTTGAAATTCATAGAACAAACAACTACCAATCTTTTATTTCGAAATCCATTGGGGTTTCCCCGCGCATTTGTCAGTCGTAACCTTTTACAAAAGAAATAACGCAAAATTCTACAAAAACTAATTCACCATTTTATTATTCTTTTTTCATCCATCGTCCAAAAAACCAAAACAAAAAAAAATGATCATATCTATAATATCAAGCTTTTAGCTCGCAACATCAGAAAATGCGTGTTATTACATCACGTGACCCTGACAATGGTCGTACACAAAACAACAACGAAAGCCTAAACAATGTGATATGGCAATTTGTTCCAAAGATAACTTTTGTAGAATTGAATACGTTAAAACTAGGTGCATATTTTGCTGTCATTCAATTCACACACACAATTGTTCGCTATGATGTGTAGAGTGTAATGAACTACAAACTTTGATCCAGCTATTTTATTTTTTATTTTATGTCCACTTTAAGTGCTGGTAGATAGTAATTTATTTTAAACATTTTTATGCAATTTCAATGCATAAAACTATATTATGTGTAATTAATTAAATAATTCTTAGTTTTTAGTTCATAACACTCTTAAAGGTATCAAGTACTTGTAATAAAAAAAAGGGATATGTTAATAACTTTTTTTGTGTAGAGCATTAGCCTTTTACGTATTAAAATCCAAAATTTTTGCTAAAATATTACCATTTTTCCAAAGTTTAAATAAATAATGATTGACCGTTATTGATTTCACTGTTTTTTATCTACAATACACCAAACACAACGTTTAAAATTAGAGTTTTTAATTTTTTTTAAAAAATTCTGTGCCGAATGTAGACAGATACTTTAAAATTTTTCTACATAAGAGCAACAATTTCTCAATTTTTTTTTAAATATTGTATTTTAAAAATAGTAATTGAAATATGACTTTGATTAATCTTTCTACGTTTTAAAAAAAGTAAGGATTCAAATTTTGTGTGTTCCGTGAAATTATTTCAATTCCTATTCATTTTATAGCATTAATTATTTATAATCCTTTATTAGCACAAAGACACCAACAACTTCAAAGCTTTTAGTCAAGGGAAAGTCTAAGGAAATAATATTGTTATAACCAGTTTAAAGCCTAAGTTGATAAAAAATATTTTTCTTCCAATAAAGAACTTTTGGGTTGCAAATATGGCTTTTTCTCGTAGATCGGATTTTGAAAAATTGGCTGAGAACATCTCTAATGAAAAAAGAAAAGACTTGTCTCAAATTGCTGCTGACTCATATGGACAGCATAAAGAGAATTTTGTACGTGGGATGATTGAAAGATATACACTGGGTATACTGTTCGTAGGACAGATTTAGAATTGAGTCGTTTGTTCCCCTTTTTAACTGCCCAACCAGATAGACTTCTTTTCAAAGAAGACGATGTGGTGGTTCTAGAAATAAAGTGCAATTATAATGTAAAGGAATTGAGCCTAGAAGAAATTCGCGCGACTCGTGGCAACAGCTTTTGTCTGAAACTCTGTGAAGGACAATAGAAATGAAATCACAAGTATTATTAACAGATACAAACTGAACTTGCTATGACAAAGTGTCTCTTTATGATATTATTGTAAAGATGGTAAAGATTATTTCCATAAGGAGATTGTTGAATTGAAATTATTGACGGGCATTGTGGGTTGTACAGTTCAGGGACAGTTTTTTTTAACTATTATTTTCCATATCTTATTATGGGAAACAAGTTGATGTAAATTTTGTGTGTTTGTGCTTGGAATCTGTAAAAAAGATAAATTTTATTTCTCTATATGAACCCAGTATCACTTCGATACATGACCATGAGAAGTGTTGAATAGTTTGTTGGGACAACCCCAAAGTGTTAAATATGACGAAGAGAAGTTGAGTGTCACTTTCTGTTCAACCGACAAATCTACAATTAACTTCACACCGAATTTTGATACTGGAGATGACATTTCAAGTAAAATACAAAATGAAACTTCCTTACCCGTAAAACATTTTATGAAACTCTCTTGCAAAAGAAGTCATAATGGGGTCCTTCACCGCTGGAGGGCCTGGTAGTAAATATCACGAGATAAATACGGTCCAGCGCTTGTTTACACATGCTTTTCATTGAGTTCAACGTGGAGTTTACGAAGCAAAATCAGTTTTTGTTTCTTTAAAAGCATAAGAGATTAAAATCTATTATTTACATTTAGTTTAATTATTAGAATAGGCATTTAGGCTACATTGATTGAATGTTGGTTTTTATGGCGCAAGGTCCAAATGAGAACATGCTGTGCCAAACAACACATTTTACATACTAAACTTATTTTCATAAAATACATTAAACATTGACTGGTTTTAAAATGGTACAGGAATAATCAAATGCGATAGTGAAATAAAATCAGTTCAAATTGTTAATTCAATAAAATTTTATGAAATAAGTAAAATGGAACGAAAGAATATACTTATAGAAGTTAATAAAATCACGGATAGATTAAAATTTATATACAATTTAAAACACCTATAGCACGTAAATACTCAAAAGCATTGAGGAGGAGGTTCCTTTAACAACAAATGTAGTTGAGTCAGTCTGGTTATGTCTGGATACGCCGGCGGGTAAGTTTAACATCTGCACTACGTAGAGTCAATGCGGGCAAGTTGTCCAATAGCGTGCAATGTATTATTCATTTGGTTATCTCACCGTTGCTGCCATAAAGACTTTATATATTGTTTAATATGTAATTTTACTTTTGTGAGTGGTATAGAAAAGTTAAAGGCAGAAATAGCAGATCGCGGCTGTATCGGCTAAATTATTACCCGGGATTCCAACGTGACTTGGAACCCAGCAAACAAAATACCGAAACCATTCTAATGAAAATTAAATAGTAAATGCTGTATAAAACACAAAATGGGATGAGTTTCCCAGTCAAAACGTTTGAGTTGGAGCAATAAGCACAAACTATCCGAATAAATGCAGTATTTTCGAATCTAACTAGCTGAAATGAGCCGTAATGCCAACAGAATTGCAATGGCTTCAGCGGTGAATACGGAACACATAGTTGGTATTTTATAGTTTTAGGTGCCATCAGCAATAACAATACCGCAGCCTACATAGACAGGAGATTTTGAGCCATCTGTAAAAACCGAAACATGTTGACAATATTTATAACGATGAGCTTTGTTGCTGAAAAACGATAGAGGCTACATGAGACTTACTATATACATCGAATGGAGCTAACTAGTGGTACTGGGGGAATACGATGAAGGGGGCATGTCACCCATCAATCATTCCAATAGGGAGTAAGGGGGGATGGAATATACGTGTTTTAGTAGAGAGTATTTTTAAAAGAATATGTCCGTCATCAACTGCCTATTTTTCCACTTAGCAGAATTGGTTACTTGCAAATGACGTCACAAGGGTAAAATGAACCTGATTGGTTGGGCATTTTACACATCCGATGATATTTGTATACATTTTATGGCGTCCAAAGCAAACTTTGCCTAGGCTTAGTGCTTTTGATCATCAAAAAAATGAAGTCTATTAATGAAACACCAATGTATTTGATACATTTTACATTAATATACTAACGTATATAGAAAAATTATGTTTAGCATTTGCTAGCAGTGTTAATTTTACTGCTGAGCAAAAAAAAAGGTTTGATGATGTGCCAGGAAGAGTTCGTCTCCAATATAAAGTTTGAAGAGGTATGTGTACTATAATTATGCATTTTATTCTTGTTATACATTATTTAAAATCAATTTTAAATCATTTAATTCCATTTTTGTTATTTTTTAGCTTAAGAATTTTATTTGAAATATGCTTAGTAAAACTAAGAACGATACTGCGAGTGTTTAAAATGACGATATCGATTGTGAGAGATCTGAAAAAAGACATGTAGAATAGTATTAAAATTTTCACTTAAAGATTTTAATTTATTTACAGAATGCCAGTGGTTTTCATGTAGAAGCCAAGGTTAAGGCTGAAATGAAAAAAAAAATGAAACCTACAAAGTCGACATGAGGATTTCTGCTGGGAATGAGGTGGGGTCTTGGTTTTATTAAATTTTATGTTTTAAATAATTATGTAACAATACAATTTTATTTTAAAATTTTCTCTCTAATAATGATCTTTGTAAATGAATGGCTTCTTGGGAAGTCTCCCCCTAACAGATGCTCTCAAAATAGTATATATTCCTACCCACTTATGTTTTTATGGTTTCAGTTCATTATTATTTCACACAATGCATTGTCATTCTTGACCGTAATAAATTTAATGTAAAATTTTTATTTTCATATTAAGAGTTGTTATTCTTTGAGATCTTTTATTCAGAAGCGACTAGTAAGGTTACAATTTTTCTGATAATGTGTACTTCATATTTATCATATTAATTTTAGTATGCGTTAAATAATTAGCTCTATTTGTGAAATTTACAAAGTGTAATGATTTAAGTTGTTAAAATTGTATTATTTTCTGTTGTTGAAAACATGAACAGCTGATCCACAGAGTGGATTTACGCCTATTAATAATCAGCGCCAAATCCTTGTAATTTGGAACTATACTCCGAAGACAAAAGAACTCTTGAAGCAAATATTGTGACAAATATTTTCTTCGTGAAGCCGGAGGCAAATTTTGACTCTCCAACCATCAATGGTATTCAAACCCTGTTCACAAAAGTTGGACGGGGACACTCTACCCCTGAACCATTCCGATCCTGGAAGCTTTATGTATATCATTTAATAGTTTTATAATTTTTATAGGTGTTAGATGCCTTTGCAAAGCTGGGAGCCGCCCTTCATCGTGCAAGCATACTTTTGCTCCATAATATTGTTTGGAGGAGTACAGTAAACAGGAAATGTACTTGGCCCCAACGGAACGACTGCAAGTTTGGCTTAAACCTAAGGTAACAAAACTAAGTCCTAAAAAATTTTCAGATTTGTATAAAAAACCTAGAATTATGCATGATTCTGTTGAACCAGTTAACTATAGTGTTCTGTTTACTGGAAACAGAAACCTGCAATATTTGTCGGTCATGAAAGAATGTCACAATAAAACGAGTATCTTACCATTGCCTGCAATTGTCCTCTATGAAAGACCAACTTATGACTTTGTAACCCAAAATGTTTCGGAGCTATTGTTTGTAACAAAATTTTTAACTTTTGATTTGGATGTAATTTGGAGGCAGAAACTATTGAGCAAAGCAACTACTCGAAATGGAAAGTTGAGCGAACTTGCCGGTTGACTACTTCCAATTTTCACAGAATTTGTAGCAGAAGGAGTAACTTTGATGTTTTAGCTTCACAAATATTTGATTCTCACTTTAAGAACCTGAGTTACATCCCTGCAATTAAATATGGAATTGAAAATGAATCAATGGTTCGTAACTTTGTTAGGACAACTTATAACAAATCTGATGTTAGGAAAACTGGCTTAGTTACAAACCCATTTATGCCTTTTTTAGCAGCTTCACCTGATGGTTTGATTCACAATGATGATAATTGATCTATGTTCTGATGCTAGCTTTTGTCTTATGCAAACTATTAAGTTTGATGAAGTGTTTTGGTCGAACATTATTCTTTGACATCTGGTGTTTCTGTGTGCTTGACCAAACCCGGGCAACATTCGTTGAGTTACTCACCCAGAAGCACCGATGCTGCTCCTTTTTTTTGGTCAAACATAATCTGTCCAGGCCTTGTACTTTCAGATACCAGGAGATGTGAGACCACGACTGGGTGCACCAAGCCTGAACTCTTTGCATCTTGCTTACCTAATCTCTCGAATCACAATTGGTCTCAAATCAAGTGCCTACCGTCATCAGAACTGAATCGGCGATGATAGCTCTAGTGTTATGGACTATAATGAACGCTCTAGTTTTATGGACTATAAAGGAACTATAATGAACGGCATATTTGGTTTCCGATTGAAAATTTCTTGTTGCAACATTTTTCTTTCCAACTTCATTATATACTATTATCTAACCTATTGTATGAATTACTGTGTATATCATGTATTCCGATCTATAACATATGTATCACCTGAATGGAGATGGGTGGGCACCTTCCGCCGTGTCCCCTTAACATGTTCGGCTAGCCTTGTGAAAAATTCGTTTCTCTTCCTCAGTCTTCTGCTAACGTTGTTCAAGAAAAATTTTGCGACTTGTTGCAAAATTTATCTCCGTCAGTTGGGGTGATGTCACATTGTTGGGTAACGATTTTTTTTAATGTCACTAATTTAATTTAATCTTTCATCACAGATAGTATATTTGTACCTTTCCAATTTTATTCCTCTTTTCAATTTTACCCCGTATTCTTTGAAGAGAAACGGAAACGCTTTTTTTTTTCTTCTGCGTTAGTAACACATTTTTGTGTCATTCTCTTTTTCACCTTTTGCAATTCAAGGACGTCATTCTTTTCCCTCACATTCTAATTTACGTCACCACTTAACCATCTTTTTCCCATCACTTTCATGTAACCTTCAGTTTTGCACGTGGTGATTCTGGTTCCAGTCGGATTTTTCGAATTTCCTAGAAATTGGTTGTTCACGCTTTCTTTAGGACTTCTTCCATTTGGTATAATGTGGGAGTACTAATTTACACTGATTGGTGTTAACGTAACCATGTGGTAATTCCCCCATCCAATGACAGTAGCTCTCTCTCTCCCGCTTTAAAACTCGTACTTTTCCGCGCTGAAGGGACGCTTTGATCACTTCCCTTGGGTCCTCGCTCTTCAGCAGTCAGAAAAAGATGTAGTTGTTCTGAATTGAATATTCTTCCCTTTTCTTTTTTTGGCATCATCGTCGGTGCCATCTTGAATAGATGGTTCCCTTTTTTGTTTTGCCTTCCATGTAAAGGTAAACGGCTTTGTGCCGGTGATGTTGCTTTGAAATTATTAAGTCTAAGGACTTCCTATATGTGAGTTTGAAGATATGAGCGTATATAACCACATCCCTACGTCGGAAGTGGAAGGTAGAAGCCAAGGT
>NC_092206.1:90268216-90273755 GCF_043381705.1 Parasteatoda tepidariorum | reverse complement strand
TATAATTTAATACATATTAACAGAAAACGCACAAAACAGAGATGTATCTGACAGATACATCGCGCCCGATGCCGTAAGTTTCGAGACGCGCCCGACGGAGTGTTAAAGTGATAAATGTGTGCAATGCTTTTTTTATTTCTCCTTGAGAGTTTATTGTGTGTTCGGCAGATTGATTCAAGAAGACACTCGTAAGGGTGAGTAACTCTTTCATTTTTTGTTGTTTGTCTGCCTGGGATATGTCATGTCATCACAATATATGTATTATTTGTTTTTAAGGTTGTTTCAATTTTATTGATCCAGTATGCTTTTCTTAGACGTATTTATTCGATGCTTGCAAATACTATGTGTTATCTCTTTCATAAAAAGAAAGAGTATATGACCAATGGATCTTTAAATTGGGTAATTGTGGATCAAACACTATCGCATATGTTGTTGATCATTTGGCCTTCAGAGATTTTCCCTAGTTACTTTATTTTATGAGTATTATTAATATCAATTTTGATCTAATTATTACATGTATATATTTCATCTAATATATATATGTACATATATATTTCATTCTCTGGATCAATGAATTTGTGCAAAAATGGCATACCCCTTTTATTGATATTACAATGGTATTTAACATTGATACCCAGTACAGTATAATAACTTTGATGCATAATTTGCACAATGTTGTAATCACTATTTTATCTTTATATTCACTAGTTCTTTCCATACGTACATTTTACCATTAATGTATCATTTATCTCGAATTTTTTTATGTACTCACCATCTAATTTCCTCACCAAAGCCTATGTTTTATCGTAGGTACATACCAGTACTAACTATGGTAAAGTGTGCTACAGATCCTCTTTTCCCTGCTTAAGTTTTGTATTCCAATGAGGCATCCTTCATGAGGGAAGGAATTTTCAGCACACTCAACGCCTATATCTGGGCAGAGGATAACCCGCATGCAATACGACGTCGTGCAGCACAGACTCGATTTTCGGTCAATGTTTGGCCCGGTATTATAGGAGATCACCTCACCGGACCTTACCTGTTACAGTTTGGTCTAACTGGGCGTAACTACTTGATCTTCCTGCAATGGCTAATGGCTTTGTTTTAAAAATAAAATTCTTGCAAAAAGAGAATGAATAAATTAATAATCAATTTTTGAAACTATTCTAAAAAGATTGGTTCAAGAAATTTTGTTATATAATCCCTAGTTGTGAAATTTTTATCACAAGGTTAGACTGGATCAACTAGATTGCGTAGTCAATACCTAGATGTTAAAAAGAGACTTTCAGAACGTATTCGACTTAGGCAGTGGAACAAGAATGTAAAGGCATTGAATGAAATGCTGGATATCTTTTCAACAAATCGCCCTAATCTACACTTTAGTTTTTCTCCCAGAATAAATTGGGATAGATATTTAGCAATGGATGGAGAGCACCTAAATAGGTTTGGAAATGTAGCGTTTGGAAAATACATAACGCATATCTTAACAGACTACTTTGCTTGGGTTAAAAAATCCAAAACAGGTATGATGATTTTAGTTAAAAATTGCCAATTAGGTTGCAATTGTTATGTACTTCTCTATTGATGAAATATCTCTCATAATTAAAAAGAAAATTTTCAGTTCTTTAAAACCTTTTCAAGTGTATAACGAAAGGAAAAGTATTGACAAATCAATTAATTTGTGTTTATTTTTCAACTATTTTTATTAATCATTTATTAATTCCAGAAGCTAAGGAGAATTTATATTTTAAAGTTTAAGTTCTCGTTAAGACTTGAGTTGCAAACCAAATCAATTTATCTACTATACCTTGCAATTTATCTACTATATTCGTATAAGATTTCTTTACTAGAGGTTTATTCTTTAATGACATTAGCAGGCATATTCATGCGGTGGTGCTTCAAAGACAGAATATGAAAAATTATGTGCTCTGTGCAATAAGACTTACTATACTTCCTCTTACTAATCATCGTAAACGTTGCACTTCTGTTCTTCCTACAGATCTAAGTGTACCAGATAACGAGACTGGAAAAAGCTTAAGATGAGATAATTGTTCTAGGCTTTTTCTATTTTAATTAATTAAGCATAGTAGTGCATGCTCTGATCTTATGTACCCATGCATATTTCAAGATTGCAGTACTAGGTTTCGTTTCGTAACACATGCTGTGATGCATAGCATTGATGAACATGATATAGATATATGAGTGTAACTACGTTGAATTTTAAAGACATGTTAAGTTTCAATACTTGGATGGATGAAGAATCAGCAAGAACATATTCTAGTTTTAAAAAGGATCGTGGCACGAAACTTCATGGGAAAAGTTCTTATTCATATTATTCATGTCAGTTTTCCCAGAAGAGCAATAAATTTTCTTGAAAGAAAGACTAGTCGTATATAAAAGGAGTCTTCCCTAGGTTTTATGGCCAAAATAATCTGTGGTGAAAATTCAGGTGATATTAATGTGCAGTATCTCTCTAAACATAATCACGCATTGACAGAAGGAAATATTACGTTCCAACCACTAAAGACTTTTCGAGATCACGTTAAAACAAATGCTCAACTAGGTGACCCAGCAGCAAGGGTTATTGAGAATGTTAAGAGGTAACAGGAACATTAGAGGTGAAGACGATGTTTCTCCTTACAAACCAAAATTTAAAACATTATTATGACACTGTCAAATCCTCTTCACTGTTGCATAGAGAGGATGCAGAGAGTTGCTGTGCACTATGTGGTAAAATGGTATGGTTCAGTGGAAGTATAACACTGTACTATTGTAAAAACCTAAGTAAGTGAGTAGACAGTAAAAGGTGAGATGATGAATAACATGTAGAGATTAAAAGTGCGACACCACCGTTAGGTCGAATAGAATGGATACCCTTTTGAATTAAAAGAACCGTTATTGTGAATTCTTCACCCCTTTCCCGTTATTAGAGATTAAGAAAGCGTAGAAAAGAAAAAGAGAGATAAGCCACCTAACATTATCAGGGATGCCAACTTGCTCCGCTTTGTGAAATAGTATTTTCTAGTGGTAACATAATTTAAGTTACTTTCAGTTTAGTATTTTTCATTTTAAGTAATTTTGTCACCACTACATATAAAAAATTATAAGTATCATATAAAATGCAACATCAAAACTAAATTTTAAATCGGTAAATCGGTTCATTCATCTATTGGTTACTCTTTAAAAAAGTAGGCGTAACTATCATTCTTTAATGAATTTTACTATATAATGTGATACCACTTTTTATAAATATTCCAGAAAGCGGAGCAATTGGCATCCCTGCATTAATGACTATATGTTAATTGAAATAGTTAGAGCTTTACTAACTTAAGAAATCCTTCGGCGTCATTCTTAGGGGGGGGAGGCATTGCAAAACAGTACCTTGTCAGTTATGGACAAACAAAAAATCAGATTTGTTTCACTTGAAAGTATTTGACTGTAAAGCAAGCTTACACTTGATACAGCAAAAGTAGGAGTGTTAGTTGGATATGATTACAGATCCAAAGGTTATAGAATACACCATGACGGAAAACATATTACAATTGCACGTATAGTTAAATTAATAGCGAATGAATTCCTATACCCTCTAAAAGGAATGAAGAGCAACAATGTCTTAAAAATGCATTGCGGAAACACACTCTGAAGATTAAACAAACATAATTGAAATAGAAATCAGAAGTTGACACATCGTCAAGTTGTGTAAATACCAATCAGTTTCGCAGATCTGACAAAACTAACTAGGAAGAATTTGCAGAAAAGTTCTCGTACATCGTACAAGAAAAGATAACAAACGAACCCTTAATTGGCAGGATGTACTAAATCTGGAAAATATGGAAAAAAAATAGAACTGGTTATGCGTATTTACAGGATCTAGAGGAATATTGAGATTTTTATTTTTAATTACTTTTAGTAGATTTTAAGATAAGTGGGCCTTTTATTCTTAATTGTTTTTACTGGATTTGGAATAATAGAATATTGAGGATTATATGTTTAATTGCATTTTTTTCTTTTTTTGAAAATATAATTTCGTATTTCTAAATTTTAAACCTGAAGAAACTAATAATTTGGAATTTTGTGGTATCTACTAGATAGCGTTTGGAAATTATTTGAGTTTGTTTTAATTTGAAAATTTTAGTTTTAATAAAATTGGTTGTAAATGTCTCAAGTATTTCTTTTGATTTTTTATAACCTGGGTAACACTGTTACCGAAGTTAATATATTGATCACAGTATAACCCAAAATTTTGTGGTAACATTACACCATCCATTTATGGAGTTCTAAGCCAAGACATGTACATTCACCTTTGCTGTGCTTATGTCAAAAGGCCAATGGCTGGCGAGCTTGGCGTGCCCAAGAGTCATTAGAGAAAAGGTTTTGAAAGGGTTTTTCAGCAGCCCAAAAACTATTAAGCACGCCTAGTATTCCATATAGACCAAAACTTCATACATGAAGCAAGAGATCCTCAATGTTACAAGCTTAGAAACTTATTTCTGCAAATAAAAACGAATGCGGTGTAACAGTTGACGAAAATGTGGCCAAAACGAGAATATTCATCGCTAAATGGATGAGCTGCTTCTCTTTCTGTGGACACGGGAAAAGTTCAGTCATTTCTGTAGAATTTTTAACAAAGCATGCGAAAGAATCTAGTGCATCACGGCACTTTGTTGTCCAACATGCGCACCAAAACCATAAAAGCTCAGCTGCAAGTATGGAAACGTGGTGTTCGAGGGATTTTTGAACGTTCTGAATCTGAACGTAGTTTAAGATATACTTCACACTACGGAGATGGGGATTCCAAAGCTTTCAATAATGTAAAAGATGTCTATGGCGTTGATAGTGTTTTAAAAATAGAATGCATAGGGCAAGTGCAAAAAAGAGTTGGTTACCGCCAGTGAAGGTTAAATGAAACTATCAAGGGTTTAGGTGGAAAAGGCATATTGAATGAAATATTTATTGATATGATCCAAAATTATTATGGCATTGCTAATCGTAGAAACGTTGGCGATCTGCCTGACACGCAAGCTGCAGTTATTGCAGTGTTTTACCACTGTTGTTCTACGGATGAAAAGCATACGCATGCTCAATACCCAAATTCTTGGTGCAAATATCAGAAAACAAAGCACGAAGGAAAATTATATTACCACCGAACAAAAGGCTCACCCACAACAACATTAGAGCCACTTACTGGGATTTGTGTGATTGCAAATTTTTTTGCATGGGAGAACGAGAGTTTTATGGAATGCTATTCCGAAAGAAACATCTGTTTAGTTTTTCACTTTTAAATCTGGAAACTCGGAGGAGAAAGACTGCCATAACATTGCTGTTGCAATTGATGGAACATGGCAAAAGAGAAGCGGCTATTCATCAAAAAATGGAGTTGTATCTGATACAAGTGTTGACACGGGGAAAGTGATTGATGTTGAGGTGCTCTCAAAACATTATGTCTGTTCCGATAAAAAAAAATCACAGTGACACATGCAAAATGAACTTTGAGGGAAACAGTGGTAAAATGGAAGTATCCCAGTACCTTCAATTCTCT
>NC_092206.1:90241165-90264831 GCF_043381705.1 Parasteatoda tepidariorum | reverse complement strand
GATTTAATATATTCCTCAGGGGGTTTACCATATGGTAAATATGGGTGTCACAATCCCAAGGTACCCCAGTGATTTTTATTCTAATGATTTTAATTTATCTTGTGGGTCATTCTACAGAATTTCAACAAATATTTATTTTTTTGGTTGCCGCACCATTTTTGATTTTTTTCATACTTAGTATGTGGAAACATATGTACCAAAGAAGTAAAAATCCATTTGCAGAAAAATTCTATCTTCTTAATTTTTTTAATTAGGGGGGCTTGAAAATGGCGACCTTGCTCATTTTTGTGAAATTCAGGGGTGTCTTAAATTTTACATATTTTCTAAACTAATAGAGATAAACAAAAAATTCAAAAAGATATTAAATCTGTGTAGTTTTTCAAATTAAATCATGTAAAATTTGTGGTTTTATCTGTACTTAAAAAAAATTGTGAGTACTGTAAAAAAAAACGAAACATTACTCAAAATGCCAGTTTTTGAAAACAAATATCTCATGAAGGGGAAGAGATAACAGTTTGGATTTTTTATATGTGTTATTGCTACACATAACATATTCATGGAAAAAAATCAGGCAGTTATTTCCTTTCCCTTCTGAATTATAACAATTGCAATTTTGAAAATTTTCAAAAATTTACATTTTTGACACCCTGTAACTCAAAAGGGGGAGGTGGTATTCACATTAAATTCGTCAAGGTAGGACCTCTACATATAACATCTATAATCTGTAAATTTTATTCTGTTATTCCAATCAATCTATGAGATACAGGGTCTTGAAATTGGATAAATGACAATCAGCTGTGAAGGACTTAGTTAGGCCTAATCTACCTCAAGACAAGTATTAAAAAACAAAAAAACAGCTTTATTTTTATTTTAATGCTTCCTTTTTATTTTTTAATACCCCCCCCCCAAAGAAAAAACCCAATCTGAAATTTAAAAAAAAAAAAAGGTTATGGCAGCAGAAGTGGGGGAGAATACCCCAGCTTCTATATTCTCACTTCTCCCAACCAATCCGTACTATTTCTTTCAATAAACAATAAATACTGTTTATCAAGTTATTGCAACACAGTATTTTGTTTTGGTTTCAATTGTGTTACAACCAATCAGGTAGACAACAATTTAGCTCTCAGTCTGAACAGCCTATCAGCTTTTGGTTTGTTACACTTTCCCTTACTTTAGGTTTGTGTAGAGCATAAGCAAGTCAACTGGTTATTTCTACTTTGTGGTATATTGTTGGAATAGTAACTTTTGAAGGGAGTAATTTTATAGCATCTTTCGTTTGTTAGTTTTTATAGAATGAACACTTGAAATGTTCTATTGGTGAAATTACTAAGAAAAGCCGTGAAAACAGTTCTTATAGTTCAATTTCAGAAATCAAAACTATTAATGACTTAAGCCTAACTGATAAGGAAATTCTTAGCTTAAGAATTCCATACTATTTGCACTTACCATGAAAAAAAGTATTTGCACAAATATAACCATCTTTCTGGCCAAACTTGCTGCGATCCTTTGTCAGTACATAAGAAATATATTAAAAAATCTCTTCGTGAAATTACTGTTGAATTATCTAAGACTTTTTTGGGAAAATTGCCATTAACCCTCGGAAAATCTTTATGTTCTGCATGCTATATGAAAATCCAATCATTGAATAATGAGCTCTTTGAAATGTGAAAATTTGGATAATGATGAGGATCCAGAATATGAACCTTCATCTTCAGCAATGAGTGACTAAAACAAGGTCTGTGAAGTCATTGGTGTCTCACCTTTGAAAATTCAGAAATTAAAAAAAAGACAAAAGAACAGGTACTGCAAAGAAAAAATTACTTAAAATTCAGCATAATGTAAAAAGAAAACTTGAAACTAGTTATGATATCAATCCCATAATTCAGATTCAGACAATGAAGAAAATTTTCATTTTGATTTGATGGAAAAACTTAAAGAAAAAATTCAAAACAGGGGTAGAAATTAAAAAAAAAAAGTACTGGTCCATGGGACCAGTAACTAAAACATTTTACTGGTCCGCACAAAACTTTACTGGTCCGTCAAGTTTAAAAATNAATTATAATTTCGAGCCCTGCAAAAGGTAACATGTGTATCTGAAAAGGTAAAGATTTAATGTCTGGTACCTACAGCATAGTCTGTGGAACGCACCTCGCGTGAATTTGGTGTCAGTCAATATTTAGTTCGCCAAACTCGGAAACAAATTGTGGTATTTTGCCTGATCTCGAAAATAGGAAACCTGGAAATAGTAAGACATTAAGTGATGCTGATCTTATAGAAGTTTATCAGTTCCATAATTCTGATGAAGTCACAAGAATATGTCCAGGCATGAAAAATTATGTAACAATAAGAAATTCAAATGGAGAAAAGATTCATGAACAGAATATGGAAATTGGCATTTTGAGTAGTGTTTCGGTTTTTTTTTACAGTGCTCACAATTTTTTTTAAAGTACACAATTTTTTTAAATTTTGCACGATTTAATTTAAAAATCTACACAGATTTAATATCTTTTTGAATTTTTTGTTTATCTCTATAAGTTTAGAAAATATATAAGATTTAAGACACCCCTGAATTTCATAAAAACGAGCAAGGCCGCCATTTTCAAGCCCCCCCCGAATTAAAAAAATAAAGATAGAATTTTTCTGCAAATGGATTTTAACTTCTTTGGTACATATGTTTCCACATACAATGCATGAAAAAAATCAAAAATGGTGCGGCAACCAAAAAAATAAATATTTGTTGAAATTCTGTAGAATGACCCACAAGATAAATTAAAATCATTAGAATAAAAATCACTGGGGTACCTTGGGATTGTGACACCCATATTTACCATATGGTAAACCCCTTGAGGAATATATTAAATCTATATATAAAATAGAATAACACTAATTGAAATGATAAAATTGTGCAATCGAATACGTTTGACATATCATTCCGTTATGAAACAAAGCACATCAACTTTTTCGTCTTGCATGATGTAGAGCATAAGGGGTACCTTGGTAAAAGGTAATAAAGATCACTGGGGTACCTTGGGATTGTGACACCCATATTTACCATATGGTAAACCCCCTGAGGAATATATTAAATCTACATATAAAATAGAATAACACAAATTGAAAGGATAAAATTGTGCAATTGAATACATTTAGCATATCATTCTGTAATGAAACAAAGCACATCAACTTTTAGCATACAAAGTACTCTTGCAAAAGTTATACAAAGTAAAAGTAGATATTAATAAAATTTCACTGGGAACACACAAGCAGAAATATTGATACTCTGCTCATCTATCAGGACCAAAATTGTCAAATATTATACAAATTTTTTCTCCTAGCATAAATGTCAGCATTATATTAAAAAGCAAGTCTATATGTAAAAACATATTCATGACATTAAATGTCTGTTTATAATGATCATATTAATTTCTACGAAAACAGGTTACTTTGTTTCAGAAAAGGAAAGCATTATGACTTTAATAAAAAACAAAAATTTTATGTCAAATATGGTCTTCGTAGCTTTTACTTTATGAACAAAAAGAAAAAAAATCATTTCAGTGAGAAAATAGATATTCTACCCTTGACATTGTTGACAATCCACGCGGAAAATCTATCCACATTTCAATTTATAAAAGTCGATAATCAAATGAAGGGTTTGACAGTTACAATGCGATACAAAAATAAATTTAGAATAAAATTTACACAACATGACAAATGAAATTGCTAATAATGCAACGAAATTTTAACGTGTGTAGCTGATTCGAATTGAAATAAAATTAAAGTTTGTTTTCACTTCAGTGCATGCACAGCTTGTAACTTTGCTCTTGAACACTCAACAAAAGAAAGCAGAAGGCAGTGCTGGTAGAGTATTTTGAGGCAGTTTTTAAATTGATTGTGACCGTAGCTCTCATTCGCAGTGATGCAGATATTAGTTTAAGATTAAAGAAAGTGAACGCTCTTTCTTCTAAATGGCAACACAATTGTACTCTCTCAAGTTTACCTAAAACTAAAGGATTATCTCACTTTTGGCGAAACATTTAAGAATGCAAAAATATAAAAAAATTGTTGTTGCATTGGTTGCTGTGATTTGTTGAAGAATCTCTGGCTTAATTTTTAATTAATAATTTTATTATTTTTATTTTGAAAAAGGAAATATAAAAATATTTATATTATAACAAAAAAAGTCGTTTTATTTACGTTTGGAAAATGAGAAATATTATAATTTGCTAGTTATTTATATGTATCACATTTTCAACCATAAGCATAAAAGTCATAAGGTAAAACATGTGTCAAAACTTCGAAAAAGTTATTTCTTCATTTAAGAACAAAATGAATGGAAAACTAATAATTTTCGATTCGTGATCACAACGCTTGCATACGCCCTCTACCGGGGTGGATATTTTCAGGCTACTATTTATCAAGTTTTCATTCAGTATTTATCAGAATCATTACTGGGGCAGGAAGCTTTTTTTCTGCAGCAAATAAGAAGCAAAATTTCCCTAAGGAAACGGCAAAAGAACTTAGGAAAACGACTCAGAGCATTAGTAAATCATTCTGAATCAGAACGCAACCAACATTTGAAAAACAATTTCTCAAAAATTTCAGCGATCTTGCAACAGATAACTTCCGATTTCGTGATCGCATACTGTTACAGTATAACGTTAAAAATTATTATTATTATAATTATTTTTTTGTTCTTTAAGTCATAATGAACTAAAGTGAAGTCCACTTCATTCCTATGAAAAAATGCGATTTCAAAACGTGCAAAACTGTAATAGTTATAGAATACTCTTCTTCTTTATAGAATAGTATATATCTTTGAAACTGCACAGAAAACAGCTGCATAATTCATTGTGTGGTATGTCATGCCAAGTAAAGAAAGGATAATCTTTGTATACATTATTTGAGAATAAAATTTTCAAACTGAGAACTTAAAAACAGAATTCACAGTTATAAAGCATTTTGGAATTCTCAGTTATAAAGCCGGCAAGTGTTATGATTTTTATAATAAAAAATTTACTTGGAAATAATTTTTATTCGAATCTGATGATAGTTCTCTACTGAACAGTTTTCTACGTCTGATTAAGAACTTTAAGACTAAAAAGGAAACAATATGCATGTTTCAGAGCATCGGACTATGAAGCCAAAGGTTGAGTGTTCAAATCCCATCGGAGGTAAGGTTGTTGAGAAATATGTTATAATTTCCTCTCATTCTTTCGTTAATATCTATGTTGTTAATTATTCAATGGGATACTTGCAAGTCACGTAATGTGGGTATCTCAATCCTGATTGGTTATTGAGGCATGACGTTTGTTTAGTTTAGCAACTGCTTTTCCTATTCTATTTCGAGTAAGCCAAGCCCATCGAGTATCAATTTTCTTAAGTGACGCATTCTATACTCTTTCTTAAAGATTTTTATTCTTTTACTGTAAATTTCTTACTTAACACAAAGACAGGGACGAACGCCATTATTACATAAACGAACTAAATAAGTAGCAAAGTTGCCAAGTACACAAAACAAACATATATCGCGACTGCAATACAATACATAAACAAAGGGTACTACTTGGTGCTGTCTCTCCTATTGTGCTATCTGTCCTCTTCTACTTGACGAAGATTTATAAGCCGATTTCGAGCCCACAAGCCTGAAAATTTATGTAATTGCAATAATCAATACATAAACAAATAATAAATCTAATTTAAGCTAAAGACGTAGACGAGAAAAATGTATATTGCAACAAATTCGATGTTCCATACGACGCTGTATTTAATTAACTTCACGTTAGTTCACATTCTAACTTATGAGGAGAAACTTAGTTCAACTTTAGCGCGCCATTTTGCTTTCAAGCGATCAGCTGGTGCTGACGTTATAGGTCACATGTACGGGTATCTGTAATCTTCTTCTTCTTGAAGTACAAGTACCAAATTTTTTCGAGAACTTTCGGATACGTGGAATGCTCTGTTCTAGAAAGTTGGACAATTGTATATAAGTTAATGTAACATTCATTTCTGTTATACCAAATTTATTTTGTTTCTCCAAATTTATGTTGATAGGTACTAGTTATGCTAAATGTTTATAGAATTTCTAACTAAAAAATTCCATTTTCCATGAACTATCCTACTTTTTATTACGAATTTACTTTAAATCAAGCTCTCAATTTTTTATCATATTTTATTTTTAAATATTTCATTTAATTACATACATGACTTCTTAAAATACGGCTGTAAACTCGGTATTTGAAATCATCATGCTGTAAAACCCATTCTGCGATGAAAAACATTTTGCGCATGCGCTCTGTTGCATAAAGAAAAATGGACGAAGAAACAAAGCACGCATTTTTAAGTGAATTAAATTCCATTTTTCCTAGCTGCATAGCATATAAAGAAAAATCTACACCTGAACTGTTGTTGTTAAGGATGATCTAAATACAGAAGGGAATGAAAATTTCACAAAAGAATTTTCAAAAATTTCTCAAACTCAATACTCAATGGAATAAAATTTAATCAAGAGTTCATCCCTCAAAGATCTACTATGTTTTTCTTATCATGATTAATTTTTATGTATTACAAATGAAATGTTCTATCTACAGATTTTACAGGGAAAAAAATACCTTATGTTAGAAATGTCCCTCCCATTTGTTTTAATATTAATAACATCGTATCAGCATAAATTAACTATTCTCCCAATTAACTATTCCCAAACTTCAAAAACAAATTAAAAAGTTCTTTTTTTTTAAATTTAATTTGTTAGAATTAGCTTTTGAATTTTAGTTTTATTTAACTTTCATCAGATTGTAATCTTTGTCGTAAAATCAGCTTTAAATTGTATTTAAACGGTTATTAAACCGCATTATGTAAATAAAAAAGAATTGATGCAATTAATATGTTATACACTGTCGTGCTTTCAAAATATTATCTAATTCAATTCTGAAATTTTGCAAGAATACATTTTTTACAATGTTTGAAGATGAAAATGAAGTTAGTTGTTAAAATTGTGACTTCATTTTAAAATAATTTATGACTATCTTAAATGTTTTTCCACTGAAAGCTTTTCCTCAAAATTGTCAATATTTTTATTTTTTACTTCATTTAAAACTTTTAAAATTGATGTATTAGTTAATAACAAGAAATGTGTTTTCAAAATGAGACTACATTTACTCATTATTAAGCAATTTTTACGGGTGTCTTGGGATATTCATCCACTTTTAGATGCACCTGGATAATTTTTATTTAAATTTTTTTCCGCACGTGCGCTTTGTAAAGCAACTACTTCAATTACTCTTATCTGGTGCAGTTTTTATTATATATCTATTAATTTTAAAGCAATAATTTCGTTATCAGTTTAAAATTGATTCAAACGCTTCGCTTAATTTTTTTAAAATATTTGAGCTATAGCAAAAGTGGCACTAGACCTAGTATTTATTTCGGACATTTATCAAAGGTCTAGTCATACTAGGTCTGGTTAAGTGCCATTGCCCGGTATTCTTTAGCCCGGTATATCCTACACTGATGTTTTTAAGGTCAAGTGCCATTGCCCGGTATACCCTACACTGATGTTTTTTTAAGGTTTAGTGCCACTGCCCGGTATACATTTGCCCGGAATACTCTACACTGATAATTTTTAAGGTCAAGTGCCACTGCATTTACCCGGTATACCCTACACTGATGTTTTTTGAAAGGCTAGTGCCATTACCCGGTATATATTTTCCCGATACTCCAAACACTGATGTTTGTTCTAATCTATCGTCAGTAAGTATTAAAATATCGAATAAATGTGATTATATAAATGTAAATGTAATAATGTATAATAAATTAATAACAAATCGGATGTAATAAACATTTCGGACATTCACCAAAGCGACTAATTTGATTGTCAACATTCACCGGTGAAAGTCAACAACCACCGATTTCGGTCATTCACAGTAACATGCACATCATTTACATAATAACTTCATCAGGACGATTATTTCATACTTTGCCTTAATAGCATCCGGCATTTCAAAAAATAAAAATAATTGGTTTTGTAGGCGATGATCTCGTAAGGCGATAAAGAATCATGCATAGTACAGGTAAGGAAGATATTAACCTCGAAGGAAAAGTGGATGAATACCCCAAGAAACCGTTACTACCAGTTGACTAAGTAAAGAACAAACAGTTACAAGAAAGTAATTCCTTTGATTACAGGTTTCACACGTTTCAAGAAAGTAATTCCTTTCTTATAGCTGTTTGTTCCTTACTTAGTCAACTGGTAGTAACATAATCAATTGTGAATATTTTAAAGTTTTTACTGTTAATATCATTCTGAGTAACATTTAATTACGAAGATATCTTTAACGTCTGACAGAAACAAAATATTTATCTGCTTAGAAATTGTTTCATTATTCAGTTTTCTTTTGAATCTTAAGGCATCAAATAACCACATAAAAAACAAAGAAATGAAAAGGAAATAATCCATTTTTATTAAAGTTATTAAAAAAACAACATGTCACATTTATTTTTCTATGATTGGCTAAATACAATCACTACACTATAGTGTAGTGACTGTATTTAGTACATAAAACAATTTGAGGGCAATAAAGCAATTTGAGGACATAAAGCAATTTGAGGGATTGTACACTACATAAAGCAAGTTGAGGGCAAATAAAAAAAAATCCTAGTTTTTTTTTTTTTTTGAAAGTGTGGTAAAAAAAATTTTTTTTTTAATGTGGATAAACAAGTTTTTGCTCATGCTGCAAAATTAATGCCCCTTTTGCCCCGACCCCCACCGTACCCCTAAATAGTTGCAAAGTATTGTTTAAATTCATATTCGACTTAAGCCGAAACTATTAAAATGATTTCCAGCCTTCCCCTGATTTATAACAGTAACATGCCTTTTTAACACGGAAACTGAAATGTTCAGTTTCTATGATATTTCTCTCTTTCTAATAGTTATTTTATTTGCAAGAATAATAACGAATCTAGGATTGTAAATATACGTAACATTAGTTATGGTTGTCTGTAAACTTCATTTACGCTTGTGCATAAAAAAAATTTATAAAGCAAATCAAATCATTAACTTTTTCAACCATTATTTTTTTTCATTCACTAACTTGATTTTACTATACGTGGTTTATTTAAATAGTAGTTTGAAAGTTTAGGAGTTTCTTATGCATGCTATTGTTCGATTGTTTATTATAGGTCTTTAAACAACAATCGTCCTTAATAAATTTATGTACTGCTTGTCGAAAATGAAGTAAAAATATATTAAAAAACGCAAAATCAAATTAAATCAGATAAATAAAAACGTTATCAAAATTGTCTAATCGTTAATAAGGAAGATGGATTGAAAAATATCAAAATTAGTTGCGAACCATTGTCTGAGGAAAATTGGAAGTGTTAACATATCCCAGTCGAGGAAAACAGAAAACTTTTGAAAGACGATTATTATAAATATTTCTGATTCGTCAAAAGTTTTTTTTAGTACAAAATTTAATTTGAAGATCCTGTAGTATGTATATAATTTTTAATTCATTTTTCTTAAACATTTTTTTTTTACTCTATATGTCAGTTACATATTTTCTAAAACTTCAGTTGGTCATCATTCATAGCGACCTAAAAAATATGAAGGAAAAAAGAAACGTTAACTGCAAAACGAAGTTGAGTATTGTTCTCAAGAAAATTACGAAAACAACTAGATGTAAAGATACATTTTTAAAAGCTGTTATAGCAGTTGGATATATCCCATAACCATGGAAAATTAAAATATAAATTCTCCATTCCCATATCATACATCAACTGCAGAGTCTTTAAATATGCTAAGGGTTAGCAGAACATTTTCTGTTAATTTAATTATCTTAGATTGTACACGATTTTAATTAATAATAATAAAAAAATTAATTTGGAGTCAAGTAAAGACAAATAAATGGAAGGCAAGCAAAATATCAGTTGCAGTTTTTGACTGTTGTTGTTGTTGTAGTTCATTTACGTTACACTAGAGCAGCACAATAGGCTATTGGCGACGGTCAGGGAAACATCCCTGAGGATGATCCGAAGACATGCCATCGCAATTTTGATCCTCTGCAGAGTAGATGGAACCCCCGCTTCGATAACCCGACGACCTACACGAGGACTTTACGGTGGAACAGTTTAAGGAGACCCATACCGCGCACTCCCGGTCCTCGCGCAGACTGATCCAAATGGTCACCCACCCGCTCACTAACCGCAGTCAGTGATGCTTGACTTCGGTGATCTGCTGGGAATCGTTCCTTAACGATCAGTCGACTGCGGGACCAGTTTCTGATTGATTTGAATTCAAAGAGTAATAAGTGATAAGAGACACATTTTTTGCGTGAATTTTTTATTAAAAGAAAAAAAAAGCCAATGCATTCGAACGATCAAACATTTGTATGAACTAAAATTATTAATAAAAATATGAAAAATATATTAACTATAATTTTCTCTCTCTTTAAATTCTGTTAATTTAAAATTCCATAGTAGCATAATGAAAAACATTAAAGAAAATAAATTGGTAATATTTATTTCAAGAAAATATACAATTGGAATATTTATTGCATAAACCCTCTGTTTGAAGACAAAATAAAAATGAAATCTACTAATCAGAGGGAAAGCACAACCAGTAATATCACATTAACAGTTTAGTTATACACTTGTATAATATTTTATCCTCCGCTAAAATTAAAATGTGGAACGGAATGTACAGATGTTGGTAGAATAGGCACTTTTTCATTTCTCCGGCACAAATAATTTCAGCTAATTTATTTATTTATTTACTAAAAAAAAAGAAGAAAAAACGTCATTTGAAAAAAAAGTGGCAAAAAAAGAAAAACAGTTGCATTTACTAGCAATCAGTAAGTTTGCATTGGCAACTTAATCATCGAAAAAGAAGATTAAATTACCGTAAAATATTTTTAGAATTAATCTATATGATGTAAATAAAATTAATATTAAAGATTATGAAAAAATTATTACTCATTTTAATACATTATACAACTATTCCTAGTTGTAATATTGTATAATAAACTGAAAATTTCAAAATCGTCTCCATAGTGGATATTGGCGATGTGGCGAATATTCAGCGCGAAATAGGTCGCCGCAACGATTAAAGAGGGCAACTCCTTAAACGTTGCCATTAGAAAATATCACTTTTCATTTCTTCTAATCTTAAGCTAATATCAAAAAAAAATAATGCGGACTGCGAAAACTAATGAAATGCTGTGAAAACTAAATTGAGCGGAAAACCTGACGAAGAAGTGTTCGAATAAGTATTGATTCGAAGTTAATGAAAAAGAAAGTAAAAGCACCAGAAAATGGCCACACTTACAGTAAAATAATTTAATTTGCACGAGTCTATATCATAAATTATTTTGTTTGAATTAACTTATTATTGTTATTAACGTATTATTGTTTTATGAATATTCATTACTATTGTAAAAAAAACTCTGCTATTAGTGTCTTAAGCATCGAAATATTCCTATTGAAACTTACTAAATTTTAATTAAAAACTGTAATTATAAGGATGTATATTTAGTGTTATTAGTGGGAAGCAAAACAACGTGAATAAGGTTCAAATGAAGGAACCGAAGTGGGCATACTTTTGTTTCGGTTCTATAAAATAATGATCATTTGGGTCTAAACACAAAAATTTTGTGTTTAAACATAACTATTTTGTGTTCATACACTAAGTAACTTGTGACTTTAAGCCAAAAAAATACTAATAGGTGCACAATGCTCCTGTATAATAGCCTTTCGAATGTTCTATCAATCATATTTTTCTTGTTTAAATGTTGCATTCATTCTTTTTATTAATTGTTGTAAAAGGTGATTTATTTTGAAGTTATATCGTAGTATTATTCATATTTTTTTATTTTAATTTACCAGTTCTCTGAACATACGTTATTTAGCCGAAATGGCTAAAAAAATTTTTTTTAAAATTCTATGTACTCATTTGAATTTTTTTCCACAAAATTTCTTTATGGAAAATCAGATAATGTTAAAGATACTGTAAACGTATCACAACCCTACTGCTAACATAACCCTACTGCTTTAAATACCTAGACTTTGAAGAGAAGAATGACACTATATCAGGAGAAAAATATCTGAATTCATCAGCCTTTTTTTTTTCTTTTTCTACTTTTGGCACATTAGGGAAATTTTTTACCTCAAGCTTCAGAAATATACATTTTCCACCAATAAAATATAATGTAGATTTTAATTCCACGCTTTTTCATTGAAAAGGTAGAATTTTAATTAACATTATTTGCATTATTTTTTGAAAAAATATCATGCTTATTAATTACTTTCTACAGCTATGCAAGTCTATATTAAGACAGCATTAAATGTTTACTCAAATCTGTACTTTCAATCAAAAGAATCAAAACATTTTTAAAAATGTAATTTCAAATTTGTTGGGATTTAACAAACACCAAGAACAAAAGTAATTTTGTTAACTAAAATTAATTAATGCAGCAATTTATTTAAAATAAATTTTGAAACTAAGAAAACAAAATAATAGAAGTATCAATAATATAAAACACTGAATTTTAACTTTTAAAATCAATATATATATTTAAAAAGAAATGATTTAAATCAATGATATTTTTAAAAAAATCATTTGATTTAAATCAAACTGAGTTAAATCAACAAACCCTGCTATAAAGTTGTAGTATTCATCATTAGTGGGTAATTTAATTATAAATCTTATTGAACAAAATTATGTTAGGTATAAATCATGTATGATAAATAAATTTAAATTGATTTTTTGCAAATAAAATTTTCAGGGTTTTTCACTCTGTCACACAATCACCCCTGGTTGATAAGGGCCAAAAACCTGGATCAAGTTTCTTTTTTGTCATTGGGTACTCTTTATCAGATATTAAATGATGCACAGCGCGTGCATTATATACTACTATAATTATAATATGATTTATATCATATCATGAATAAAAAATAGTCAAATCTAAAGTGGTCACTTATAATTTTCTGGTCTCAACTTATACTTTTTTTGTTTACAATATTTTTTGTTATAATGAAGCAGAATATGTCCAATTGCGCGGGTTTTAGAAGAAATTCAAGTTACCCTGAAAAAATTTTGTTCTAAAAATGCTCCTGCATAATTTTTACGTTAAAAAATTTTCTGGTTTGCTAGATTTTTTCTGGTTAAAATTTTTTGTGAGTTTGTGTTAGTTTGCATTCATTAAATTTATGAGTGTAACCTTAAATTTAATATAAAAAATTATTGCTATTTGAATATGCATATAAATTTCTATTATTTTTAACGCATGTTCTTTTTTATTCAGGTATTGTGTAAAATCAAATGAATTTGTTCTCATTATCAAATTTTTTTTAACAATGTATAAACGTTATATGCTGAGGATATTTTGAAAGTGTTATTGTAAAGAAAAATTGCTAAAATTTTTAGAGAAATTTTGAGCTAAAACAAAAGCTTGAATACAATATTTTTTTGTTTTTTGTAATTGCATGCTTTGGGGCAAGGAGAAACTTAAAAGATGATGATTAAGTGTTTTTTTAACATAAGATGGTTGTTTTTTTATTATTAGTAATTAAATGAATTGGATAAATTGCAATTTTGCACATTTTTATTTATAATTTAATATTTTCGACACCAAAATTATTTGGAACAGTCCCCACGACAAAATTTTTTCATATCTCAAAGACATTGGTTTTGATGCATCAATATCGATATTTTATAAACACCAAGTTGTAGGTGCGATATAGCCACAACTGGCTCTTGCGCCAATAACTAATAACTAACTAACCAAAATTTGGGTTTTTGACAGTAATAGTCAAAGCAAAATGAGAAATTAATGTCAGAATAAATCAAGAACATAATTGATTGACCACGCGTAATTTTAAATACTTCATATTTGTAATAACCAAATCCTTACCAAATACTAGTAATATACTTACACCAAAATTTTGTGTTTTCGACAAATGTCATAAACTATGTATTAAAAGAGACAGTTAAATCTGTCTATTGTCAAAAACTTGCCAAACGTTCTTGAATATGTGTATTTTTTATCTATTACTTAAGAAACAATTTTTAAAGTTCTGATTTATAGAATTACAGTAATATCAATAATCATAATGATCCAAAGACGTGCCATCACAATTTTGATCTTCTATGGAGGGGATGGCTCTTCCACTCTAATAGGCAGTTGAAATGTGCACTAAGTTGACCATTTAAAAACAGTGTATCGAGCACCTCTTCAGCTAACTCTAGTTCTTTATTGCAAACTGATCTAAGTGGTCACCTCCCTGCTCAATGACTGCTGTTAGTGTTGCATAACCCCTTGCACTATACTGAAATTTGGAACAAGCCGTGCCTATATTGTGCACCCAAATGTTCGGGAAAAGTGCTTAAGACAAGAGACACAGACAGGATTAAGAGACAAGATATAAAATACCTATTCATATAAAGAAGAGGCCATTCAGGCGTTCTTGTTTAGCCCGAGATTAAGACCATGAGTATGGCTCTAGATATTCGAAATGTTGATTATGAGCCAGAGTCGTGATATTTGTTTGACATGAAATAAAACAACCAGCCTGAGTCATGCTATTTAAGTTTGACTTAAAAATCTCATCACACGTCAGACTCGTGGAAATAGTACGCGGGGTTAAGTTGGGTAATCTACTAAGAATCGTGTTTAACAATCCATCAACTGTGGGATTTTGATTAATAAGTATTTCTATAACTCCTTGAAAATTCGATTTCAAAAGAATTTACCAAACATAGAGGACATTTTTTTAGCACAATTATGAATTTTTTTCTGTTTTTCAGACTCCTGTTACCAATCCCAAGCCTTTTCTACTGAGTTTAGTGGGCAAAGAAATAAGTGTTAAATTGAAGTGGGGGATGGAGTACCATGGGGTACTTACCTGTGCTGATGCTTATTTAAATCTGCAGGTAAATATTGTTTTAAATATTTGTGTTTAATATCTTAAATTAAGGAGTTGAAGCTTTTTTTTTTTCTGGAAAGAATGCCATTAAAATAAATTATGCAAATTGGCCAAAAGTGAATTGTTTCGCATTTTGTGAATACAGTGAAGCTTTGTGTTATGGACACTCCTAGAAAACGAACATAATTTTAATTCCCTGTGAATCTTCTATGAATAAGCCATCATGTACATTTTCTGCTAGGCAGACACTCTCGTTACTGGACGTGAACAGTCATTTTTACCCTGAAGCGTTATTTTCTGTTTCTGCAAACTGGACTACATTTTTTTCTAAATTTGAAAAAAAAGAAATTCTGTTTTAAATTTCAAGAAAAAGAAAAATACTACTTTTCACTAAGAGTGTAAATTTTTTGCCTTATCCATAACTAAAAATATTGTTGAGCTATTTCACTACTAAAGAATTGATCTTTCTCCTGTCACTTTGCCTTATCTTCGCAAAGAGAGGAGAAATAATGATGCTGTTTATGTGAAATAATTCTGACAGTGGCCTCTTTTCATATGGACTACCGAAGGTTATGAGACCCCTCAATGTTTCTTCCCTACTGAAAATTTCATTAATTTTTTTATCAACTAGAAGGCTGTATTTAACACAGCTGGGTTAAAAAAAAGAGAACAGAAATATAATCTTTGAGGTGTTCATTTAAATTAAACATTTATTCAGACACTTGATAGATGATCAATTGTGAATATATCAACTCCATAACTGCTCATGCATTGCTTTCTTTTTTTCTTCTGTGAATCACAGGAGGTTTACTTTTAAAGAGATATTAACCACATTTCCTACCAAGTAATGAGTAGGTGTCAGGGGGTGTTAAACCTAATAATTGAAACCAACTGAGGACTGAAAGCTCCTATTTGGTATCATATGACTAACTTGAATATCTGCATTAATAGGAAAATTATATTCATTTATCTGTAGCTTCATCTAGAATTATGTATATATATATATCTAACTTTTTTAAAATTTTAAATATCCTTGTACATAGTTATTGTATTTAATTATTTCAATATCATTGAAAATATTAAAACGGTTTATGGTGTTAAACTTCGTTATTAGGGTTCCCCTCACTGTAAACTGACAATTTTTTTGGTTCCCAAAGTTAACCAAGGTTTGACTAGATTGTTACATCTTACATCTTTTTAAAGCTTGAAGTGTGTTATGCTTGTTTTCTAATATCATTTGATTAAATATATTAAATTTAGTTGAAAAATGAAGGTATTAATTGTTTGAGTGATTATATATCATCTTATGACTATAACGTTTTGGTTGAAATTAAAATTTCTTGTGTAATAAGTATTCTGCTATTGCTGTCTTAGTGTTATTTATCTATACTAGTGTTTATGTTATAGTTATACACATATATTAGTGTTATTTAATTCTAACAATTTTTACTAGATGTTACAGTTGGTGCTGGGTTGGACTTCACTGGAAAAAATAAATTTTTGCGAGGACAGTAGTAAAAATGGAAAAAATTTAGTTACTCCATATTTTCCGAACTGAACTTATTCATTGAAAAGTTAACTGTGATAAAACCTTCAAGAAATTTTAAATTAAAGATTTAAATTATAATTTAGTAACTAAATAAAAGACAAAGTGTTTGTTTATATAGACAATTTACAACATTTGTAATTTTATTTTATTCAGAGTTTTTAAAAATATATGTGTTAACAAAGCACAAAAAAATAATGTTCCCAGTGAAAGTTTTTTTTTTTTTTCAGAATAAATAGACGAGGAATTTATAAAAGTTCATTTAATTCTTCTGCGAATTCGAATCTCAAAATTGTTGATTCGCAGATTTCGCAAATCAATGGATTATATTGATTTTCTCATTCATTCAGACAAAATATTCTCTAAATTTTGCTAATCTAAAATTTAAATTTTGTTACTTATGCAAAATCTCTAATTTTACCCAGATTTGTTAGGAAAAGATGCAACTTTGAGAACACAAGACAAAAAAACAAGAAAAGCAATAAGCTTCATAACTTGAGCAGTAATTAATAAACTACTGAGGCAAACATAAAAGAATAAAATTTATGTGTAAAAAGTAATTCTGAATTGGCCAACATTTAAAACATCGTTCGCTAAAAAATTGGTTTCTTTTTTTACTAATTTTAATAAGTAGTAGTCGTTTTAATGACAGTTGATTTAATTGTTACAAATTTTGAATTGTTACGGAAGAATTATTTAATCAATATGATATATTTGCCTTTTTTATTTAGCTACAAGTAGATTAAATAAATTTTTAATGTGATATTACAACATCGAAATTTCGTATCTTGCATTTCAGTTATTGCTTTTAAACGCTTGACATCAACATAAATCCGTGTTTCTGTCTTATTTTTCATGTTTTTTTTCTTCTTTTTTTTGCTATTATTACGGCACACTCAATTTGAATCACACATATTGAGTAATCACATTTTGATGCGTCTGATTTGCGTACATACCAAATTTAAATCCATATCTAGTTTAAATCGCTGTGCCTGCTATTCTTGTAAAAAAATTTCTTAATGTTTTTTGTTTTGTTTGAATTCTACATTGCTTAGACATTATTATTGTGACACACAAAATTTAATTTGTCCATACATCAGTAAATTTTTGATGCGAGAATACCACGGTTTTTTCGATTGACTTTTTTAAAATTATTGCTGCAGATATCAACGTGTTCTTTTAGTCTTGACATTTTCATATTTTGTTATTAAGAAACTAGAAATTCTAATCAAACCATTTAAATAATTACTGCTTGACACTCTCGATTTGCGTAAAATCCATGCAGCATTTTAATTTAAATAATTTTTTTTTTAAGGGTTGGCAGTTATTGTTGTTGCTTTCCACATGATTTTTGGAAATCCCAATATTATGAAATTCGACTCTCGAGCCTGAGTATTCACTATTTGACGCGTTTGTTCTTTCGTTTTTTCAATAATTTTTTATGCAGTCATCACTATTGATATTCGTTTATTTTTTTAAATCTCTATATTTTTAATGCAATATTTATTATAACACATGATTCTCGAAATTTACATACACGTGGTATTATCATCTATCTTTTTGCAGTTATTGCTGTGTATTTCACAGTATTAAGTCTTTTCCTCCTTTGATGCGGCAGCAACCTGTAAAGTGCGAAAAAGGAGGAATATGTAATTTTTTCAATAACCTTCTATGTGGTGATGAAGATGAGAAAAATTTTCTCTCTTCAAGTCTTATAAATGTTACTTGTATGTGTAAAAATGAGTCTTTTATATATTTTCTATGTACAAAACACATAAAAAATTAAACACCAAAAATATTGAGAGTTAAATTTCAGACAATTTCCTTTCCCAGCAACCCTTTCATTCACAGTTGAACTAACACAACAAGTTATAAGTGAAATAAACTTGCAAATTTTTTTAAAAAAAAATCTTATTAAGAGAAGATGCATTCTCCCACGCATTAAATACTATAAGTGATTCAATAACTCTGGGGGGAAAATATACTGCGTATCTTGATAAACGTTGGCTTTGAGATAAATTTCTTTTGGATAGATATTAGAGAATTTCAGTTTTAAATTCCTTTCCTTCTTAAATAATGTGTTTAAATCCAAATAAATAATAAACTAATGTCTAATACAAAGCAAATTAATAATAATTAAAAATAATCTTTTATATTAAGTTTTTCCTTGTTTTAATTCTTTTTCAAATTAATAAGGAACTCTGTCAGAAAATTTTCAAACATATTGATAACAGAATCTATAATGAAATATTTTACCTGTTAAAATCATAATTAGAAACATTAAAACTATTTTTGTTTGGATTGAATTTTTTTCTTTTTAAATCAACACTTAACATTTGGGAATATAAAATTGTATCACTCCTAGAGTAGTTAATAGATCTAGTAATGGTTGCACAGTGAGGTAAAAAAGCCTTTAAAAATGTAGCATCCTATCAACAATATGGATAAGATCATCTAGTCTACAAAAACATGAATGGCGATTCTGAAACAAAATTGATCGGATTTTAGTGTTTTTTTTATTTTCTTTCTTTATGCATTGACCATCACCTAAACATAGGTAAGCTAGAAGATTAATAAAAAAAATAAGTGCTCCTTTCGAGTTGCCCTATTTATGTGTTTCTTTTTTAATTTTTGTAATAATTTGCATTCAGTTTTCAATTATTTTAGGCATTCTTATATATTGTATGTATGTTTACGATATCGATCGATTATAATCGACAAAAAAAGTATTTCTGTTTGCGTTGTGCGCCTGGAATTTTTCCAATTTAGTGGATCAAATTATAAGCTGGTCTACCCACTTAAAATTTCTTATGAAATTTTTTCAAGTACTCTTGACTTATTTTTGGAAATACAGTAGACTCCCGATTATTCGAGTTAATGTGGACGATGACTGACTCGGATAACCGAAAAACTCGGTTAAATCTAAGAGCCTTAAAAAGGAAAGAAAAATAGTAGGTATAAATGTAATGTATTTAACAAATATAAAATTTATATGAGTACACTAAATACAGTTCATATTATAATTAAAAAGCTTACTTGAAAACACTTAAAGAGCATACTTTACGAGAATTAGAGTTTTTACTTTAAAAAGTCCTTAATGTTTTCTTGTTTTACATTACTTTAACGCTTTTCTGCTGCAAAGTTTTGCCTTTTTTTTTTTTAGAGATAATAAGAAGGCTGACTTCTTGTTCTATATATTCAATAGCACTTTTGTTAGCTTTTAGTTCATCTGTATGAGAGATTTTAAAATATTGATTTACCATTGATACTATCCCGCATCTTCGCTAGATTAATTTTCATTATTGACGATATTAACAATAATTTAATCAATAATTTCGTGTTGTCTGTCAGCTTGTTTTCCTGAATGTTTTGATGATAAAATTACATTTTTTTTCAGCGGTAAAAAAATAATTAATAAACTGGAACAAAAAAATCCTTTAAATATTTGATAGCTCAGTTAAAACGGAAACTTGGGTAATTGGGACCCTACTGTATATTGTAATCAAATTACGATGTTATTTCAAATTAAGAGCCCATACTCGCCTGAATCTTATTGCACCACTAGTTCTTTATTTTACTGTTTTTTGTAGCATATAACTTTTTCTAGTAATATTTTTCACTAAAAAATCTAATGAAAGATTTATAGTTAAATAACGTTTAAATTGTTTTTATAGCTTCAAGATGCTGAAGAGTATATTGATGGAGCTTCACATGGTTGTATGAAAGAGCTTCTCATCAGATGCAATAATATACTCTACATTAGAGAGTATACAGCCCCTGAAACAAGCGTCATAGCCAAGGAGGAGGAAGAGGACGATTAAAAAAGTCTTATTTGTACATTGGCATAAGTAAGTGTTCAGCCATTGTTGTTTATTTAAACAAATGTTAATGATTTTTACGAAATTAATTCTATTCTTAGAAATTTCTGAGACTCCTTCATTGGTATTTCAAAATTTAAAGAAATATGATAAGTAAACTCAAATGCTGAATAACTGTTTTTAAAATGCGAATAGATTATCCAAAGATTACTTATTACTTCCCAACATTGCAATTCTGCCATAATTTGTTTGCATTTTGTTATTTTCATATATTATAAAAAATAAAATAAAAAAAACCTTCGTCATTTCCCCGCTCCCAGTGCACATTGAAAGCGTATAAAGGATTATAAAGATTATTAGAGAATCTTTAACTAACTGTAAATAAAATTAATATTGATCATAGTATAATTCTTAAAATTTTTTGGTTTGTTATTGCAGAATTATTTAAATTTCTAACTTGGTTAATATTTGTTATTAAAATAGCTTACCTTAAAAAATATTTTTACTAAGTTTTTATTTTATACTTAACATTTATTTTTTTAAGTTTATCTCACTTTAAAAGCTTGTTTTATAAAAAAGTTTTGAATATATTTTTAAGTTAATTTGTTTGTATAATTTATGTATTTTCTCCTTTGTTATATGAAAAGTTCAAAGGGATATTATTTAAGTTCAATTGAATCTTATCAAAATGCAATAACTTCTTTAATTACTTTCTAATAACAGGGTGCGTAGCGTTTTTAAAAAGTGCTTAAAGGTGCTTTTCTCATTGGGTGTTTTTAAAAAGTGCTTAATTTTCCCTTTTCTAAAATGAGATTTTCCCTTTTCTAAAATGAGATTTTCCCTTTGCCATGTTGATTTTCACAACAAATTATGCAGAAAGAAACTGTTCACATTGTTCAATTCAACGTTTTCACACTTAATTCAACCCCAATCTATTTCGGCGCATCGTCAGTTCGTAGCGTATGAAAACGCTATTCGATTTATATGATTCAAAAATTTTGACAATTGTCAAAAACAATGCAGAAAGGTTCTTTTTTTTTTTTTTTTAAATGACGATTAAAACCAGTTAAAACCGTCATTTGTCTAAAACTTCTATTAATATTTTAAAGTGCTTAAAAATATTTGAGTGCTTAAAAGGTGCTTATTATTTGTTGAATAATTTGGCTGCGTACCCTGAATAACTGAGTATTTTTAAATGTTATACATATACGGCTGCCAAATAGTCTTTTCCCTCATAAGTCCATTTGAATTATCTTTTTTATGTTTTTGCCATCTTAGCCCTCTTTTTTAATTATTTAAAATTCACACGGAAAGTTGTCCTTAAATTTTTGTGACTTTTTTCAGATTTTTGTTGAAGTTAGCTGAAAGAATGAATATTATTTATCTTAAAAAAGAATTAAGGAACTTTAAAATTCAAAAAGGATATTATATGTGCCATGAAACAAAGTGAATAACGAAATGAACGACAATATATCTTCATAGCGCGTCTAGTACGATCTGAATCTAATTCCAGTGTTAGAGACAACATAACCCTTGATTTGGTGACATAAAAGCATTCGATGTGAGAGAAATATATTAAAAAAACTCTTTATCTTTCTACTCCGCCCTCATTACTATATCATACTCTGCTGTTTTTCACAAGAAAAACATAATTTGTTACTACTTAACAATTCTCCATATTTAGACTACTTTTTCCCCTTTTTTTGTAAATTAAAAACAAAAATTACGTAAGTAAAAATAAAAAGAATCTGAGTTTTTTAAAAAATTTTTCTTTTTTCACTAAATGCAGGAATTACTAAAACTATTACCAATTATATATCTGTGAATCCATGTTGGCATTTTATTTTATAACAATTTTGTACTAATTGCTCCCATAAGAGAATTAGCATCCTTAAGTTTCGCGATAATTTTGTCCTTGATTTTTATCTTTTAGCTGTCTTAGCCCTCTTTTTTAATTATTTAAAAATCAGTTTATATTTTTTTTGAATACATTAAAATTGTGACACACTGTGACTTAGTTTGTCAAACTCTCCTCCAATTGTTCACTAGAAAGCCAATGAAGTTAGTACAGTACTTATTGTATTTATAGGTCAGTGACACATTTCTTCAACTTTAGGATTTTGAACTTTTAATATTCTCATCTGAGTTTATGAAGGCATGAGACTACAGAGCTTCATCATTTAATTGTCCCTTTTGCTTATTATTAGAGATCAGAAAAGACATGTCACTTTACTCTAGATCTGCAGAATTTTACTTGCCTTATTTCTGTCATAAAATTTCAGTGACAATTTTAAAATTGAAATTTTGGTTAGGATGCACTGGAGGACCACTCACGAAGTATATATTTAAGTGATTGAAGTATCTTTTCTATCTGTTTTACTGTTAGAATAGATAAAATTTTTATTCTTCTGAATTTTGATGATTCTAGAATAAAAAAGTTAAATTAAATTTATCAAGCATAAAATTTTATTAGAGTGAATTGGAGGTTATGTACTTATTTACTGTATACTCATTCACTATTTTATATGCCTATTAAAAATTCTTACATGTTAGAAATAAATAGTTTCCAAAATTTTTATTGATCACTCTTTAAAATATTTAAGAGAAATTAATCCAATAAACAATTCAATAATTGTAAAAATTTAAGTGGTGCATTAAGATGTTGTTCAATTTGATTTATTTAGTAAAAAAGTAAGTTTTTTTTAAAAAATTAACTAATTTGAAATTTAAAAAGTCCTTCAATTCAAATTGTTAGGTTTTGGATAAAAAAAATAATAAACAAATTATAATAATAAATAGATGAAACTATTCCAATTAGGAGGTTCTATATAGGGATTAGATTTTTCCGTTTTTTAGCGGATTTCCGCTTTTGTCTCGAATTTCAGCCTTTTCTTTTATCAAAAACTCAGATTCTCTAAAAGTTTCGTTTTTTTCATAATATTTTACTTTTTCTAAAAATGCAGTCCTTGAAATAAAATAATTATATTTATTTCCGATTTTCAAAGATAAATAGAAAATTCAAACTACGTCTTAGCTGCAAACCAGGGTTGGGTTTTTGCCGTCAAAAACTGGTTTTTGACATGACAGTGGTAAAAACCATGTTTTTACCGGTAAAAACCGTCAAAAACCTACTGTCTTCTTTAATTTATGGCATATAGCAGGCAATATATTATTTTCACATAATTGCCTTGTTAAATGAATGTTGTAAATGATTGCTATTGATTTTGCAACTACATACATGTATTCTTATAGAAGGATATACATTCATATAGAAATATTGTAATATACTTATTGAAAATAGTGGTACTTACTTTTATCATTATAGCTTGATTTGCAAAGGATTCAAAATTTTGCACTTCTTAATTGTTAGAAATAAACAAACAAACAAAAAA
>NC_092206.1:90211926-90240839 GCF_043381705.1 Parasteatoda tepidariorum | reverse complement strand
AAGCTACTGAAAATGATGGGGCCCTTATCGACGTTTTTGACAGAGGGGTTTTTGACATGACGGTAAAAACCATGGTATAAACCTGTAAAAACCGTCACGTGTCAAAAACTTGCCAACCCTGCTGCAAACCTTTCCACAGTTTTCTTATTTTACCTAATTTCTCCGTTGTTACACACAAAAAATAAGATTTTACATATATTTACTCACCCGCCAGATAGCTTGCTTCCTGTTTGCTAGCACGAAAGCAAACAAAATAAATAGTGGTGGATTTGCAGTGAAAATATTTATTTGCTCATTCAATTAATCTTGTAAATTTTTATTTACTATGGCCAAGCAAAAAGAATACAAACAAGCCTTTTGGAAATCCCATGTCCAAAATCTGCTAATATCTCGCTTCTTATTCTTGCGATTTTAATATCAAACATCGATTTTCGTGTTTATCTGATTTAAGATTTTCGCATTGCAATTTTTATTCAAGCAATTTAAATATCGTACATTGGGATTCTTATCTACAAGATTTAAATATGCAATTGTATTTAAGCGTTTTTAAAATCGCAATTTTACTATCAAACCGCCAGATAGCTTGGATTTTTGCGATTTGGTTGTTGCTGCTTCCTGTTTGCTGGCACGAAAGCAAACAAAATAGTGGTGGATTTGCGGTGAAAATATTTATTTGCTCATTCAATTAATCTTGTAAATTTTTATTTATTATGGCCAAGCAAAAACAATACAAACAAGCCTTTTAGAAATCCCATGTCCAAAATCTGCTAATATCTCGCTTCTTATTCTTGCGATTTTAATTCAAACATCGATTTTCGTGTTTATCTGATTTAAAATTTTCGCATTGCAATTTTTATTCAAGCAATTTAAATATCGTACATTGCGATTCTTATTTACAAGATTTAAATATGCAATTGTATTTACCCAATTTAAAAGTTGCAATTCATATTCACGCAATTTAAATATCGTACATTACGATTCTTATATAGGAGTTTAAAAATCCAATATCATGATTTATATTTACTAGTTTTTCAAACCCTATGTAGTGATTCGTTTATTATGTGGTTGTAATATCAAACATCAACTTTATACGAGATTTAAAAATTATGCATCGTGATTCATATTTACGCGATCTAAAAATTACGCATCATAATTTATATTTTCACGTTTTTAATATTCGATATAGAGTTTCATATTCACGTGATTTAAAAACCGCATATCAGGATTTAAATTCTCTAAATTTATAACCAAATATTGCAATACTTAGTCACACAATTTTAAAATCGGTCGTGTGATTCATATTTATACAATTTTAAAATTAATCATCGGGATTTATAATCACATGGCTTAAAAGTCACCCTTTTTTTTTTCTTCAAATTTTTGTGTGTGGTTATAAAAATGTGTGTGTTGTATTATTTTGGCAAAAAAGTGGCTGTGCCAAACCATTCCATTTTTCTCATTAAATACAAGCTCGTTATAAGTCGGACCTATTTGAAATAGATAATTAACAAATGTCTTTCCATGTCTCAAATCAACCAATAAAAGAAAAAATCTTTAGATCAACTCAAGCTTTAATAGCGTTTGACATTTTTTGTTATAGAAACTTCTGGTATAAAAAATACCAAATTTTGGATTTTTTTGAACCATTTGTTTCAGTGTTTTGCTATTGTGAAAAGTGTGTGTTGTGCTATTTTAAACACTATAATATGAGAACTAATGATCCAGTAAACTGAAATTTGTTTTGTTTTTAATGGCATTTTAAAAAATATATAACATGGCTAGGTAATTATAAAAAATTATTTTTTAAAAAAAAATTTAAATATAAATTTTTATTTTAAAGAAATGTTTATCTTTTTTCAGCTTTATGTGTGCAAATTTCAAGATAATATTCCAATTAGAAAATAAAAGAAAAAAAATATTTTATAGTTTTACAGGGGAAAATCAGAGTGAAAACTCATTATGTGTAACACAAGAAAATGACATATTCTTATTATTAACGTGAATAATATCAATGTTCAATGGGAAAGATTTTTTCTTTATGGTCCCATCCAAATATCATTTAAAAATTTGGCACACACTTTGCTGAAAGAAATTTAGTAAAACATTTTTTGAAAGAAATTAATTTTTATAATAACTTAGCTATGTTATGCATTTTTTAAAATTTTTTTAGAAACTGAACAAAATTTAACTTCCTTGGCCAATTATTTCTCAAGTTACAGCTGGCCTAAAACTACAAATATTTAAGAATTTTCAAAATTTAAAAAATGCATAAATCTGAAATAAATGGCTAGAATTTTAATCAATTTTGTTAGTTCTAGCAGTGAGTTAACAATAAACTATGTACAAAGACCTGACATTTTGACCATTGGTTGCTTTGACTGCAAAAGTTTCAAATTGTATTTTATCTGAATGTAATTATTTTAAATTTTCATTTGCAGGTCTCGTCTTTCATCTTAAAGAAAAATATCTTTCATTGATGTAACATAAAGCCATATACATTTTTCTTGTAATATTAAAATTTCTGTGTAATACTTATTATTGTGTCTGTTTTTTATTTTGTGAAAAGCTGCTGAGGAAGTTTTTATTTATTTTTTGTTTTATTCCTATATTGGAATTGCTTTACTAATTAATCGACTAAAAACAGTTTTATATAATTATTAGTTAGTTTTAGCACATTTCTGATGCATAATCTAAGCTACATTAGCAAAGTGATTATAGTGCATGTTTTTGAATTTAAACTGTCTGGAATTTTAAAAAAAATTTTGATTGAATGAAACACTAAAATTTTAAATCAATTTCAGTTATCACTAAAAAAAATTTAAATATTTTATATTTGTTTTAATATGATAAGTACATGTTATGAGTTTTTAAATTAAACATTTTCAATTAGCTTTTTAATTAAAAAAGTGGAATAACATTTCAAAGTACAAAATTTTTCTAAAATTGATTTTATTCTTTTTTTTTTTTTAATGAATTCTTAGCAGTTTAAACTTTGTTTTGCATGAAATAATATTTTATTTCATCTTTTACTTAGCTTTAATCTAGAAATACACAGTGGTTGGAAATATGTTTCAAAAAAAGAAAGCAATAATAAGCTTTATATTAACCACTATTATAATTTTCAAAATGCTACACAATTTTTTTAGAAAATTATTGATATTTGCACATACAATGGAAAACATATTTTTGTTTGAATTGACAGACTAATTATTCAGCACTATTAGGTAACTTAATTTTACTCTATTATGAGAAAAATTTTACTCTTAATATTAAATTTGCTTTTAGTTTATTGACGGTTTAATTTTCTAAATTATATAATTTTGTTAAATAATATTATCCTGAGGAATTAATCTTGCTTTGCAATCATGATGATTTTAATTTTTCAGACTTGACTATTGAAAAAGCAAATATCTGTATTGTTAATTTATTTGATAAAAGGTACGATTTTAAATTTAATATGAATAAGCTAATAACATGGAATTCTAATATTTCAATACCATTTTTAAACAAGTGAATAAAATTAAAAAAATTTGTAGTTATGTTTATTAATTGAAAAAACAAACTCTTCCGAAATTTGCTAAGAAGTAATGGATATCTAACTAATGTAATTAAATTATTGAGCATTAATAATTTCTTTAAAATCATCAACATAAAAAAGTCAGAATTAAAATTCAACCTTATAATTTATAAACTTTCCATTATCAGTATTATTAACTTGCTCACATCCAGTTTGGGCCAATCCAAAGTAACTAACAAATCTAGCACGCTTCTGTACTTCAGTAAGAATGCGCCATAAAAAGATCTCAAATTCTATTTACGCTTATATTTTCAGATTTTGTAATCTGGCAAACATGTTACAAAAGTATTTTAAATCAATTTTAAAGATTCTGTTCCGTGTAAGTACATTCGACTTGCTATTCTCTTAGTATATTACTTTTTGTGTTTCATTCTGTATCTTCTTGTTTTTTCTATTTTTGCTTCATTGTTTTACTTTGCATTTTTTGCTCAACTAGTTCTTTTGTCATTACAATTTTTTTGCTGCTCCTCACAATAGTGTATTGATATATTTTGCTTTAGCTATATGAATACAATATTAGAAAGCACTCTTTTTTTGCAGATAGAATCATGTGAGCTGATTACAAGATTATATTTTCATTATTCTGTTTTCGGCTTTTTAAATTTTTTTTAATAATAATGAAAAAATTCTTCTCCTTATTATATTTCGTGTTTTCTCTACATTTTTAACTTATTTTATGAGTTCTATATACTTGCAACTTACGCACAGTAAATAAAACTTATTATTTTTTTTAATATTCTTTGTTTTTTTAAAAATTCTTTTAACATTTTTAATCTTTATTGTGTTATATATATAATTTTCATACAGTTTAAGGAGACTAATTAATGAGAGGAAAGAAAGATAATTAAAAAGCCTATACCATATTCATTGTGTAAGATATTCCATGCATTTCCTACATCTGTTTTTACCTTGGAAAATTTGTATCTTTTTTTTTGACATTTTTTACTTTTATTTTATATATATTTTGGAAATTAAAATTCATAAATTCAATTTTCACTAAAATTTACTAATTTTATTTACTGACTATTAAAGTTTTTTGTTAAATATTACTAAAGTAATGTACTGCTCAACGTACAATTTATAATTTTACTAAATCACTCGACGCAGAAATGGCATATGAATATATATACTGTGTAACATATAATCTTCTGCTACAATTTTTTTCTCTTGCACTATAAATTTCACACTTAAATAGGAATAAACCAGGCTCCCTAAAATATTTTAATTGAAGATTTGTTCACCCAGTACCTATACAATTTAGGAAGGAAATAAAATTGATTATTTCTCTTAATTTTTACTCTCAACGTCTTATTTGTTATCAATTCATTTGAAGAGGAAAATCTGACAAAAATTTTATTTAATTTTTTTTTATTGGGAGCAAATAGTCTAATAGTGTGTCTGTCACTCAGATAATAAGAATTATCCTATAATAAATTCATTCTTTAAATTTTACAGGAAAAATTTTGTGGTATATTGAAGAATTGCATAGAAAATTGCCCTTTTTTTTAAGAATGAATTTTTACAGGGCATGATTTACGAAACATTAACGTGATGGGTTGCTTCTTTGATAAAATATATTTGTTGTCGGATAATAAGCACTTAGTCTTTATTTTTTTTGCTCATGAGAAAGATACTTTAAGTACTTCTGTTGATTTGAAGAAGAGTAAAATGTTGTACTGTAAATTGTAATTTTAAAATTCTTTGTGTTGAATTTAAAAAAAAAAAAAAAACTTTAGCAGCAATACGATTTTGAACTACAATTTTTAAAATATTTTCAAAGCTTTTATTTATTTTAATTCCTACGAAAATTTAGCGAGTGAAAATGCTTTTCTTTTAGAAATAAAATACAAGTTGCATTTCAAGTTGCAAAATTAATGGGGGGGAAATATAATTTATATTTGTAATTTTTCACTCCAAGGAATGCAATGGAAGTGTTTGTTGCATTCTCCATTACAGTGGCTTTTTGAATATGTGAAGAGGATGGTGTTGCGAGGACAAAGGTTTTTGCAAACTTACAAGTTGAACGGTAAGAATTGTCATGAGCAGGTATTTCCAATTCAGCTGAATGATAGACTCTTATTGTTTGTACTTAAGTTACATTTACTTATCAAAGTTATAAAAAAATAAACTGATTTTCCTTTGTGACATAATTCCCTCCCTCCCCACACTTTTTGAAAAAATCGTAATGACAAGATTTGAATAATTCAAGAACCAGTAGGCTTAAAAAATATTACACATCAGCAAAAAAACTTAACAAGGATAAGATATTGAAATCTAAAAATTCATAAAAAAAATGATTTTAAAAAGAAGTCTCAAAAATTATTTAAAAATTAAAGCTTATGCTTTTAAAAATTTTCGAAGAAAAAAAATTATGAATCATAATTTGTATTTATAAATTTAATTAAAACTAAGGTCCAAGGTGTGTAGCGTTTTAAAGGTGCTTTTTTTCATTGGGTGTTTTAAAAAAGTGATTAATTTTTTCTATTGAAAAATTAAATTTTGAGATAAATTCAGGCAGCAAAAGAAAAAATTTCGGTCCAAATAAATGCATGCAAAATTTTTTATTGTTAAAATAATTGTTGCTTAGTAAAATTTTCCTTTGTTAAAAAACATTAAATGTCAATTTCATGTATTTATTTGAATTTCTTAAATTTATGAGTGGGACCTTTAATAAATTATTACTAATTCTAATATATATATTTTGATTTCTAATAATTTTTAACAAATGCTCGTTTATTCAAGAATTGTGTAAAATCTAAAGCGAATTCTATATATATATATATATTTATAAACTTTCCAAAAATATTTTAAAAAAGTTATTGTACTAAAAGAAAAAATGTTATAAAATTTTTGGGGAAATATCAATAAAGTAAAAGAATAAAACTTTGTTCTGAGGAAATATTCGGAGAATTTTTTCCACTTCTGCTTAGATGTACATATTTCCAATAAATCGACTCTAATATATTCCCTGGTTAGTAAACTAATTATAATTTGAAAATATATGTATATATAAATGTTTGTTTAAATGAGTTAATAATTTTTTAGATCAATCAATTCAAGCGTTTAGTTAATAACTATCAATATTTAGTACGGTTATTAGAATAAATTTTCTAATTACATGTTATTTTATTATGTTATAATAATTTTAGTATGTCAACGTTCTAGTGTATACAGCTTAGCATAATTTTTGGTCTTACTCATACAAAACTGAAAAATGAACTTGGTGTACAAAAGGCATCAATTTTTTTTTTCTTTTTGATTGTTGGTAGTCCCCAGGGATTATCTATGGTAGCCCCTGTTTGCTTTGAGAAAAGTGAAAAAATGAAAACTAATTTCGCATTTTTTTTTTATTTCAAATAATTAAGCAAGTTAAGGGCTTGGGTAAATTGTAATGGACACATTTTTATTCATAATTATTTAATATTTTCCATACCAAGATTTGGGGTTTTTAGACAAGTTTTAAAACAATACGAGTTATTTGTTAAAATATTTGGGGAGCATAATGGATGAAGCACTTATAATTATTATTTATATCTATGTAAAAAGGTTTTTACTTAGATATAAATATGAAGTCTTTTTAAATTAACTTGGTCTTTTAAAATATAACTATGTAAAACAAAACAAACATGATGGTTAAAACTAGGGATGTAATGAATAGTGATTTCGCCAAATCCCGAATATTCGGCGGTTGAATATCAAATTTTTTTTAAAAAAAATCATTAATAAAATTTATTTTTTATGTAGTCATTTCTTGGAAAATAATCAAAACTTAACTGTATTATTTGTATTAAGATAAAGGGAAAGCAAACTTTAATAGAAATGTTTAGGATAATAAAGATATTAAGGTACTTTGAATATGTGTAAAAACTATTTCTTGTAACTTATATGTAATGTATTAAAACATACGATTTTACATTATTCTTTTTTAAATCGATTAAAATTTCCCAAAAAAAACTTTGTGGGAAAATAAGTTTCCAAATGATAGTTTGCCAAATGTTTGGCTAACCGAATATTCCTCAAAAAAGCAGAATACCGAATAGTGGCCAAATATTTATTACACCCCTAGTTAAAACCGTCAGTTGTCATAAACTTGTGAACCCTGCCCAATTATGATATTTTTTTAAGAAAAGGTGCTTATTTTTTGTTCAAAAATTTGGCTACATTCCCTAAAGGTACTAGTTAAAAACAATGTTGTTTGCAAATGGAAGAAAATTGAAATAAATACAGTGTGAAGATAAATTAGAAGTTATTAATTGTGAGTTAAATTTTTTAACTACATCGGATAGTATTTAATTTTTTTTTGTTAATATTATTAAAATTAAAACAAATTTTCCAAAAACAAGCTTAAAAAAAGAGAAACTGTTTAACTTTACTTTTCTTGGAGATTATTTTAAATTACAAAATTTGCAATAATTTATTAAGAAACAATTAACCCACTAGAAAAATTCTCTAAAAAGGAAAAATATTGACAATTCATAAAAAATTATTAAATGTAAAGCTGTAAATAATGCTCTATATAGGAAAAAAACAGAAATGCATTAACATCCTAGTCCTGTTTATGAGATTAAATAAGACATTTACGTTTGCAAATCTGTGTTTTTATACGCCTTACACAACTAACAAAAATTTTTATATAACACTTGAGATTTGATATTGGCGGTTTTACACAGTTTCTCTTTCAATATTAATTAGTCTATTTAGTAAGCGATGCAACACTAATATCCAGTATTCATAAGTCTCTTTGTATAAAAAAGAATATTGTAGAGAATCTAGTACATTTCGTTTCACGGTTCGTTCACGCTCAAAATTCCGACAACGAAGCTTTTGGCGATAAATTTCGCTTGGCGATTATCCATTTCAGCTGATCATCGAAATATAGGGTTGCTAAAAGGCTGGCATTCAAGACGGTGCGGAATTGAAAGGAGTTAGGAAGAGGGCCTCCAAAAATGAAACAAGGTTACAAGTGAGAATAAAAGTTTTCTTTCTGCGCTTTTGATCGCGTTTTAAAATGTTTTGCGACATCGCCATGAATATCTCGTGTGAAATATCAAATGAGAGAAAATCCTTACCTCTCGATTGGTTTCACTTTTATTATGAAATTTGATTTATCTACATCTAACTTATTTTATTTTCGCCGTTGTTCTGTCAAAATTTTTATCCTAATGATTAATTCCCAAGACTGGCTTTTAAATGCATGGTATTGAATTTGTTAAAGGCTCTCTGTGTTTTTTAATGTTACTCAATTTAGCTTATTGTGATATATTTTGAAAAAGCTAAATGTAATGCTAAAGCTAATGTCGAAGTTATTTATTGTAAAAAGAAATTTATTGTGAAATGGTTATTGGTTTGGACTGCCAACTCTAGAAACAGGCCGATTGCTGTTGAATTTATTTGTTCAGATTTGAGAAAATATTTCTGTTTAATATAGGCTGCTGTTTAGATATTTTTTGAAATTTTTTTCCTGAAATGTATATGAAGCAAATCTAAGCTGCAGGAATTGAATGTAGATTAGAGTAAGTGTGCAGGAGGCTTAATTTTGAATTGTGAAAAATGATATGAACCTTGAAAAATGTATCGCATTCTTAAATTTGTTGCCTTACATTAAATAGATTTAGTAATTTAAATACTATGCATGTAAATTTTATATCCTTAAGTGAACAACATTCTTAAAGGTGAACATTATGGTTCTGTTATCCAAGTAGTCTAATTATATTATCCAAAGGTAGTTATGTTTGATTACACGAATTTTTTTTTATACAATGGTAGAATGTTTTCTTTGTCGAAGTAAATATGGCAGATTAACATTTTGTTGACATTCGAATTCTGCATCCTAGTATTAAGATTCCATTGTACCGAAATAACATGTACTAAATTGGTTTCTAACTATATTCCTCAGGGGGTTTACCATTTTGGTAAACACGGGTGTCACATTCCCGAGGTGCCCCAGTGGTTTAATTTTCTCTTACAGTATTATAAATCTTGTTTTACAGATTTAATAAATGCAGAGTTTTTTTGAAGTTGTGTTTATGTTACAGTATGGCACTACTTTACTTTGGCGAGGAGAACGTAATTCAAATAAATTTGGCATCTTTAATTACATTAAATAATCGTAAACTTTATGTACAACTCTGCAATTATTATTGCATTCTCGAATAATTTATAATGCGTATATCCTTCTAGATTTACAGTTACCTTAAATGTTGGCGTTGCATTTTAGTTTAATACTTATGTTATATATTTCGAATGCAATCGTAGAACGTGTGTTACAATATTTCTACATCATGCTCGTTTTGAGTTTTTGTCTTAAGAGTAAAATGAGTTTTTTTAGATCAATGATGAAATGTTGAGTATTTTATTTTATATTTGTCGTTGAGTTGCCAAACCAATTTTTGGGTTTACGGCCACTATTATTTAACTCAATGTAATTTTGAACCAAATCCAGAAGACAAGGAAATTCTGGGATCCAGTAGTATTGGGATAAATTTGCCTTCGTGGAGGACTCTGCTTTTGCGTTGCTTAAAAAGAAAACCTCCCATGCTTAGCCTGTTTTCAAGGAGACTCTAACCTTTGATCTCTCTACCTCTGAAGATATTTAAGGTCTGCACTGGTGGTAGGTGCAAGCAGGATGCAGAATTCATATCGACCAGCCATTGCTGGGACAATTTAATCCATTGGAAGGCGAACCCTCTATTCCCTGAACCACCACGGCTTAAATGCTGATTATTGATAAGAAGTTATTATTCCTAACATAAGTTGCATTCCTCAGGGGGTTTACCGTTTTGGTAAATACGGGTGTCACAATCCCGAGGTGCCCCAGTGATTTAATTTCCTCTATATGTGCTATAAATCTTATGTTATATAGGTTAGATCCAATGCAAGTGATTTTACGCCTCTATATTAAAAGTTTTAAATTTCAAGTCTTCAATTGCATATATATAAGAAACAATTTCATAATTTATTAGATTATACTAGGTAAGCACTTTAGAATTGTTTAAATATTACACTGAATAGTATTTATGTTCTGTTGTTTCTTCTGTTTTGATAATTAAGAGTGTTGTTATCTAGTGTAATATTAATTAAGTCAAACATATTACATTATGTTAACAAAGTGGTAAACAAATTAAAATATTTTTTGGGAATAGTTAAATATTTGAACAAGGAACTGATTCATAATAGATGGACAATCAATAGTTTTCCAAAAATATAATAATCAGATTTATTTTTAAATTTAATCCGAAAAAAAGAGTCATTCCTCAGTGATATATTCCCCCCTAATGTTAATTTTTTTTGTTGCATATTTTGCTGCATCTTAATTTCTTGAATTCTAAACTAATTTTCCTGCTCAATTACAAAATTCTGTTATTCAGAGCGAATTCTATGCAANATTTTTTTCTTTTTTGTTTTGTTTTTTGGATTTCCTCTTTTTTACTTTCTGACTACTCTCATCCCTGTGTTATCTAGTGTAATATTAATTAAGTCAAACATATTACATTATGTTAACAAAGTGGTAAACAAATTAAAATATTTTTTGGGAATAGTTAAATATTTGAACAAGGAACTGATTCATAATAGATGGACAATCAATAGTTTTCCAAAAATATAATAATCAGATTTATTTTTAAATTTAATCCGAAAAAAAGAGTCATTCCTCAGTGATATATTCCCCCCTAATGTTAATTTTTTTTGTTGCATATTTTGCTGCATCTTAATTTCTTGAATTCTAAACTAATTTTCCTGCTCAATTACAAAATTCTGTTATTCAGAGCGAATTCTATGCAAAGAGAAGAACAGGCAATGGTGCCTCTGGAACTCTGAATTATAATTAGAGTGAAGCTTTGCTCTAGAATCCAGGAGATAGTGAGTTGTCCTACAACTCTAAAATTAAGAGTACTCCTAAATAAATATGTTAAAGATGTTCATGCAGCAGATCTTTATAAACGTTGCCCCAGCAATTACCATTGATAGCATGTATGCAGACAATAAGCAGCTACTTTTAATTTTATACCACTCATTGTACAGCCAGCTCAATTCTTTTGTTCTATAACTACTAATGTTAAACTCTTTAGCCTTGTCATTTTGAACCCAATCCAGGGCACTCCTGGATTAAGTTTTTGGAGAAATTTGCCTTTGTGGACAGCTTTTTGATGGAACTAGCCCACATTTGCGTTACATGGACCTCCCATGTTTAGCCTGAGGGTCAGGGTACCATAACCAACACCACCGAGATAGTGGGACAAGGCCTGAGTACAGGAGAATGACTCAAGGCAGACTGGTAGATAGGGAATAGGATGGTTTCTTTGACTTCCTTTACAACACACTAATATTTTATATCTTTCCTTTAGCAAAAATACAAAATTCAAGAAAGGTTAATTAATATAAAAAGTAACTTAAAATTATTTACAAATTGAAGATGAACAATCATATATTTATATTTTGTATCAGAAATTTTAAAATACAATTGAGTGACAAACACTAATTTTTTTTAAAAAATCTTAATATAGAAATTCCTTTCATGAAGTATAATTTCATTTCCAATAACTGATTTGTGTCACTTCACCCTGCAATTCAATTCCGATAACTGATTATTCGTTTCACTTAAAAATGTAATTTTGATAGTTAGTCTTGTCTACTTCTATTATGTTTTGCAATTAATTAAGGACATTATATAATTTTGGAATAAAGTAATTCTTTCTTCCAAAATATGTAAAGTAATATTTTTACCTCTTGCCAAAAAATGAAGGAATAAAATTACTAGAAGAAATAACCCTCACTATTAATTTACCTTTAAACTGCTTTTCGTGTTCCCAATCTTTCTTGTATGTACATACTTGTTTTTCTCTTTATCCGTTGGCATTATTTTTAAACCAAGTTGCTAAGTTCCGAGATTAAATATTAATCTTTTGGTTTAACATATTGAGCATGAATAAATCTGATTTTCAATAAAGTAACTTAAGTTATTAAAAGATGACTTAATCTTTACGTACCTTCCTCCATATCGACTCTTAAGTGGACATAGCATCCTTTAATCACAATCCAAGGGATGACTTCCTGAAGAGCATTCAGTGCGCCAGTTTCAAAATCCATCATGGCACATTCTGGGTTAAAAATATAAAATCCTCATGCTATAAAAACGTAGTGTAAAAAGAAAACTCGCCTGCATTGTTCAGTGAATATTCATACTCATTGCATGTTTCTGGCTTTTTGCAGAGTTCAAACAATATAACATTTCCAACGATCATTCCTATTCTATTGTTGTAGTTGCTATTAAGTTGTGTAACATATTGAGCAACTTGTGGGCAGCATTTCTTTAACATTTGCTTTGATTTCAGTTCATTACTAAGAAGGTATCGCTTTGTCATTTGGCTCGCGAAGCCAGTCGGACCATTGATGAACTTTCTTAATACTGCATTTGCCCCTTCATAGAGGAACATCGATTGGATCCACAAGGGTCCCCAGTCTAATACACTTTTGGTCAAATGCAATAGTGAGTGATCGCCATACAAATCTTGGAGCCCAGCAACAAATTTTATCAAATGTTCATCCACTTTCTGCAAATCTTGCGCATTTAAAGATTCTTGTAAAAGCAAGAACACTGATCCAATCAAATGACTTATGTTGTCAACATATTCCGGAGGTAATACATCCCTGACAACTGGAAAGCAGACATATAACAAAAAGTTTCTCCATTCATTTGCTTTATAAGATTTTCTTTCAAAAGCAAGCGTGGGACACTTCCAACATATTGAAGCATTACAACATTCGATAATTTCTCATTCATGGCTTTTATGCTCTTGGGATTACCAATATAATAATCTTTTATCTTTGTTAGTTGTGTCCAACCATAAAGACACTATTCTTTTTGAAACGCCCAAAAAAACACTATGCATTGTATCAGGCGAAAAATCTTGAACAATGTTGAAGTGGGGAAACTCTGCAAGGGGCGATCGAGTTTTAATACCCTACTGGTGTCTGCCAGATTTAATTGCTTTTGCGGCACGCTTTGCAGTTTCTTGTTCGTTTCTGTCTTCAAAGAAAATGACATCATTTCGTATGCTATATTTGATTGTTCCAACCACATTGAAACCTAGATGGAGACACCGCGAACAACCATAGAACCCATTAAATTGGATACTATTTTGCAAACACGGCCGAGCTCCAGAGTCCGAACAGCAACAAGCTGGAATCATCTTCACATTTATGTTCTTATCAGCCAATTGAATATTTAAACCATTGATTGCTAGATTTGAAGCCATTTCGGTAAAGGGTTTTAAAAAAACCTCAAATTTTGGTTCTTTTTTTCCAAACCACAAACTAGCAAGCGTTACATGATTGTTTCTTTCCTTTAGAGACAATTCGTTGAAGGAAATGAAGATTGGCCATGCTGAACCTTTTGAATTGTTGTACATGGCCATACAGTCTAAAGCAAAGTTATACGTTAGTATGTTGCCCACTGTGGTCACCTTGCAGCTTTTTGTATAGCCTTCCGTCGATGATATCTTCAAAAATTTCAGAGTCTCGGATAATAGGCTCAGAAGCAAGTTCTTTAAGTGCATGATTATTTTCAACAATTTCAGATAGTTTACTTTTTAAGTCCACACTTATAGCAGAATTATTTTTTGTGGGTTTGAAATATCGACAGCAACATAACAAAAGTGACTCTGAACCGTCTTTTTATCAATTGATAAATTACTAATGTACTTAAAACAAACATGGCAGAAAAAGCGATATTTTATTGAGTTAATTGACTTGGTGCCAATAACATTATAGAGAGTACTTTAGGACTTGGGAAATTTATTCCCTAGAATGACATTAAACATTTCCAATAAATCATTAACTCCAACATTAGACAAATGATGTCGAAGAGCAAAGTTGAGAAGCATCACAATCAATTCGCCTTTTGTGATTTTCACTTTTGAATCAATAATTTCTAAAAATTTATGACTGAAATTACCGAAGCTCTCGGAAAAACAATCAGATTCATCAAAAACCTCGAAAATATTTTAAATAATATTTTGACCTCTTAACTGTACGAGCTTAAATTTCGTCACTTTCTTCGTCCTCACTCACGATAGTTCTATGAGCTGATGGAGCTGCGAGAAGAGCTTCAGCTACCTCTAGCTTAAATTTTAATGAATCCTTTTGATTTTGCTTTGGCCTTTTATTCGTGGCAACGTCTCGCCGGTATTTGAACCATGAATTCACAACCGCAAAGTCCAAAAAATGCAAAATGACAGTCCAAAAAAGTCCATTTTCTAGTTTTAAACCATGTCCTATAGCATTCCATTTGTTGATCGCAAATATCGACACCTCCCACACATCGGTTGTAGTTTATGACCACAGTAGAACATGGTACCTCAGTGTATTCATGTTTGGTTTTTGACCAGCGTTTTACTTTTTCGACGGGCCATACTTTCACTTTTTCGATACGGCAACAATTTGAGGCCATAATAACTTTTTCTTACTATCTTTCCATTCTACAATGGCTAGTTTTTTATCTTTTGAAACATGTTCTATGCATGTTCTGTGCTTCATCTGCGCCCGCCCCATCGGTTTGTCTTAAACAGCTAGTACGATTAGCCATAATAGTGCCAGTTCCATATATATTCATTCACTTAACTTTCTAAACAATGGCCACCTCATGTCTATCCTATCACTAGATGACACTTCAGAATTGTGACTCCAGCTTACCAAGATACGAATGAATATCATTTTTACCTAAAACCTTTACCAACACAGGAAGCGTTCAGATTTCTTAATACCAAACGGTTGATTATTCATTAAAAACGTAGTGTGAAAAGAAAACTCGCTTTCATTGTTCAGTGAATATTCATACTCACTGCATATTTCTGGCTTTTTGCAGAGTCCAAACAATATAACATTTCCAACATTTATTCCTATTCTAGTGTTGTAGTTACTATTAAGTTGTGTAACATATTGAGCAACTTATGGGCAGAATTTTTTTAACATTTGCTTTGATTTCAGTTCATTACTAAGAAGGTATCGCTTTGTCATTTGGCTCACAAAGCCTAGCCGCTATCCATAATGGTGAATCTACCTGTTTGATCGTATTTTTCTGAAGATCTTTTCTTTCTTTATCACTCAATTGTAGGGAGTCCAGAATTCTAGATTTTTTGGCTTCAAACTTTTTTTTTGGATCATATCTGGTTTGGTAACCAAGGGGCCATAGCTGGTATCTTTATTATTTAGATCCAACTTACGTTTTTTGGCTCTAATTTCTCCCTGTCTTATTTTTCTGGCACATTTCCTCTTTTCCGCCTTACAGTCCAATTTCTTGCACAATTTGTTAGGACTGCATTTAAATGAAGTTCTGTACAGGGCTTCATATTTTCTTATTGAATTAAAAGAGGAAACTTCTGCGTTACACCGCATGGAATAAGAATTCCTCAAACTATAATTAATTCTTTTCCCACCGGTATTTTTCGCGATTACGGAATTCAGTGACTCTGCCAAGTTGCTGGTGGCGTTGTATAGCTGACTTTTAGCATGTGAAGATAAATTGTCGAAAATTTCCATGATGCGTAAAAAAATCCCATCCTGCTTCATTCCTTTAACGATGTTTTGCATGCTTTCACCCACTTCTAATTTCTTTTTCGCTTATGCCTATATTATTATTCTCTCTACTTGTAAGCACCTTCTTTGGTTTGCAAAGGTATTCATTGCATTTGTCATGCTTTCCAAAAATATGGTAGGGAATGTTGATGGGATCAGTTCTTAGTTCTTTCATTTTCCGAATTTCTGAAATTTCCGATTTCCTATGGTGGTTTGACGCAGACCATATCGCTTGCGGCATTCTAAATAAGTTTGCGCCCCAAAGTTTCCGAAATTTAATTTTGAAACCACTTTTTGTGCTTTTCGATAGTTCAGTAAGCTTACTGCAAACATTTCTAATGAGATGATGTTTGCATTCGTTTTTCTCGACCATAAGATTGCCATATGGAAGAGAACCCATAATTTTTTTATGCACGTTGCTGCCTCCGTCACCAATCATTTTTGAGTACTTCACTCCATACATATCCATGCTGTTGAGGAAGCCGTTAACTATAATGTCTCTTTCCATAGCAGAAGATGGGCCACTCCAATTTTTGGAACACGCGTGTTGTTTATTTTCTTATCCACGAGCGCACATAGAACAATACTTATTTCTCAATCCCAAATAGAACACCTTTTCTGTATGATAGCCAATTGTAGCTACCTGAAAAATAAAAAGAATCCAAATTAAGATGCGGATAACACAATTGTTATGAATTGCATTTAGGTTTCATAAAACATTTGATTTGGCTTAATGTTCCTAATAAATTGTTAGTAAGTAAGTACTATCAATATACAGGGTTATTCATATTTCCCTCCGAGGTTTCGAAGCATTATAGTAAAAAAAGAAACATGAAATTATTCCGAAACTATTCAAGTTCATACATTACAGGTGTTCTATGTGTGAACCCTCGGTCACTTGGTCATCAATGCGATAATCCAGTTCCTGCCATACTCTACTCAACATGGTACTGTCTATGTTATTGATAGCACGTGTTATCCTTTCACGCAGGTCAACTACATCACGCTGCATAGGTGGTACAAAAACTTGGTCTTTCATATACCCCACAAGAAAAAGTCACACGGTGTTAAATCCGGTGACCGTGGAAGCCACTTTAGAAAAGGCCCGTCATCTTCGGAAGCGCGTCCAATCCATCCATGAGATAAGTGTGTGTTCCGGCATTCATGCACATCACACAAAAAATGGGGAAGAGCACCGTCTTGTTGATATACGAAGTCACTCTAATCAAGAAAGTTATGGATTCTACAGGATGCCACTATGATAGGTATAACTGTAAGCAGAGATTTTTATCGCTTACAGACCACCTATGTCCATACTTAGATACTGAACTTGAAATTAATTGAGATCTAATAAAACTAAAAATAACTGGACTCACCAGAGGTTCAATCGAACTTATAACTTGTTTCAAGTTTTTTACACGCTCAACTTTTGTTTGAGCATATTTCCTTTTAAGGAAATACAGTTTCGTGACTAGGGACTTTATTTTCTTAGACTTAGGTGTCAGTAGCCTAAGTCTCTGCAGTCCTCTTCTTGGAGTTACATTGCTATCAGCTACCACCAATTCAGTCGCTTCATCCTGAGTAGAATCCAATTTCCCCTTCAGTGACGAAGCCATTGCAGAAATCTGCGGGGAAACTGGAGGCTGATCGGGCACCGCATTTTTAGCCAAATGGATTCGCCGGGAGGTGGCGTAAGCCTTTGCTCCAAAGTGGCTGGAGCAAACTCGGAACCTGGCATAGAGGGCATTCGGCGAATATGATGCCTGGTCCACCTTCCTTAGTACGTGTGTCCACTCTCTACAACTATGTAAAACAAAGAAAAAAAGGATACTTTTGACTGTAAAAAAATATTTCAAATATAGGATAAACTTTTTTTTTCTCAAAAATATTTAAATTGACCCTTTGTATGACAGTGTTGTTAATTTTTTTAATAATTTAACAGCATTTATTAATAATTATGTTATTTACAATTTAACAAACAAAATCATAAAAATATGAAGTAGTATTTTGATAGTCAGATTGAAATTCATAAAATTTTTGCATTAAAAATTAGAGAAATATGAAAAAGAAATTTCTGACCAGTTTTGTTTAAACATTATTTAAAAAAATAATAAGATTAAGGCTAAAAAAATTTTAAGCTTAAAAACACAATTACATTGCAAACGAGCATAAACAAACTGATATCTTACCGCACAGGATCCCTTGGAAATCTGAAGTATCTCCTGTCTGGATGAGTGAGTGTTGTGGCTCGGCAAACACAACACTTGTGCCTCACCTTCCGCTTAGAAACTCCTCTTATCCGCGGGCCGGATAAAACCTTCCGGCGGCCGTAATTTGCCTATCCCTGCTCTAAGAAATCAGTTCGCACCTCTCCTATTAAAAAATATCTAATCTTTAACGTTTCATTGCAATACGTTGACATTTCTAAAAGAGCACAGCTAGTGTGAACAAGAGCTTTATGAGTTTGAGGTCAATCTCCAAGTTGCAGGATTACAGTCCTGCCAAATATTCATCCAGGTAACGAACTGCTGCAGAAAAATAGTGTTTCATCCACGGGTGAATTTGTTAGAGGATGCTTCATAATGTTGAAAATAGAGGTTATAATTAAGTTTGCCAATGGACATTTCTTCACCGTAGTCAAGTACCACTGATATTTCTTTAAAGCTATTTGTTGACTTGGGAAGCCTAATTTTACCACATGCTTTAAACAGTGCAAAAATCCATTGTAATCAGAAAAATTACTACGCTCTTCTGCCTCTTTACTGAGCTTTAAAGCTATGTTCAGTTGTTCATTTTTATGGCTTAGATTCCTTTCTGTAGGAGACTCTCTGTCCATTCCAATTCCTGAACTTGATAGATATGATGGACATCCAGGTAATATAGATGCCACAGCACCTTGTCTTAAACGTGGATAGCGTAATGGTGCTGTTAGTTTTTCGCCAGTTTTACTATCATAGATAGAAGTCTCCCTTTCAATGTAAGTATCATGGAAATGCAACTGGCAAACCTATTAACCTTTTAACTGCCGTAATTCAAATTTTTAATTTTAATTTTTTGCTTAAATGACTCATTTTACCTCCAGTATAGCTAATCTTAACATATTTTGGCGAAAAAAAAATTTTAAGTAGGGTTTTCTCGATGTTCCCATTTGGGAACATCGGCGTTTGGTATGAAGTAAACGGGGCGAATTTTCTCAAAAGGTTATTTATTGAAAATGCATGAAAAAATGTTAACATTTTTTGTTTCTTTTGCATACCATTTTACTTTTTTTCTTCTGGATGACATTTTTTTCTTATTGTCCATGGTATTGGGGGAAGCAATAAGAATGGAGCCGCTTTTCGCAGGCAACGCACTGTTTTCGCGCGTTCTTTTTGCAAACTGCGCAACGTCCCTGAGTGAAGGAGACAAGATAATGCTTATCCGTTTTTCTATTTAGGACAGGAAGATGTGGTCGAGGACCAGGTTTGCTTGACACCTTCATCTGAGAATTTAATAAGGCCATTGTGACGTTGCGGCGGAATTGGCGGTACGACAACTCCCTTTTAGTGTCTTTATTGATCTCACAGTGATTCAACCAGCTCGCAACTACTCCCATATTCAAAGCATTGGAAAATAAGATCCACCATTTTTTGCTTCTAAGCTGTGGACGGTAACTTCCTTAATAATCCGCTAATAGATCCATGCCGCCCATCCCTTCATTGTATCTCTGAATCAGAGCCGGCTGAGGAATGTCAACTCTTTTTCTTTTCTATTCTTGAATATCTGTTTGCTTTAGAGATTGGCTCGTGTGTAACATAACTTGAAGCAACCGTTACCACAGAGCTATCATTCCAGCGACAGACAAAAATATTTCCATTGGAACGGTAGTCATATGTCCCTCTCTCTGTTTTTTTCATATCCTTGGCGGATCAAAGAGGACACCCTCCAGTCCTATTTTCTCGAATAGTTCCAACAGCTCTTATCTTCAGAGAAGTCAGTTGATTCATCAAATTGTATGATGTGAAGAAATTATCCAAAAAAACTGGTGCTGTTCAGGATGTTCCACAACAGACAGCATGTCCATTACGACTCTAGATCCAAGTGGAGTGTCTGCTTAGCACCATTTTGTTTTCCAGAATAAATTTCCATCTTATATGGGTATCCATTTGATGAGCATATCATCCAAATTTTGTAACCAAATCTGATTGGCTTTCCTCGTATAAACATCTTACTAGAATGATGTCCGTAATGCGGCACCATTGATTCATCAATACTAAGTTTATCATGAAAAACGCCGAACTGAATTAAATTTTTACATAATTCATCATATATGGGAGCAATCTTTGCGAGCTTATCACCTGATTTCACATCTTTGTTGTTATCCACTAGAAGAAAATATTTTTTTAGTTGAAAGCGTGACCTGCTCATTATATTCGAGAATATTTGAATAGACGTGTCCTCAGAAGTACTCCATTACAAGACTTCTGAAGGTACGGCGTGATATCCACTTAAAATAAGCAAGCCAAGGAACTGCTGAATATCCTTACTGGTAACAGTTATAGTCTCTCCTTTTTGCAGAGCATACAACGTTGTCATATCAGCTAGTCATGTTGCATATAATCCAAAGGAAGTATTTTGAAAAATAACTGCAGAGGATCCATTGCCTGAAGCTCGGGAAATTTTTCTGTTAATTTTTCGAGGTTTTTTCCGTGAAGATTTTCTTCAAACGTTGCCTTTTTTTTTTGCATCTGGGATATGGTTCTTGTTTTCGTTTCTTTGCTGTTGGAGCCTAGCAAGAGGGTGTGCTTTTCTTTTGATCTCCAGAATCATGAAGCTCGTCTGAACTATTTGAATTTCTATCTTCATTGCTTTTGCCAAGCATCAGGTCAACCTGGCCGCAGACATCTTGTGGATGAACTTCATTTAACCCTTCATCGTTTATATGCTCATCATCGCTGAGATTCGCGTCTTCATCAGGTGGCAAAATACAAAGATCAGGCTCCTGTGCGTCATCGAGTTCGCTATCGGATAGGCTCGGAAAATAGTCTAACTCAGCTTCTAACGTTAAAAACTTGCGAGGCACCTCTAGATGGTAGTTTATACGGAATAATAATTGTAAAACACTAAACAGATGTAAACTAACAGATGCAAATCTAAAAAATTAAATAGGGTAGAAAACATGCAGATTTCCAACTGAGAAACTGTGATTGACTAACAATAGAGCGAACGAATTACATAGAATAAGGGTGTGAAAGGCAAGCTGATAACAGATGTCCATTGAACAGGTGAATGAAAGAATCAAGCCCCTGTCCCCAACAAAAATCAGGGGGGGGGATCTTGCGGACAGGTGTTGTTTGCTTTCACAAAATAATAATTTCTTTCACAAAATAATTGTGAAAGAAAGAAAGGAATCGCACTCATATTTTGTGAGTTACGAAAAAACCCCTCAAATACTATACTCCAAACGCCGATGTTGCCAAATGGGAACATCTTAATTTTTACGGAAATAATTCTCTAGAAATAATAATTGAACATATTATGTTAAGTTAAAACGAACTATATGTCCCACCAATAAAATGTTTTTTCTATTACATTTTTTTAAAATTAGAGACTGAGAAACTTAAGAAAATTCCAAGTTCAGAAATTCTGTAAATTTGGCCTTAAATCTATAAAAAAATTGAATTTTTTACCAAAAATTAAGAGCATCTAAAATAAATTAATACTGTTCTGTGTCATTTCAGAAAATATGACAAATCTAAACAAATAATTAGGTTAGTAAAAAAATTCACAAAAAAATGTTCCCATTTCGGAACATCGGCAGGTAAAAGGTTAAAAGAGAATGTTGTAAAATACAAATATATGTACATAATCATAGCAAATTTAAGACTAGTATAATAATATTTAAGCTTTTATATTTTTGGCCTCTTTAATGACCGGTCGAGAAGCCATGTTGTTAATGAATCGCTGCCATGGTTATGAACCACTGCTCTTCTCCTGGGGATGGGTCAGTCGCGGCGACGAATCTGAAATTTTCCCGCATACCCATATTTAAAGGGGGGGGGATCATTGACTTTTTCTGCCAACATAGTGACTATAACGGTAGTTTTCAATGGAGTAACCTGGATTTTTTGCATCTTTCAGTAAAAGATTTGAAGAATCATCTTCACATACCTATAATACTCTTTCATAGGTGCTATTAGGCTATGATGCTGCTTGTGTAAATATAAATTTTCACACTTCGGGGTGTTACTTGTAGGAGAGTACCAGAAGAGTACTTGTACCAGAACCGTTAAAGCATTTTGCTTTTAAATAAAAATTATTAATAATATGGTGACTTCACAAAAAACATATATGAACAGTTATCATTTTCCAGAATAAGTCATAGTATGTCTAATTTTTTTCAATAGTTAAGCTCTATCCAACTTTGTTGTTTTAATGATTTATCTCTTCAAAAAAAGGTATTACTCATTCACAATCTCAACAATGATGAATATTATACATTCATTGAAACATAAAAATCGCTAAATAATTTATTTAGAAAAATACAATGCTATTGATAATGCAATATTTTTTTTAATAATTATTGACAATGTAATAGTTATAATTTCCCAAAATAAGTCATTTATCTAATAAAAAAAACTATCCTACTGTGTTACTTTAATGATTTATCTGTTCAAAATAAGGTATTGCTCATTCATATTCTTAACAATAATGAATTATGAGTTTTATTGGAACATTATATAGAAAAATACAATGCAATTGATGATGCAATATTTTTCAATTAATATTGATATTGCAATAGTTAAAAATCTTGGAAAAAAAGTATGATAAGTCAGTTAATCGTATTAATTACATCAATTATCACCAATCAACTTCCGTTCAGGTTGCATCGTCAGGGTCGTCTAAAAATGGTACATCATCATCGTCGCTCAATTCGACATCTTTAGGTTTCTTAGGTTTGAGCATAAACTCTTCAATCTCTTCTGATGCAGCTGTAGGGACTTCCTTCTCCAANTCAGGGTGATATCTTTTTTTTTTGCGGACTGTACATCATCATCGTCGCTGAATTCGACATCTTTAGGTTTCTTAGGTTTGAACATAAACTCTTCAATCTCTTCTGATGCAGCTGTAGGGACTTCCTTCTCCAACAGTTTCAACCCTTCGATGCGATAGCTCAAGTCCCAAGCCTTATCCTCCCGTAGAAATGCATAGTGTGTATATTGTTCTCTAAAGGATTAATAGTGTTATCCATGTCCTTCCTTTTGAGTGGTTTGTGGTCTTAAGGCATGTATCATTAAACAGTACCGACACTCCAGAGTACTGTCTAACTTGGTCAGTATCAATGACCTCAGTATCAGAGAAAAATCCTTCCTTTGCCTCTCTACAATAGATGCCTATAAAATAAAAGCAAAACAAGTATTGATATTACTATAAGATGAATTTATTTTTCTTAATAAAATTATATTTTCGGTTGCTGCTTTCTTCTTGATGAATTAAAATGAAAAATAATCTGACTGAGACTGTTTTATCATTCCATTTTGTAATATTTCACAATTAAATTGACTGTTATCAGGTATATTGTATTACCAGCTATTTTGTTCTGTGACTACGGTTGTACTTTCTTTTAGTAAGAAAAGTCTTATCTAGCCTTACTGTCTTGCCTTAAAAAAGGACAACTACATTGAATTTTGAATTATAATTGAGTGCTTATTAAATGTCAGCTTTAATAAAAAAAAATAGATCTTACCCTCTGCACCCAATTGATGATAGTTGTGGGAGGCTATCACATTAGCTACTTCTCTCAGGTAATTGAAGTATTAGACCACGGTTGTGTTGGAGACCGTCGTCGTAGGTTTTCTCACAGGATCTCCTTTGCTTTTCATTGTCGTTGATCGTCTAAACTAAGTTTGGGTGCTGTAAAACTGATGATACTCGCCCCTTACAAGCGAACTCTACGATGATGATAATGACATCGTCTATGGATATGCTACATCCTTCTAAGTAGGTGCTCTCTGTTGGATTAATTTTTCCATTACAGGCCTGTACTTTTCTGCCTCGCCTTTCGCATTGAAAAGTGTATCCAATTTCACTTCTAACGTTTTTCACACAGCGTGTTGAACAACCGCATTTAGGGCAATAGGGTTTATCCTCTGGTTTTAGAATTAAGGAGTAGAACTGCAAAATATCCTTCGAAGTTGGTGTTCTCTGTTGGATTAACTTTACAGGGCTCTACTTTTCTGCCTCGCCTTTCACACTGAAAAGTGATAATGTACCTAACATTTTAAATAATTGAAATTTATCTACAATTAGGTTAAAAATAAATAAAAATAAAAATATATGAATACAGAATCGATTAATTAAACTGAATTTGATTGACATAAAATTGGAATAAAAAATTAATAAGGTTTTAAACTACGAATCTGTCTTGCCATGGCACTTTGCCAACACCGTTGAAGTAAGAACAAAGTTCATCCCTAACTTCTCGAGCATTAAGAGATGAAAAGAAAAATCTTTGCCTTGCGACTCCCCTAATCCCAGTATAGCTATGATCAGACCAGGGAGCCTGATTAATTGCTCCTTCTTGAATGTTCTCTCGATTAAAAATGTTAAGCGGAGAGTACCTGTTGACAGAAGTTTTTCATAAATAATTGTGCAATGCACAGCATGCCAGCACGATACTCTCAACTTTTTTAATATCGAGAGGGTTGACTCGTTGAAGGACTTCGAATCTGGCAACAATATAAAATTACTTAAAAATGATTTAAAATTTTATTTTAAAAATATTGTAAAAACAATATTAAAATAAAATTGTGTGTTTACAGAGCAGCACCACTGTCTGCAAACACACAGGAGCCTTTCTGTTGTTAGTGGCAAAGCCAAAACTAACAGTGCCCCGAGGCCCCTAATGAAAATACAAGCATAAAGAATAATAATAATTACCACATTAAATAAATATTTACCATTATAACATTCATATAAATTTGCAATATAATCACCTTTNGAAAACACTACAATGAAACGCCCCCAAAGCACATTATAAATAATCAAAAAGATAAACAGTTTCAGCAGATAAGATGCCAAATGCATTTTCGATAGTCCTTCTAGCCCTACTCAAACGGTAATTGAATATCCTCTTTGTTCGCTTTAAATTCCGCTTTCGGTAAGGCTTCATCAAGTACGATTTAAGTGGGAAAGCCTCATCTGCGACCATCACAAATGGGATTTCGTTATCATTAAATTGATTCAATAGCCTAGTAGGGCCTGGCACACCAAGTGCCCTGTTTTCAAGAGCACAAAATAGGGTTGACTTTGAAAATATCATGCTATCTGCCACCCTGCCATTTGTGCCCTCATCAATATACAAAAAATTGCAGTTGGCATCAACTAGGGCAAATAGCACGATGCTGTTAGACAGCTTATAGTTAAAAAGCTGGGAGCCATATTTGCGCTTTTGGCATGTGCAATGCAATTTGGAAAGTTCCACTTTCCTTCAAACTCCTTCGCAATGGCAATCCATTCTTCTTAAGTTGATGGAACCTAAAATATGAAAGCTTTATGTAAGTTATACTATAAGACAAAGTAAATAAATATATTGTTAAGTTTTAACACCTTGTTCACTCTTCAGGAGGATCCGAAATCTCTCAAAGTAACATTGCAAGCTTTCTTGATCTAAATTAACAAATTTTTAGAAATAATGCTAAAATTTTCATGCGGAACATAACACAAATGAGGAACTTGTATTATATGGTAATAAATCTATTAATATTATTTATATTTAAATCTTAATATAAATAAAATGATGAAAATCAATGGCGAAATATATTGATTGAAAAAAGATGCAGATATACTGATAATCATGCAGGTATACTGAAAACTGATGCAATTAGTTATGTTAAAATTTAAGTGAAAGCAAAAACAGTTCTGATACATTAAACATACCCATATTTATTCAACCGCTCTTTTTTTTAATCGCATTAATTCCCCTAAAAATATGACTTATCTGGTTCTTCCAAGTTCTTTAATTGTGCCGGTATATGATTTTTAGTTTATTTTCATTATTTCGTAGTGTTTCTCAATACTGATTGTTTGATTATTTTATTTATTTTTAAATGATCCCGTGCAAAGAAAGGGTATGCAGCTAGTATTCTATATAAAATATTGCACATTAAAAAATGAACAAGCAAATAAAAATCTAGAGAAATGTGATAATAAACTATTGAAAAAACACTAAACACCATGGCTCAAATAGAACACGCCAAAAAGTTACTCAAATTTTGCAAGTCATATTTTCTTGAAATTAAATCCAAGTTCCATTTTGCCTTTTCAAATCTGCGTAAAGAGGAGCGAGAGATGTAAAATTTAACTTCCAGATTAGCAAAAAATCGAGTAAATTTCATCTCAATATTTGATTTGCAAAATTTCACAAATGAACTATTTTCAAATTTGCAGAATTCCACAAATTGGCTGAGAAATCCTGGTACAGTAGGGAACCGATTATCCGGAACGATCGGGACCATCGCTATTCCGGATAACTGATTTTTCCGGTTTTTTGAATCGCTACAAAAAGCCGTTCTTTTTATTGTTAAAACCCAACTAAAAAAAAAATATTTGGAAATAATCTTAAAAAGAAGAAAAAACGATTAAGTAATACACTAATGATTATTTCCAAAATGATGGTAAGGTAAAAATCTTTCAAAAAAGAAATAAAAATCCTAAAATCTTATGAGGAAAAAAACATTTTTTTAAAAAAATGGTGGGAAAATTTATCGAATTTCGTTCCGGTTTTTTGGTTTACTGACTTCCGGATAACGGGTTCTGTACTGTATATACTTTATATTTTTCTCCTCAGTACAGAGTATTACCTTTCTGTCAGTTACTGTTGTACAGAGTAATCTGCAATAGAATTGCACAATGGGCTATTTGTGTCAGGAAACATTCCCAAGCAAGATCTGGTGATATAGCCATCACACTAATCATTTATTTAAATAAAATAACAAAAGTTTACACTCACTTGAATATAATCCTGTAATGCTGCATAAATTGCCTCACATGTCTCAGGAATAAAATTAGATAATGTTGATTTATCGATTCGAAACAAAAACATCAAGGAGGAATAGAAGTCTCCTGTGAAAAAATAATGAAGTGAAAAAAATAAAATAAACAGTATCTGTAGTGTGAAAAGAGTATATAAATAGAATAGAGTATTTCTTATACAGAGTGCTCTTTTTTTTCATAAGCAGAATTTTTTATAAATATCTAGATTACACTAGGATATTCTAAAAAATTAAATCACACTTAACATAAATCTTTCCTTATTTCATTAAATATGCACAGTCAAGCAAACTTTAATAAAACAGGATATTCTCACATATTATATCATTTGCTTTTCATAAATCTCGGGTTAAACAACACATCAATTAAAAAGAGTAAGCTAAATCAATGGATAATTCATTTACTAACTGGAAAATTAAGAAAACAATTAAGTGATTTTTCTTTTCATTAACAGAATCATGTTTCAAACATCGAGATAGCTATAAGAACTAGAAAATGGAATTTCATAGAAAATATAGACTTTTATTTAAAAAAATCCAGAAAGAATAATCAAACAGAAAGATCTCCATTAATTCTAGAGCAAATCATGATACTGAAAATTTCCTTATTGTTTTTAAGCTTATAAAAATTTAAAAAAAAATTTAGATGTTCCCCTGTGTTGTTAAGTTGATCTTCTGGCATTTAGATTTTTAAATCTTGTTCCTAATTGATTTTTTTTTAATCTACTCAATAGTACTTCTTTTTGTTTGAGACACAGCCTAAAAATTGCCAAAACTTGGCGATTATTTTGGCTTTGGTACCTCATCAGAAATATTCTCTATCGCTCAAAGCTTAAAAATAGTTGAGTAAACTACACAATATACACTATTCTTAAGTTCAATAGAATTCACTAATAATAAAAAAAATGCTGTTGATACCTTCCTGGTGCTAAATATCGAAGCGTCACAGCTAATCTCTCAGCAGCAGATAGTCCTTCTAGCCCTACTCAAACGGTAATTGAATATCCTCTTTGTTCGCTTTAAATTCCGCTTTGGGTAAGGCTTCATCAAGTACGATTTAAGTGGGAAAGCCTCATCTGCGACCACACAAATGGGATTTCGTTATCATTAAATTGATTCAATAGCCTAGTAGGGCCTGGCACACCAAGTGCCCTGTTTTCAAGAGCACTAAATAAGGTTGACTTTGAAAATATCGTGCTATCTGCCACCCTGCCATTTGTGCCCTCATCAATATACAAAAAATCGCAGTTGGCATCAACTAGGGCAAATAGCACGATGCTGTTAGACAGCTTATAGTTAAAAAGCTGGGAGCCATATTTGCGCTTATGGCGCACCAGAACATGCTTCCCATCTAGGGAGCGAATGCAATTTGGAAAGTTCCACTTTCCTTCAAACTCCTTCGCAATGGCAATCCATTCTTCTTAAGTTGATGGAACCTAAAATATGAAAGCTTTATGTAAGTTATACTATAAGACAAAGTAAATAAATATATTGTTAAGTTTTATCACGATGTTCACTCTTCAGGAGGATCCGAAATCTCTCAAAGTAACATTGCAAGCTTTCTTGATCTAAATTAACAAATTTTTAGAAATAATGCTAAAATTTTCATGCGGAACATAACACAAATGAGGAACTTGTATTATATGGTAATAAATCTATTAATATTATTTATATTTAAATCTTAATATAAATAAAATGATGAAAATCAATGGCGAAATATATTAATTGAAAAACAT
>NC_092206.1:90181715-90211840 GCF_043381705.1 Parasteatoda tepidariorum | reverse complement strand
AAAAAGGTTGAGGGAAATGTTTTGCACTGCCACCTGGCGAGCAGAGTTCATCGCCATCTGGTGAGAAGGTGGTTCACCACAGTACTCCCCCCCAAGTGCCTTGGCACTGAGGTCACAGATATTTGGAGTTGAAACGGACCCTCCTCCCAGATCGAGTCACGTTTGTCTTTGGCAGAACAGTGTTCGTTTCAGCATTTACCATGCTGGAAGTTGACTCTGGGGAAGGAGGTCTCGAGATAGGAACGGATGCTTTGGAAACACTTTCTGTTGAGCTGGTTTTGTCGAAGTTCACAGAAAAACTGGGTTTTAAACGGTCAACACTGATAGTTGTCGGTTTGTTGTTGATGGAGATGGTTAAGAATTTTTCAGCTCTTTCTATGACTTGAAAAGGCCCGTCATAGGGAGTTTGGAGTGGCTTCTTAACACCACCATGACGGACAAAAACATGGGTGCAGCTCGCAAGGGAAGGGTGGACAAAAGAGCCTGGCTCGCTGTGTGAAGATGCCGGGGTTGGAGCTAGAGACTGCATCATGTTCTTCAGTTGTTTAACAAACTCGGTCGGGTGAGGTTCGTCACTATTTGAAGACTTAGTTTTACTGTATTGCACCAGCCCACGGACAAGATTTCCATATCCAATATTTTCTGAAACTGCTCCACATCTTCCTTCTTTCAGCATCATTGACACAAGGTATTTTCTCATGACACATTTGAATCTTTCAGGTGTAAGAGTGCAGGCCTTAACATTTGAATTCAACGTTGGGAATGTTATAATGAGGTCAAATGCTGTCTTTCCTCGCAATCCAACTGGGAGGTACTTCTTGATTTTATCATCAGCACCGTCAATAGATATCCTGAAAGCAGCATTAGTCCCTTTAAGACTATCCTTGAGCTCTTTACCACGAAAGAATATAGTAGTGCATATAGCAATGAGATGACTCCTTGCAGTATTAATTTGCCAAAGTAAAGCAATAAGGTTCCTCCAATAAACATGAGAAAAAACTTCGCCAGATGCTCCGAATTGTTCGCTAGGAGTAACTGTTTGACGTGCATCTCTTAAACTAGGTACAATGTAGTTTTCAGTCAACGTTGGATCAATTATTTCTATCTTTTCTGCTGACATTGTGACTTTGTGAACTTTTTTATAGAAAATAGAGAGAGCGTACTACTCAGGCATAAATGAAAGCTCAGATAGCTCAATTATCTAAGCAAGTTAGTGAGTTAACTACGTTGGTTCACAAGCAAAGGGCTGAGTCTCGAAATCAACCTGCCAAACATTTTAGACGACGCAGTAATTCGCAAAAGTACCGGCAGTTTAAAGAACCAATTAATGGTCAATTTTTTTACCACACAAACTTCGGAAATAGGGCAAAGAAATGTTCACCGGCTAGCAAGCCCGAATGAATGTTTATGTTCAGCTGTTGCCAGATTCTGGAAGAGCACAAGAGATGTTGAGCACAAGAGATGTTGCCATCTCATAAAAAGGTTGAGGGAAATGTTTTGCACTGCCACCTGGCGAGCAGAGTTCATCGCCATCTGATGAGAAGGTGGTTCACCACAAGGCCTTAAGGTTTTACAAACGATATTTAAAAAATAAAACATTAAACATAATAATAACACTTCTAAGAAACTTCTTATTTACAAATAATGGTCGCAATTAGTTACAAGTATTGTAGATTAAAAACTCAAATTAGTATTTAAACAAACATTGTATGGAGAGTGCTTGGCAAAAGCAAATAAAATAATTATGAAATGTTCCTTCAAATCAATTATGTGATAATAGTTTAATGTGTGAAAAGTCTATTTTTTCAAAAACTAAAGTGAAAAAAGAAGATAACAGAGACCTCTCCCTATTTGAGAAGGTGGTGGTAAAAATTTTCTTGACACTGTTTTTTTATTGAAGGCAACAACAGGAAATTGATGGTCACTCTTTGAGGCTGCAGATAGCCTCACAGAAGCACATTATCTTGACAAAATCATTTCGTCATTTGACCCTTTCCTCCATAGGACTCTCATTCAACTGTGGACATTTAAGAGTTGGTTGTGGAATTTCACGCTGTCTGGGATTTGAAATGACCACCCCCTGCAGCGCTTTTTCCTTAATCCCTTGACCTTATCGTTAATTTTCAATAGATAACAGTCAGTGTCCTTGAAGACTCATCCTTGAGTCCAAAAACGGGAGTTGAACGTGAGAGCTCAAAAGTTATTTATAAGGGGGGAGATTATTCTTTTTGAAATCCTCAGAACATGGACTGATGCTGACTAACATAATAACAGCCAAGCATATATTTGGAGGTTTAATTTGCTTTGAAGTCCATTACGAAAATTGTCCATATTCACACAAATATGCTTATAAGAAAAATATTTGTCTCAAGAGTAACTTAAAGTATCAAGATCAGTAATTGCGAACAAAATAAATCATAAAAATTACAAAATACCTATTCTATTCGTGATATTTAGAGAGTCTCGATCTGGTAAATATAGCACTTAAGATATACAATGAACACAATCGAGAAATATACTAATGATAAGGATTGCTTAAATTCACTGCATATACATTCATAAAATTATTGCAATTTATGTAAAATAAATATAATATAAATAAAGAAAATGTCTAGTTCCTTATATTCTATACAACATAAGATTAAAAATAAGAAATTTATTTGAAAGTATATAAATTTTTTTTTATAAAGACAGTGTATGGTTAAGTAAATTAACTATGATTCATAGTAATCTCATTTACAAAGATTCTGCAAAATTTATGATGGACATGGTTGGAAAAAAATTAGTGGTAGTGTTTATTAATATATTAAAATTTGAAATGATAATAGTTATTTTTTAATATATATATGCATTTAAAGATTTAGTGTACACAATTTATATTTTGATTGAGTAGGAAAAATGCATAAAAAGAATCTTGTATAATTATTATTTCTATAGTTGAACATGTGACCTTTTGTATTATTTATTCGTTTATGTAATTAGTGATTAATTAATAATGCATTCTTAATTATAAAAGATTTGATAACAATTACGTACTATTATAACATCACAATTTTAAAATATTTGATTGCGCCATTCAAAAATTGTTTTAGGAACGAAAAATATTCTATGATAAAATATTTTTTTTTAAAATACACTTATCAAATGAAAGAATGTTCTCAAACAACGCAAAAATAATTGTTTTACTTCAAATAATATTATTACTATTTTAAAATAACAGAGATTGTAAATTATAGAAGTCATCCACTTTAGTAAGTATTAATATATATGTATTCAAATTATTCAACCAGGATTCAATAGGTTACACAAATGATTTTTCTTATAAAGCATCAAAACAATTTAATTATTTATTAATTCACCCAAATCATTACTTTTTATATATATTTATTTTATCTGGTTTCTTTGACCAGGAGTAACCTTCTGATTTATTTTTGATCAGGAATATAAGAATAAAAATTAACTTTTGGTACCATTTTGACCAGGGAAAAATCAAAAATTCTGGCTTACTTTACCAGCAAAAAAAAATAAATATAAGAAGAAAATTCCCGAAAAATTGTTGAGCTCAAGTATTACCCAGAGCAAATCAGGATACAATAAAGTTAATAAAGTAATCCCTAATAAAATTTTGAGGCTTCTGTATTACCAGAAGTAATTCAGGACATTAGTTCTCCCAAATAATTTGAAAATTTATCCCAAACGAAATGATGCGCTCAAGCATTACCTCAAGCAAATTCAGGACCTACACTATCCCAAATATTTTTTTTTTTTAATAATAATTCAAATAAGACATTAAATTATCAGATATTCTATTATGAAGATCGTAACATAATCAATCAAATAGGCCTGGCAAACTAATATCAAAGCATTAACTCATAAAAAATTGAGAACATTAATTAAGAAAAATTGGGAAAGAAGAAAAAATTTTTTTTGTAAAAAAAGGCTAAAAAAATTGACCAAAAGATATAGCCTAGTCATAGTCAAAATAGCCTAGTCATGAAATTTTCTAATTCGAAAAATGCATAAGGTCACTTATAAATACAGTAATGGTATAGTATTTTTTATTTATTATTATTATTATTTTTTATATATATAACACAAATTAACGTTTAAAATTCAGTGAAAGAAATTCGAATTATTTTAAACAAACATCCAAATGATGGGTTCAACTTCTTACTTCTCTTATACTTCGATTTACTCACTGGATGTAAGGTTATCCATACTTTATCACCTGGATTATATTAAACTTGTCGACGATTTTTATCGAAATATTGTTTTCGTTGGTCTTGCTTTAGCTCTACACGCTCTCTGATTTGAGGTGTCAAGCGAGCGAACTTTTTTAAGTAGGGCGTGATTTCAGGTACGAAGTTGTCATTGTCAATTTATTTTTCTTTGATGTAAAAAATCCTTTAGAAAAACAACAGTTTTTACATGGTATATTGAAGTTAGAGCAGAGTCCCATTCTTTATTCTTCCTCTAAAATCAAGCCACTGTTCAAACAAGAAGGTCAACATAGGATATAAAATATGCTTAAAAGTATTTCTAAATCAAATAATTTATTTCTAGTCAAGTTGTTAGTAGCGATATCAATACTTTTCTCAGATTTCTCAAGTTTTTGAGCACTGGCACTTGAAATATCATTCACTTCAATCGAAGTATCATTCAAAACATACTCAATTTTTTTTGCTTTAGTAAACTGATTTCCAGTAAACTTACGCTTTCTTTTTCTTGCAATGCTTTTTCCACCCATTTTAGCCACAAAATTAGTTGTGAAAGGAATAAAAAAACTTCTTTCCTCTAAAGTTTCGACGTTGTCAAGACTGATCCTTCTGTAAAATTGAAGGGCCATGTGTTGTTGCAGTAATGTGTCTAAAATAAACAAAAACAAACAGAAAAACAAGAATTTTGAGTTGCCTGCTTCACTAACAAACATTACGGATGGAGAGGGAGTATTGATCGTCGTCCCACAATGCTTCTCTTCAGTTTCCAGTTTTCGTTCTTTAAAGGATTAATAGTGTTATCCTTGTCCTTCCTTTTAAGTGGTTTGTGGTCTTATGACATGTATCATTAAACAGTACCGACACTCCAGAGTACTGTCTAGCTTGGTCAGTATGAATGACTTCAGTATCAGGGTGGCAGTGTCTGCTTATCAATGGCCACAATTCCCATTTACTTTTGCTATTGGTCATGAAGAAAAGTCCATTGTTTTTCTCTCTGTAGTAGATGCCTATAAAATATATGCAGAAAAGTAATAATATTTCAATGAGATAAATTTATTTTTCTTACTAATATTTTAATTTCGGTTTCTGTTTTCTTCTTGATGAACTAAGATGAAAAATAAGCTGACTGAGATTGTTTTATCATTCAATTCTGTAACATTTCACAATTAAATTGACTGTAATCAAAAATTTTATACTTCCCGAACCGAACTTATTGAATTATCATTACCGAAAACAGCATGAGTATGATTTTTTGTTCTGTGACCTCGGTTGTTGTTGTTGACTTATTCCTCTTGGTCAGCCGCAGGCTAGACCAAGTCAATGAGCTCGGAAGTCTTCAGGAAATCAAATACAAGTAAGGGACCAGAGTAGAGGTCTTTCTTTCCAGAGCAAGACAGCGTAAAATGTGTTCGGGAGAAGCCTGTGCAGAGTTACACCTTAGCTTCTTTCCCTTCCAATTTACCTTTATGCACTGCATTTCTAAATCTGAATTAATAAAATGTAGTGTATCAATTTGACAATAATTTGCGTCTCTTATCAAAAAAGCGAGGCCACCGCCTTCCTTAGTCTGTCTATCAGAACGCAGAATGTGAAAGTCCTTGATTGTCAGCTTGACATGTTCTTTTAATTTTGTCTCTTGAAGCGCAATGACTTGAACCTCCAGAGTTTCCGCAAGATCCAGTAAAGCATCAAGTTTAATCCTTGTTGCATAGGTTGATACACCGTTTATATTACATTGCAAATTTTTAAAATGATAGAAATTTGGTTGGAGACTGTAGCTTACTTTTCGAAGAGAGTCCTCAGCCTAAACCCCCAGCACACCCCTGATTATTCTGCGCGACGGGTGATGCAGCATGATTAAATTAAGAAGAAGAGCTCGTGATAAAAGGAAAAGGGGTACAGCTTCTGTAGATCAAGGATCTAGAGCACCGTAAGGCAGAAGTCTGATTTGTCTCCCGTACCTGCAAATCTTAGCTTAGCATACGGTTGTACTTTCTTTTAGTTGTTTAGTTAGTAGCAGATTTTTTACTCACCTCCTAGGTGCATAATGTAAGCCCGGTAGTATCTGCTCCCTTTTTATTTATCCCACAAATGCTGTGGAGGCAGGGACATGCATTTTAACCTCTCGTGAATTTCTTGAATTTTGAATAGTTCGCTTGACCTATACACCTTCTTTTCTTCATAGTCAGTACTATCTTTCGGTACGAAATCTTTAATAAACTGGATAGGCATTTTATAGTTGATGAGCCTGTCGTCTAGATAGCTTATGCAGGCGAACATAGCAATTTTAAATCTGTTTTTAATATATTATAACTTAAATATAGAGTGAAAGGTTTTCAATAGACGTTCATGAAACAATCTGTATGCTGTAATGAGCAATAAATTTTGCATATTAACATAAAAAACGTTTTTTAAAAATTGAATTAATTTACTACGGAAACTGTTAACTTTCTTTTTATATCGTACTCCGGCATTCTCTGATGCACCTGGAAGTAGACATCAGTGACTTTTTTCCAGGTCATCTAATTTGAGTTTCATTATTTATGAGCCATGAAGTTGGCACAATTGCTTTTCTGCCCGTTCTGTAATGAACATATTGCACTTATTCTCCAAAAATATGTTAATTTCATGAATCAAAGCAAATGAGACATTGAAGAAAAATTAGGAAAAAATATGACAATCAAAGCTGACGTCATCAGGGGGTACAAGCCTTGAATTGTCGTAGAATGCAAAACTTTTTTCTATCGAGAAAAGCTAAAACAAAAGTTAAAAAATTCGCTTTCTCTGTACCCCAAAAATTTTGCCCCGGTCCAGAAAAATATGTTATACAATACAGTAAATTACAGAAGAATAAAATAGACTAAACGACAAGACAAATACAGCAGGAGAGTAAGAAAGAAAACTTACTTGTGTAATACAATTTAAAATACAGAAGCATATACAATCATTAGAATAAAACAAGACAAATACAGAAAGGAACTTACTTGGAATAACAAGAATCCAATTAATGCAAGATACAATGGGAAAGACTAAACAATCAAAACAACTCCCCCAAGATATCGCGGTTTAAACTGGAATCAAAGCAAAACATTATAAAATAATTATGTGGTTTTAGAATCGAAACAAAAAATCGTCAAAATCAAAGTTTTTTTTTTCTTCTTTAAATTACTCATGATGATCAAATACATTGAAATATAAGGGTCTAAGAAATTCTCGATTTTTCTTACGCAAGGTCTTCCGCTTGTTTACTATCTGCAGTTCCGTCCTGTCCGGGAAGGCAGGCATCAGGTGTCGGAGTAAAGTCCTCCTGTCTCTGTGGTATTTCGTTGCAAGCTTCCAGATTTGGATCTCCTCAGCGGGGCTCTTCACTCTCTCGCTCGAACTCTTCATACGTCTCCTCTCTTGTGCCCAAAGATGCCCGTACCTTAGGTACCCTCTCTGAATCCCGAAGGAGAGGTCGGGATTCAGTGAATTTGAACGGGATGTCCGGTTTAGTCTTTCCTCTCGTGCATTTGCTCACGTGATCACCACTCAACTTCTGTCCCGGTTGCATCGTCAGGGTCGTCTAAAAAGGGTACATCGTCATCGTCGCTCAATTCGATGTCTTTAGGTTTCTTAGGTTTGGGCATAAACGCTTCAATCTATTCTGATGCGGCACCAGGGACTTCCTTCTCCAACAGTTTCAACTTTTCCATGTGATAGCAGTCCTTGTATCCCAGGTAGACGAGGGCAATGTCGCTTAAGAATCGGTCGATTCTTTCCCCAAAAGTTTCGACGTTGTCAAGTCTGATCCTCCGGTAAGATTGAAGAGCCATGAGTTGTTGTAGTATAATGTGTCTAAAATAAATAAAGAAAGGAAGGGGAAAAAAACAGGAATTTTGAGTTGTAAATGTTATATCCTGCTGCTCTTTTTTTTCTACCTAACATTACTGAGGGAGAAAGAGTACTTGATCGTCGGCTCACAATGCTTCTCTTCAGTTTCTTGTTTTCGTTCTCGAAAGGATTAATAGTGTTATTCTTGTCCTTCCTTTTGAGTGGTTTGTGGTCTTATGGCATGTGTCATTAAACAGTACCGACACTCCAGAGTACTGTCTAGCTTGGTCAGTATGAATGACTTCAGTATCAGGATGGCAGTGCCTGCTTATCAATGGCCACAATTCCCATTTACTTTTGCTATTGGTCATGAAGAAAAGTCCATTGTTTTTCTCTCTGTAGTAGATGCCTATAAAATATATGCAGAAAAGTAATAATATTTCATTCAGATAAAGACAGTTAAAATACCGTGAGTTTGAATATGATCTTTTTGTTCTGTGATCACGGTTGTACTTTCTTTTAGTTAGAAAAGGCTCATCTAGCATTACTGTCTTGCCTTTAAAAAGGACAGCTACATTGAATTATTATTGGGTGCTTATTATGTACCTTGTTGTACAATATCTTTTATACCAGCATAGTTATGCTCTGCCCATTCAGCATTATGTACTTCTCCACTGTCAACATTTTCTCTACAGAAAAAATCTGGTGGAGAATACATATTTGCTGCGGACGTTTTTCTCAAAAAATTGTTCAAAGCACAGCAAGCCATGACAATATCTTCGACCTTTGAGATATCTAAAGGATTTGCCCTTTGCAAGATCTGAAACCTCGCTGCCATAATACCAAAGGCGTTTTCAACACAACGCCTTGCCCGACTTAATCTGTAGTTGAAGGCTTTCTTCAACTGGCTAAGCTCCCTTCTTGGGTAAGGTTTCATTAAATAATTTTTCAGAGGGAAAGCTTCATCAGCCACAATTACGTAGGGCTAAATTTCGTTGCTCATAGGTAATTTTGAGGGAGGCGGAATACCTAGGGCATTATTTTCAAGTGCACCACGAAGCTCAGAAATGGAAAAAATGGTGCTGTCTGCCACCCTGCCATTGGTGCACACATCAATATAAATGAAATTACAATCTGCATAAACAAGGGCAAAAAGCACAATACTGTTCGCAAGTTTGTAATTAATGCATTGCGATCCATATTTCCTTTTGTGGCGCGCTATCACATGTTTTCCATCTAGAGCTCCGATGCAGTTAGGAAAGTTCAACCTTTCCTCAAATTTCTTGGCAATGTCTTGCCACTCCTCTTCTGTTGTTGAAACCTAAATATAAAATAAATTTTACATTAAAATCAATTATGTTATGCATCAAAATTAAATAAGTTTTGTTACAAATTTATTTAAGAACGACAACTCTTCTTCGCACATTTTAGGTTTTTAAATCAAAACATGCACTTTTGTTGAATTTATGTGTGCACTTTTAAATGTTAGTTATATGTATATTGCAGTGCAATTGGATAAGCAACGGAACTTACAAAGGAGAGCTTTTGAGCTTAAGTATTGGCACCTCTTTTATTGGGTGTACTAACAATGTTACCTCAAAAATGTTTACTCTTATTATATTAGCAATAGAACTACAAAGCTGTGAAAAATAAATACAAATCAACAATTTAATGCCAAATATAACCCTATTTGGTAAGAAAAAGGATAGAATAAAGAATTTACGTCCCTTGCTGTGAGGACGTAAATTCTTCATTCCAAAACATTATCAGGGATTAATCCAGGATTTAAATGTTGATACCTATTTATATTTACCGCTATTGAACAGTCGATCCATTGAGTGGATTTATGGCTCTTATTGTTCAACACTGTATCCTTGTAATTTCGAACCCCACTTAGAAGACAAAGGAACTCCTGAGTCGAGTATTGGGACAAACATTGCCATGGAGGAGGACTTTCTTAATGAAACTAACCCCTCGTTTGTGTTACATGAGAGGAAAACCTCCCACGGTTAGCCCAACGTTAACCAGCGATCCGCCTACCACTGGAGTTTTGTTTTGTCAGCACTGTGGTTGGTAAAAGCCGGGAGCAGATGTCGTCTACCGAGCCATCACTGGGATTCGAACCCGGTCCACGGACGGGCTACCCCTGCGCAATACCAGCTCTGATACTTATGATATCGACATTTTATTTTCGTGAAACGAAATTGTCTTAAAACTTTTATTAATGTAGTCACAAGATTTTTGTGAAGGTGCTGATTTTACATCACCATTTTTGTGAAGGTACTGTTATACAGTAGCAAAATCAACAGCCTCTGATTATGGTTAAATTAATCATTTTCGTTGATAACTTTTAAGAATGCGAAGTGACCAATTCATAAAAATTAACGAATTTGGCATTCCTGCAGGATTTTTATTATTATTTATCTCATTTCCTAATGTAATTCAGCTGTTAATTCTTTCACTGTACGTATTCAGAGTCATCTACTTATGTATGCAAAATTTTTAGGCATAAATTATTTTTTAAAGTTAAGGGTTTCTTAACAACTATACTCAAAAAGCTGATACCTAAAATTTAAATTATAAGATTCCATTTAGAATATAATTTCTGTTACTCATAGGGCGAATATTGTCAAACTTCAACTAATGATTTGAAAATTTACCACTAAAATCAAAATTTTTAAACATGATAAGTTACTATATTTATAAAAGAATTTAAATTGATTAATTTAATTGCACTTACTTGAATATAGTCTTTTAACACAGAATAAATGGCAGTGCACGTTTCTGGAATGAATTTGGAGATAGTTGCCTTATCAATTCGAAACAGGTACTCCATTGAGCCATATGAATCTCCTGAAAAAGTACATAAAATTTTTAAAATTAATCCTACTTCAAGCCTAAATTTCTATAATTTAAAATTTCCAAAAAAAAATGCTTACGTAATATACGAAAAATTTTGTTTAGAGGCCATTCAAGGTTTCTAAACAAAGTTTTTCGTTTTCTTTTCAATAGTCATAAAAACTTAAGAGGTTAAATCTTTGGTATTTTTACTACTAAGCTTAAAATAAATATTCTCTACTAGCAGTGTTTATGATAAAAGTGTTATTTAATTTATTTTTGGCAACTGAAAAAAAGTTGATTCCCTGAATTTTATAATTAAAGACGAAAAGGACAGAAAGAGCTTGAGAGAAAAACTCTTTGATTGTGTCTTTCAAAATGTTATTCCAGTCTATCAAGAGGTGCCTCAAAATAAGAGCCGACATATCTTATATACCTATTATTAATTTAGAATTTAATTTCTGTAATGGAAGCTATGTTACATTACTCCCCTTCAATAATTTTATCTGTGATGGAATTCCAGGTTTGCTACTCTACCTCTGTTAATAGTTTTTTATCTCAAAAAAACAAAAAATGATTATTTATTTATGACTTAAAATTTTTCTGTTTAACTTTAAACAAGACATAAACATTTATATCGTTGGGTTACAATAATGCATTGAAAAAAAAAGCTTTAAATAATCTGTCTTGAATCAATTATAATATTTTATTATACTAATATGATAACTTACTATAACTACAGAAATTGTTTACTAACCTGACGCCAAATATCGAAGCGTGACAGCCAGTTTTTCTGCTGCTGGGAAACATTCCCTCATTACCGTGTTTTTCTTACTGATTATGTGGGAAACCTTATCCAAAAGAAACTCGAAAGTTTGTTTGTCCATTCGGACAAAATTTTTAAGGGCTACGGGATCAGATATTTCCAATTCCTTCATCAAGGCATAGTATGCCCCACAGGCTTTCCTCCTTTCGGGAGTTTTCCAGTCTTTTATCCAAGTTGATCTCTTTTTGTTTTTTTGTTTCAAAAGAGAAACCGCCGATAAAGTTAAAATTGACGAAGACAAAACAATAACATCATCAACATCCATGGTTCAAAAGCTTCGCTTTGGCCAAAAACTCAAAACTGCAATCTCTGTGCTGTCACTGTCAACAAAACGAAACGAAAAATAAACAGTCACGCATGCGCAGGTTTATACCTCTGGCCAATCAGCGAGATTGCAGATCTTTTATCGTGTCAACGATTCATACGAGTTCTTGAAGCAGAAATATCAACTCAAGATCTCGAACGGTCTTGAATGGATATTCTTGAATCGTGTAAACAGGCCTTTACTTTGAGCGTACTGAATTCTGAATAAAACTAAATTAAATCTTATAATGTTAGTCCGTTAATTATTATCATAATATGCACAAATAAAATCATTGATCTAAAATAATGTGTTTAAATTTCCAGCATGTACAAAACATTCATTTCTCACTCTTTCATCCTAATCTCCTCGTCGAATATCTCTATCACGATTAATTCCCCCCCCCCTGCTGTTCCAAGTTTGTTATTCATAATTGTACCTGTCTGACACACACCGTTTCTCAATAAATAGTCAGCACATATAATTCCTGTAAAAAACCTATCAGTATAAATATCCCGATTGAGTCTTTTGGGATACTTTCAGGCAACAACTTTACAAGTCCACCGCCTAAACAAAGTTCCTTCAAATCCTCGGGCGGAAATAAGGGGGAAATGGGGATTCTACCTCTCTTTGGAATCAGATACTGCCTCAATTAAGGTCTATGACCTCCTGACTTCAGTCACTACCTTGAGCTACCTAACTTGAGGATTCTGCCTCATTTAGAGATTTTTCTGAAATTGTGAGATCCCCTCTCATATGATTATATCAAAAGGGAGATTTTTATTATCTCTTCTTTGGAATGTGGAAGAATTATTTTTATTTTCGGGATTTAGAAATTTTCGCAAACTAGTATATTTTATTATGCTTTCAATTTTTAAATTAATGTATGAATTATTATTTTCTAAATAAAGCATTATAATTTCATTGATTTAATTTTAAAAATGAACCTTCAGAGATTGTTATTTATTATTGTCAATCTTTAGTTCTTTATTAACAAAATCTCTTTTTTTTTAATAAAAAATAATAATTATATGGTTAGCAATTTTTTCTTTTTTCTTTACAATATATGTAGTAGCATCCATGTAAGCTCTTAATGATATGCTTTGGTTCATTAATCTTTGTTTTAAGGCAGATAATCTTTCGTTGACTTTCTTATATAGAGCTTTCTGCTGTGGAGGATTCTCTGAGTTGCATAACAACATTCTCTTTTCTGCAATATTTTCTTTCTCAATTTCTTTACTTTTATGTACAAGTATGTAAATATTTGGTTTAAGTGACATTCCACTTTTTCGAAGCTTTGAATGCCATCCTTCTACGTTGTTGTTTGTGCGAATATTGTCCTCTGTGGAAAAATGGTTCCTAAAATCCTAGAAAAAAATATATGTATTTTGAAAAATGTAAAAATTTAGAACAAGCCATTTTAAGAAAATATTTTCAATCAAACCATATCCTAATTATTATGATAAATATTTGCTTTATATAAAAAACTTAAAGGTTTCAGTATAGTGTATAGTAAAAAATCCCATTTACCATTTCCATAAATTTAAATCTCTGTTAATGTTTTTTTTTTCCCTACACACTTCTATTAAAACTGATATTTCTTAAAGTGCACTGATATTGATAAATAAACACATTGTGACTTGGCAACAATGTCATTTTTAAAATTATTATATTCCTAACTTAGTGTTGTTAAGTTTTAAAACATAGTTACTCAACTAAAATTAGTAAATTCCCAACAATTTGCAGCAATTGATTATTTCTCAAATTCTGGACATATCCATCATGTTCCTTAATTTTAAGTTTGACGCGCTTTAAAACGCAGTCTTAAGAAACACGCTTAATATGCCTTTAATCCGCTTAATTTCTCCTTCCCTTTGACAGATTAATTTGATAAAGAGAGATAAACAACACTGAAATGCCTTTATAGAAAAGATTTTTATTGCAATGAGTCTCAATCAAAACTTGCATACTTTAATTTAAAGTTACAAACATGTGATGTAAAGTACATTAAATTACACTACAGTATAAGCAACTGAAACTATTTATATTTCATTCATCATTTTATATAAAATACTTTTCATAAGTTTCCTCAAATATAAAACAATATATTTTTACAGACATGTTTTGAAAATTTCTATTTTTAAATGAAAATTAACTTAGTTTAGTTAACAAATATTTTCAACTTTAACACAACATATGTACCTTGCAATAAACTTCGTATCCATAATTACTCTACCATCAATATATAAGAAATTATAGAAACTAGAATTTGTGTTACTGACAGGAAGGGAAAAATCTAAATTTAACTTTGTCAAAAGTGTAAATCTGCCAGTATATTGTCGTAATTTCGAAACTTCATTTTTTTAGAACTTAATAAAATTCTATGTGTCTTATCTAAAGAATTAGTAGTAAATTTCTAAAATCTTAAATACCATGCATAATTTATTAGAACATAATATAATATTCTTATAAATTCTGCTCAGTAACATTATGCTTTTAACATAATTTTCTTCAATACCATTTATACTTATATGCACATAATTTATAAAATTAAAACCCTCAGTTTTAGGATGAAATTCTTTTACTATACCATAGTACTATAAAGTTAAAACTCACGCAGTGCACAAAGCCTCTTCTTCTAACCAAGTATCAGTGTAATAGGTAAGCAAATGTGTAATGGGAGCTGTCCAGGTTACTTCTCCAACTGATATCAGAAATGCCTCATCCACCTGGCCCACGGGTACAAAAGGCATTGCCATCAAGCGACGAATAAATTGCCTGATTTCTGCACAGTTAATGTAATGGGATACCAGTCCCAACTCTTGTACCTGGTAAGAAATTTTTTTCAACAACTCTAAAAGTTTCGAGAATTTTTATATCTATCTTACTAATATTTTTATTAATATTATATATTTATTTCCTTAATGGTGCTTTTTTACATTTCACTAAATAAGATTATTATAATTGAATAGAATAACTCTGCCTACTCCATCAATCATTCCCCCTCAGGGGGTTTACCTTCTTTAGGTAAACACAGGGAGTCACGCCCTGGGCTACCCTAATGATCTGTTCTCCCTTCGTTTTCCTCTCCCTTTACTCCTACTTTCCCCTTTCTCTTCCCCCTTGTGGTTGCCAAATTTACTGGTGAGGGCTTGTCATCTGTGTTTGATTACCACTCTGTTGTGTTGGGAAGAGACTGCCGTGTTTGCCGTGCGTGGAGACCCGTGTCCCTGGAAAAGGGGATCCTGGTAGATGAGGGGCATCCTGGTACCCCAATACACTGCTTTGGCCCGTGCTTCAGGTAAACGGGAGGTGCGTATTGACCTGTATGCATCAACCGGCTAGTCAAGAGAGTCATCTGTTGGTTAGGGTCAAGTCCGGGGTCACTTACTGAGCACCTCGTTAAGGATTGAGGCTGCTTCAGGGATGACTCGTGGATGTATAGCTATTAGTCAGCATCGATGTTCAACTTGAACATCGATTGAATCAAGTAACAGATTGGTCTCAGTACCTAACTGTTATTTGCATCCCCTAAGTTGGACTTCGTGGTAAATGGTGCCGCTGATAGTGAAGTTGATGAAAATTTTTATGGCTGAAGATGGAAAGGTGTTGAGTTCCGCACACACTGCAAAAACAGCGGAACAACTCTTACACCGCACGTATACGCTCATTATTTCATTATAACATTGACAAATCCTATCCTACCAAACACATCATTTTCTAAGGTTTCGCCATTCTTAATACACAAGGCTCTTCTCTCCGTACTGGGAGAATAATAATAAACGGTATCACGCACTCTGACCCTGTAGATGTGAGTAACATCTTGGGTGAAACATTCGCTGCCGTATCTAGCATTGACAGTTACAGCTCAGCTTTTCAAGCTCACAAGCATAGAGTTGAAGCCCAGACGCTGCAGTTTACGACTCGACGGCAATTTCAATATAATTGTAACTTCACATTTCATGAATTGCAGCGAGCGCTGTCAAAAGCACCCAATACGAGCCCCGGCCTTGATGGTGTATCATATCACATGCTTCGCCATTTGACTTCTGCATCTCTGCAGAATATCCTGTTACTTTTTAACAGATTATGGACGGAGCAGATATACCCATCAAGTTGGCGGCTGGCTCTAGTGATACCAATTTTAAAGCCAGGTAAGGATCCAACGGAACCAATAAACTACCGCCCAATAGCTCTGACTAGCTGCTTCAGCAAGGTATTTGAGCGTATGGTCAACTCTCGCTTGGTTTACTTTTTGGAGAAGAAAAAACTCATCCCCGACTTTCAAAGTGGTTTTCGAAAGGGCAGGTCGACCATTGATAACATTGTTGCATTAGAAACACGTATCCGGAATGCTCTTGTCCGACGTAACCATTTTATCTCTATCTTCTTTGATATTGAGAAGGCGTACGATCGGACATGGAGATACGGCATTCTAAAGGCATTGTTTAATATGGGCCTCCGTGGTCACCTACCTATGTTTATCAAAAACTTTTTGAGTCAGAGATATTTTCATGTTAAGCTGGGTAGTACACTTTCTGATCTCTACATCCAATCTGAAGGTGTTCCACAAGGTTGTGTTCTGAGTGTTACACTTTTTATAGTTCATGTTTCCTCCATTTTAAACATTCTACCCCCTGCAGTTTTTGGCTCACTTTATGTTGACGACCTCAATGTCTCATGCTCAGGATCTGACATGAGAGTAATCGAACGTCAGTTACAACTTGCTGTCAATAAAATAGTAAAATGGTGTGATGAGAATGGCCATACCCTTTCACCTTCCAAAAGCTCATGTGTACATTTTNCAGATGTCAAACTCACCCGCTTGCGAGTAGGACATACTCGACTTACTCACCTTCATTTGCTATTTGGAGAACCTCCTCCCAAATGCAACGATTGCAACGTTTTACTCACGATTCATCACATTTTAATACTTTGTCCATGTTTTAACCAGCTTCGCCTCACCTTTTTTGGTAGCTCCATTTTATGCATAAAAGACTTGTTAGATGAAAACCATCATCCTAACATCTTTGCTTTTCTTCGCACTATTGGTATTTTAAACAGTATATAAGAGATTTATCATGCTAACCATTTTTATCAAGTTTTATCCACATATAAAAATACTTGCATTTACACTGTTTTAGAATTCTCATCATTTTTACTATACTTATTGATTGTGTAATTGTACTCTATTCTACCTTTTAATATGTTTTTAAAACCGTGTGTCTGGCGCAGCATGTCCTCTCTGGACCTTGTGCCATTAAATCTTACATTCAATTCAAATTCAATTCCGTACTGGGAGAAGTAGCCTCTGTGAGAAAACTCCGTTCCGGCGACCTTTTAGTGCAAGCGACATCCGAAAAACAGGCCACTGCTCTATCTAATTCTACAACTATATGTTCCTTTAATGTAACTGTTACTCCACAGTTACTGTTTTAATCTGATCTGTCTAAAATAAATATTTAGGTTAAGACGTAAACATATTGAGCACCTCATAAACAAAAGTTCATTAAAAAATGTACTCACCTTGCTATGAAAAGATTGGTTTTTAAAAATCTCGTCACACACCGCTGAACAATCGACAACAGCTTCCGTAATGTCGCACGTATAGGGCTAAGGATGCCTTTAATCGAATTCGTCTGACATTTTTTAACTTTGCTGAGGAATTTTAAATACCATATTAGTTTCAGCGCACTGAATTCTGAATAAAACTAAATTAAATCTTATAATGTTAGACCGTTAATTATTATAATATGCGCAAATAAAATCATTGAACTAAAATAACGTGTTTAAATTTCCAGCACATACAAAACATTCAATTAAAGTCCTGTATAGTAACCAATTGCAGTGAAAAAAAATATATTTATGACCTGTTGGTGTATATAGGTTCATAAATTCCGCATGTACATATTCTGCGGGATAAGTACAAACATACATAAAAACCGTTATGTTGTTCGACCCAAATATTTAATTTATTAATATTTTTCAAAGACCATATTGATAAATTGTTAAAAATCCTGTTTATCAAATAACCATGGGTAAAAAGTATAACAACTTGAAATTCTCATAATTATATTAAAAAATATATTCGAAGACATCTTAAAAAAACAACTATATTTTAGTGAATAAAAAAGAATAGCTGTCGAAATAACTCTTAGAAATAATTAATTATAAAGAAGAAAACTCAGCGCACGTAAAGATACTATCACTGTAGAAAATAAGTTCTTATTCAATAGAAAATTATAACTAATTTATAAAATAACACTTAACAGTTAGTTTAATGTCTGTGTAAAAAATAAAAATACGTATTTTGAATAAAATAACCATTTGAACTTACTATGTATAGAAAAGATATGGGGATTGTTTGGTTTTTCAAATGACGCCTCGTGGTGGGCATTAACCCGGCAGGACGCGCGCCTTCCGTTCGAACACAAAGAGGCGCGTGGGGTCTGTATGGATCTCACAAGCTTAAATTATAGTTAAAGCTTTTTTCACAGCAATATTTGAAAACAAAATTATTTTAATTATAAAATTTAAGATTTTTAGAATTTAGTAAAACACGATATCATTAATTTACTCACAATAATTCAAAAATAGCATATTTATTATAAGTAACTTACTCTATACTGTCTTGTTTATCTTATCTATTCTTTATTCGTTCAGTTTTGACATATACTAAGTGTGTGTTCTTTGCACAAAGATTTTTCATATGTAGTTGATGATTTTTTGTCCTTATTACGTGGGCAAATATAGAAACGTCACTTAGATTTCAAAGCTTTCTTCTTTGAAGTAGGTTTACTTTCGTCGCTTTCATTGTTGCATCCAGGCATTTCTTTCGGTAATCTTTGGGTCTTTAATTTTTCTTTTTCCCGCAATGTACGTTATCTTTTTCAATAAAATTATCGTTGTTTGAATCATCTTCTTGAGCGGAAACTTCGTCTAAATCTTTGTTAGTCATGATCACTCATAATTTCGTTATCAAAATTACATTCTGCTTCCTCATCAGAAAAAGTTTTTTCCTCACTCTCAACCTCATACAAAAGCTATTGCATCCTCTTCATTTCCTTTTCGTACGGAGTCACCATGTTGCAGTTTAAAAAAAACGTCTGAACACAAAGAGTAGCAATGTTAAAATGCATCTTTTTGACTAACGCGAAAAGGCGCGCGGGGTCCAATCACACCCCTAACTTGACAACTCCTTCTTCAAAGAAAAAATAATGACCCTTTAAAATTTGTAACACCTGGTATAGGCTGGTGGGCATATAAAATTAGACTATTGAAAAGAAAGAACTTTCAAAGTCATTAGAAAAAAAGAAATTCTATTACCAAAATCGTCTGGGGTTCATATGGACCCCTGCGCGTCCTTGGACAACTTATTGAACAACTGATAAAACAACTTGGAAACAAAGCAACTTATAAAAACAACTTGGTTATTTTTTTTTCCATTGCTACTTACACTATTCGGTTACATTTAGGATAAAATAACGTTTAAATATTTACGAAAAGTTAAAGGGCACCACACATTAACAAGCGTCAAATACACATTAAAATAAAAATAGGTACAGATCAAAATAAAATTATGTCCCACATTAGTTGATATTAAGAAAAAGAGTTAGTTTATTATTTACCTGAATGTCCACAGAATAGCCATTAGTTTTTCTATCCAGTTGTTCAAATAGTAGGCTTTTCAAAGTTCTTGTAGCTTGTTTATTTAATCTAAAAGATTTCACAAATCTTTCATCCGTTAAATCAAAGGGATTTATCCGATAAAATAATGTTCGATCAACGAACAAATTATTTCTTCGTTGGCGTCTGTGACGACGATTTAAATAATACCAAATCAGCTGAGACATTTTAACTGGTAATGAAACCAAAACAAACGCGTTTAAAGCGACTGGCGAACTACAAGTCAAGCGAACTACCCGTCTTAAGACAGATTTCGCATTATCGGCGTAAGGGTTTCAGTTGAATTGAAACTCCATCATTGATCTCCCATCATGCATTGCGAAAGTTTCGATTTTCCCCGTCTTAAGTCAGTCGATGTTGCAGTTGAATCCCACCATTTGAAATTCATGACAGAAATATGACTGCTAACAAATAAAACAAAGAATGTGTGAAATATGACTTTTAACAAATAAAACAACAGATATATTGATAGTGTAAATTATATTTTGCTATTTCAAGCACATTTTTGTTTACTGGAATTTAGATAAAGAATTTTTTTCTAAATAACAAATAATAACAATAATAATAAAAGTCCAGTTATCAAAAGCTTAATCGAAGAAATACAGTCCTTTTCTGGTCTTCTTTTTCCAGTTATTTTCGACTTGTTCCTTTTTTTTTTTAATTTCTTATTTACGATTCTTTTTCCACCTTTTTTCTTACCCTTTCTGTTCTTTTTAGATTTCCCTCCGGCATTCATGCAGTTGCTGATGTTAATATTAACAGTAAAACGGTTATCGTCATCGAAATCACTATCTTCATCTTTCGTAGATTGGCGATAAGAGGTTTTATCTTCTTCATCTTTTGAATGTTTCTTACTAGAGGTTTCATTTTTGGGCATTTTACTCATGGTATATATTATCGTAAATTTTTTAATGATTGCCATGAATTTTTTTTAAAGTTATTTGAAAATTGTGATCACTTTTGAATTTCGGTGTTATAGTAACGAGTTTAAATTAATTTAAAAAAAAAAAAGAATTTAAGGAACGCGTGTCGCTTTTTCTAGCGAGATGTGAATACACGTGACTATCATTTATTTCCGTTATTAAAAAATATGTATGCTTATACCAAGTTGACTGATGAATTTTTTTTGAACATGTCACTTTTGAGCACGAGAAATACATTAACCCGGGAGAACTCGCGCTACTTATTGTCACACGAGAGCGCGCGACGGGCTTCATAGGCCCGGAGACATAGTAAAATTTAGGGTCACGCTGTGTACCCCCTAAATGACCTATAATTATTTCCTGTGGTAGGGTACACTATTACCCTGNGTCTTCCCGGGTTAATCAAATCATCATCGACGCTTACTGGAGAAAAATATCTAAATTTTCTCGATTGTTTGTAACTGTTAAATTACGACGAAAGATTAAAAAAAAAATTTGTATGTTTATTATTTGTACGCAAGTGCTCTTAAGGTAAAAAAATACATTAATATATTCGCTATAGATATTAATTTATTTTTTTTTTTGCAAATGTTTTTAGTTTCATATTATTATAACTCATGTCTAGTAAAATTATATTACAGGTAAAACGGAGGAAATTCTTACAATAAATTATTTTCTTGCAAAAGTGTGAAATAAAATAGTATTTTACAGCCAATAACTTTTGTTGTAGATTCATTAGAATAAATCATACCTTTACAAGAAACCACCATCTTTTTTACATATTGATCGTTCTAATAGAGAATAAAATCGCTCTTTCTATGGAAATTATTTGTTTTAAGTTTTTAATTATTCACTGAGTCATTAATAACTTTTAGATAACTTTTTACGAGCACAGTCAAACTCGGCTGTTCAGAATCAAGTTCATTACAGTATTGGTTGAGTAGGTTTGAACTGAACAAGTAGTTGATTATTGAAATTGTCTATTGAAACATTAATATCGTTGCTGTTGGTAATTGTAGTTTTGGGGCATTCTGTAGTTATTAGAATATTCTTGTATAGTTGCCAATTGGTAAACTCCAAAAATAGTTAATTAAACTAAAATGTATGTTAAAAATTCCAGAGGCATAGCTTTCACCCTCTTTTTGTATAAGTTGCTCATTTTGAGCAGCAGATTTTTGTTTTTTTGGCCTTACGTGCTTCATAGCTTGCAAAAAATGCTCGTTTTTCAGCAACGTTAATACGAGTGATGTTTTGCATCTGACAACTGAGCATAATTTTTTTTGCTTGCTCTAAGTTCTAGAGCATGACAAAAAGAGATATTCATTTATGCTGCATCATGCCATGTATGCAGCTATTTTAGCTATTATTATGCTAGAATCAATGGTTTTTGGACTGTATCGCTATATCATTGAGTTTAACAACATTAGCGTTTTGTGTTTCTCAACCCAAGCACCTTTTTAGAAGTTTCACATCTGACAGATCTTTACAGACAGGGTTAATCTCCTCCATTACAGCTTTTGGCAAATTGTTTTTGTGTGTGACAGTATTTAAACAATTCGCATGTTAAGCAACATTATATTTGCACCAGCTTTCTGGGCCCTGGGGACGAAACCAAATGCATTGGTTTTGCATTAGTACTAGAAGTATGTGTCCACGCAGCTCAAATTGCTTTACGCGTATCAGGGACACTATTTGCCTCTTATTGCATTTTCATAAAATAGGTTCTGGCTCTTGTGCCAATAAAACCCTACCAAACAATCCATAAAATAGGGTCAATTTTTTTATTGCTGCATCCGTTAAACGGCCTTTTCCGACAATTGATATTTTGTCAGACAATTTATTATTGCCTAGAGTGGCCTTCAACTTTCGTAGCCTTGTTCCCATTCTTTTTTGAATGTGTGCCACACATTCAATTTTTCAACACTTTGATTTGGACCATATGTATTTTCTTTGCTAACGGCTCTGAATGTCTTACAATCCCCATTACCGATATATTGTTTATAAATCAGGCCTCGTTCAGTTTCTGAACGTTTAAACATCTTAATCATGCCAGAAACTTCCATTAGACCTGCTGATTTATCATGAATTTTTTTGCATACACACTTATGTTTAAGCATACCAAAGTTTATATTTTGCTCCTAACTTTGGACCTTCATAGCTGTCGCAAGCTTTGCAAAAGGATGGCATTATTTCAACGTCGAGCACTTTTCTTGACTCACCTCCAATTAAAGTACAAACTCCAATAAGCGAGGAATGACCTCGTGTCTTCCACGTTCCATCTCCACTTACAGCTATCACACCATCACTTTTAGCTTTTTCGTCAACAACAGCTTGTTTCATGGAGTTTTCAGCTAGAGTATAGCACGTATCACCTAGTGTTTTATTTATGCTGTCATAGGCATTTTGTGTAACAGGTTCTGGTAAATTCATCCCTATACAAAATTTTTAAAGGGATGATAAATCACACCCAATGTACCGCATAACTAATACTGAGCGTCGGTTAATATCAGGAACATTATTTTTTCCAATGAGCTAACACGATTTCATTATAGTTTTGGAATCACAATTTTCACATGTAATATTAAAAGTAGAGGTTGAAACCTCTTTCTCTTTTACTTTACCACTGCAACGTGCACAACAAAGATTTTCCTCTAAAGTTTGAATCAAAATTGATATATCAATCAGTCTATATCCAAGGAAATCAGATTTAGTGCAGTCATAACTTAAAAACGAACGATCTGCTCCTAATTTTTTTGCAGATGCACTGACAGTCTCAAAAGTAACTTCTTTGTTCCATTGTTTACTTTTTTCAAATATTTATTTCCCTGGAACCTCTTTTTCTTAGGACGCTGTCCAGACCTCATTTTCTTTTTATAATTTGCGATGAAACAGTTGTCAAACGTTTTCAGCAGACGATAAAATGAAATATAAAATATGCCGAATAACTTGAACTATAAACAAACGAGATCAAAGCATCAATCAGAAAAGAGTCGAGGTGTAAAACATAGTACAATCAAAAAATCTTAAAATTAATAATAGATTAGAATAAAATATCGATTTAAAATGAAGTGCAAGACAGTTTCGTTTTCAATGGAGCGTTGCTCATAGAGGTGGGCGTGGAGAAGTGCATATTTCTTAAAAGGTTGCTTTCGTTTTTTGTTGATAACTCGGGAAGTTTTTTGAGTATTAACAAAACTTGATATCAAATTGTTCAGTATAATTTGGAGAATAGTATATATTTTTTTCAAAAAATCGAAAATTTTGAAGCTGAAGGGTCGTGAGACCCCTTAAGGTTTTGTCATTTCTATTTCTTCTTAAGGTTCTATCATTTTTTTTATTCAACCAATTATTTCGGATGCATTTAAAAATATGGACAGCTTCAATAATGTAATAAAGAGGTCTATCAGAATCTACTGGATGGTTGAATGTTATCGAGAGTTGGGGAGGATGCGAAAACAAGAGCATTGCCTTCCTACTTATTGAGCTATTATCACTCACAACTGCAACTACAGTGAAAGTGTTATCTTCTAAGCCAACAACTCTTTTAATTATGCCGTGCAAAGTTTCTGCAGTCAATGTCTTGACTGGTAGCACAAAAACAACATCTTTATAGTTTGAAAGCAAACTTTGTATCATAAAGGCATGTGCACTTGTAACAGCATGCGAACTGTCAAAAGCAACCCCAACAACATTCCCTCCCTTAAAATAAGGTTATAAGTGAATCTCATCCATCATTAATGTGATAATTTTGTCTTATTCATTTAAGTGTGTGACTTTTTCACCTGTATACTTTAGAAAATTTTCATCTAACTACTCACCTTGAGGGCTTGCATTTAAATTGGAAATTATCCTTCGGATATGTTGAATGAGGAAGTATTAAATTCCCTGAATTTCGTAGAAATTTATAGGCATGTGGTGATGAGCCTTACAATCATACTTGCATCGCAATGCTTCCAGGATCTGGATAAATATGCTTCCAAAATAAAACGGAATCAATCCAATGGTTCTCGATAAATGAAAATATGCTACTTTCTTAATTTATCTTGACTTATTAAATTTAGTAGATTTCAGCTACCACAATAACTTTAGGATCTTGAATCCATGATATAAATCTGCAGGACATCAGTATCTTAATTTACAGAGAGTACGTTTTTAAGTCTGATTTTGTAACTTAAAATATCATCCATACCGTTTATTTACCATATTTTTGGTATGACGCTTAAACTATTAGGGTAGCAATGTTAAAAGTTGACAACAAAAGGAAAGGTTTCCAATGTGCTCTGTTTCATTTGTTTATTTTGTTTTGAGCTTTATGCATGCTGTTACATTATGCATACTGTTAAATAAGGAATAAACACATTTCATTATACTACAGTGATGACTTTTTTTAAGAAGGTAAATTTTTTCCCTTTACTAATAGTTTTCCTTTTTTTTTGTTTCAGAAACAGAAGATTTGTTAGATATATTTGTCAGATAATTTGCATAATATAACGAGTGAAAATATTACTGACTTTGCTTTCAAAATGGAAAACAAACGTAAGTTCTGTGATATTGTATTACAAGAAGCAATGTTTATCATAGAACACCTGCTAGAAGAAGACCTTGATACTAATGCAATCATATTAGGAGATAGTTCCAGTAAGATAATACACATAGCATCTCAGTTTGCCCGATGTGATATAATTGAATTGCTTATAACAAAAGGAGTTGGCGTTAGTGAAACTGATAGGCAGGGGCGCACACCCTTAGCACACCATGCAGCAGATAAAGAACATTTAGAAATTGTAAAGATTTTAATCAGAAACGGAGCAAATGCATCGTGCTGCCAGTGGTCTAGAGGGAGCCGTACGGTCCGTTATCGCAACGCCGTACAGGTGTCTATCATCGCGAGCTGATGTGACATTTTAGGGTCCACTCCCACATTTCCGAGTTGTCCGACACTCGTCCATCCACTGCTTTCAAACACGCATCACTGTGTTGCTGTTATGCTGCACACGAGCGGCTACTGCACGATAAGATAATCCAGCTTAACGAAAGCCGATGGTTCTCCCCCGTTTGAACTCCGTAAGTTGTTGAAATCTCGCCCTCTTTTGTCGAATAGGCATAAGTAATGAGCTAGCTAACATTTACCACTAGCAGTACTATATATATATATATATAACACATGGATCAATAAGTCTCGAGACTAACAATGAAAACAACATTTTTTTTGCAAAAATTTTTTTTATTCATCAACATAATCACCTTTTAGGGTGATACAATCGTTCCAACGCTTTTCCAATTTTTCAATACCATGTTTATAAAAAAAATCATCTTTCGCTTCAAAATAAGCTTCAGTTTCAGCGATGACCTCCTCATTTGAGCCAAATCTTTTTCCCTGTAGCACTTTTTTAAGATCAGCACAGAGCCAGTAGTCACTGGGGGCTAAATCTGGCGAGTATGGGGGGTGGGGAAGCAGACGAAAGCCCAATTCGTTCAATTATGCCATTGTTTTCATCGACTTGTGGCAGGGTGCATTGTCTTGGTGAAAAGGGATTTTTTTTCTCTGCATGTGCGGTCGTTTTTTTGCGATTTCCTCCTTCAAACGCACCAGCAAGTCAATATAATAATCACTGTTGATCGATTTACCTTTTTCGAGGTAGTCAATGAAAATCACGCCATGCGTATCCCAAAAAACTGACGCCATGACTTTGCCAGCTGACTGCTGCGTTTTCGGACGGCTTTCGCCAGCTGTGCGCCACTCAGATGACTGCCGCTTCGACTCTGGAGTGTAGTGATGTAACCATGTTTCGTCCATGGTCACGTAACGACGCAAGAAATCTTTTTTGTTGCGAGTAAATAGCGATAAACAGCTTTCTGAATCATCGACTCGTTGCTGTTTTTGTTCCATCGAAAGCAATCGCGGCACCCACTTGGAAAAAACCTTTTTCATGCTCAATTTTTCATGAAGGATAGTAAATACACTTCCATATGATATCTGTGTCATCTCAGCAATCTCACGGAGCTTCACTTTACGATCTTTCATTATAATTTTTGTCACTTCACTCACATTTTCCGGTGTAACGGCTTCCACAGGTCTACCCGAGCGTTCCGCGTCATTTGTGTCGGTACGACCACGTTTAAACTCGGCAAACCACCGACAAATCGTTGCTTTTGATGGACAAGAGTCCGGGTAACATTTGTCAATCCATTGTTTCGCTTGCACGGTGTTTTTACCCATTAAAAAACAATGTTTTATCAGAACACGAAACTCTGTTTTTTCCATTTTTTAAACAAACTACAAAACGACTTTACTCCAACCTCGATAACTCAGCTGTTTCTGGTCCGATCGACTTTAAATTTTGACACGTTTCAAGCAAAGGTTAGTACTCTAGAAAGACCTGGTTACTGGTTTACTACGAGCGCCATCTCTGGGTTCGCCTCGGAACTTATTGATCCATATATATATATATATATATATATATATATATAAACACTAGCAGCACTATATTTAACAACTACCCAATTTCCTGCAATAATTTTTGTGGTGTTAATTGCTCTGGTATTAAGATTTCCTTTTATTGGTGTTAGAGCATTTTTATAAAATTTTAAACCAGAAGAAGGTGAATAAGTAATTCCGCGCATTTTATAAATTCCTGGTATTACTCTTGCGTTGCCTCACATATCATTATCTCTGATTATATCTTTATCCAAAAACTGCATAACTGTAGTTGATGGCGTAGCTTTATTTACAACATTTACAAAATCTTCTGCAGGCTGCACAATTGGAGCTGTAGATTTTTTTTTTTTTGACCTAACAGCATTCCGTATCAAACATTTTGCTTTACGACCAATTCCATCCACGACACCTTTGTCACGAGCAGTTGCGAAATATTTCCAGTGGAAAGTCTTATTGAACTTATTGCTAAGATCTTGAAGCAGCAAGGTCATGAACCTATTTTTAAACTCTGATGAAGGTTCATCTGTCCAGATTACCTCTTCAAGAAATTTGTTTTCTTCATTTGGCTTGATTTCTTTATAAATTTTCTCAAAACCTTGACTGTAATTTTTTTCCTTGGTATTGTCGGAACGTATTAGATAAGTACTGCATTTTTCGTGTACGAATACTGCAGCTGTAAATAAAGTTACACTTTTTCGAGTCCAAAGTGCACTCTGTATTTCATCTTGATATGAACAACTGTAGTTCATTACAAAACTCTTTTTTCTGGTGAAATTTTGGAATTCTCGGAATTGAATTCTTTTTGTGTGTTGAACACTTATTGATGAAAAAATTGTCGCGTGTACATTCCAAAACTTCTCCAATGGATGTCTGCTTCACTTGGCAATATAATTTTGCTTCTTCAGTTTCCCCCCTATTTTTTCCATCACACATTCTGAGAAAGATTTCAATTTTTGCCCTTTGCAGCAAGTTTCAGAAAATCCTTGCCAACATGTAGAGTTTATCAAATCATTACAAAGTGTTTCTTCCCAAAATAATTTTGAATTGTTTGGAACTCTTAGTTCTTTAAGCTGAAGAAAGAAGTTTTCACATGCCATGCATTTGCACTGATCTTCTGGTGTTTCACGCAGCAGAAAAGCATTTTCTGGTCTTTACTTGCAAAATGTGGAAAAGCTGACGGAACAATTTGGATATTCATCCTTAAAAACTGAATAAGCTTCTTTCAGATATGTCACCAAATAATATTTTCTTAATTTAATTTTCTCACCATTCTTCCAAACTGTAACTTCATCTTTCATCCCAAAACAATATCTGGGCGAGGAAAAAATTCTTGTACTAAATTATGTGACTCTTCATCACTGATAGTATTTTTCTGAGTAGCTATGTATGTTTAAGCCCAAGTTTGTTGTTGCAGTCAAAATGGTCACGTAGAAGTTATTAAAACTCTTATTGAACTTGATTGTAATTATTTTTAATCGCCATACTAGAGATCTAGTGTATTAATCATTTTCAATTAAGTGCTTCTGTATTTTTACCTCAAAATATTTTTTTATATGGAAAAACAGGAGTGAGAAATCATTATTTTTTCAACCTTAAGGTTATCTTCTCAGAGCTATTAAATGCCTATTTGTTGGTGTTATAACTAAACAAAATGAAAATAAGTTTTATAATAAGTTATAGGAGTATGGCCGAACAAATCTATATAGGTTTTAAAAATGTATGATGGCTCATGATTTATCGTTATAGTGGCAGACATGAAGTGCCGCAATAAGAGCCTTGTAATAAAAAAAACTACATCTTAAATATAACATAAAATTACGGTGATTAAAAAAGACATACCTGTGGGCGAACACAATAATAATGAAATAGCTGTACCTCTTAAAAGAAAAATCCAATTTTGCACAGAGAAGAGTTTTTAGTAGTCATAAACAACACGTTTGTAGTTCACTAAAGATTATCTTTATTTTGAAGAGTATCAGAGGGTTCTATTCTCAAAAATAGAAAAAACAACCATAGATGGACATTTAATCACACTGGACAGTATTAAGGATGCATACGGTTATCCACTATTTTCATGATGGTGACAGGTAGAAGATCTGGAGATGGCCCATTTTTGTAAAATGGAAATAGAAAGGCTGGGGCGATAAATGGCGTGCGTTGTCATCCATAATGACGAACTTCGAAAAGAACTGGAACTTTGCTTGTTAAGTTGAGGAGCAATGAAGTTTGCTCATTTTGAAAATCAAGGCAATCTGAGAGCAGTTCCGTAGAAAAACAAAACGATCAAATTTGAGTTATTGAATAACTCCTCAGTACGAAAAAAACAGGATCATTCTTGTAGCATGTTGAGATAGTTGCAATGGCGGGGAAACGACGCCATGATAAAAATTAAAAAAAACGTGTCTCAATGAGAGGAGAGGGGGGTGGAAGGAATAAAAGAAATCCCTGTTAAGGGATCGTAGTGTCGTTTTCATCATCAAGTTTCGCATGTCCCGCTCCAAAAATAGACGGGTATTTATATCGTTAGGTTAAAAATTGAAGTGAAATTTCCTAAAACGCAGCGAGAATCGTGGCTAAGAGAGAACCGAAGTGAACTGATAAAGAGCTTAAACGAAATCACAATTATGAACTAACTGCGACCATGTCCCATGTGCTTACATCAAAGGCCGCCCTAAAGTCAAAGCCGTGAAGGAAGACAGACAGAAAGGCGTCAGAGGCGAGGGGTTGGCCTAATTTTTAGGTCACAATTTTGTTACAAAATTCAAATTATGTGACATAATGTCACAGCCTGTCTCATCGAAGTGACACTATTCAAATTTTGTCTAGCCAGTCCATAATAGCTTTGGATTTTATCAGTCATCACATCTGTGAGACGGTTTTTACCTGATAGAGTACCTATTCTCTTCATGACATGGCCAATGCATTCAACTATGGATACAGGGTAATCACTTCCATAAACATTTAAAGATTTTAAACGATCATAAGCTTTGGAGTCACCATCCCCTAAATAAGTTGTGTATCTTGCATTGTATAACGATAAAGATCATCGAGAAATTGCTGATACACACTTTAGGTCATTATA
>NC_092206.1:90159172-90180812 GCF_043381705.1 Parasteatoda tepidariorum | reverse complement strand
AAGAGTTTCTCAAGTGAGTGGTGCGAAAATATTAAATACGAAATAAATATTAAATATATAAATTGAAATATGAATAATAAATATGAAATATTAAAGTTATAGTCATGGGAACAGGTACCCATGACTTTAATATTAATCCCTTAATTACTTGTGCTGACAATAAATTTGAAACAGTCGATTGCAACAGGTGTCTCGATACGATTTTATTTCTGTGATAATTTACCTATCGACTGCACATCATTGGTAATTCTTTGACAAAAGCATTTTTCTAGCCCTAGTGGTTCACAATGCGCTGTTGTAGTTGAAAAGGAAAAAAGTTTTATAGTAAAGTTGATAGCGTTTTGGTAACTGTAAGAGTTTTGGTTTGAAATATAAGAATTTTGTCCAAAGTGAGGATTCACATTTCTGGTGCAAAGCTTTGTTATTAATGAGTCGCTGCTCTTAAGAGCAAATATCGCTCGAAAATGAATATCGGAAAAGCAATAGAAAGTTTTTCGAATCTTCTGCGATTGATGGAATAAGTAGCAAGAATTTGATAGAAACTCATGGTACCGGAAATGTCATCATGCGCGGCTAGAGGGATTTTTCCTATTATGGTCTGGCTGTTCATGCATATTTATAACTTATCTAAATTAGCTTAATTTTATGTTTTCTAGTAGTTATTGTAAGACATTGTATCAAGACAGATTCGGAAATAACTGTTTTACCTTAATTGATATGGCCACCATATAGGAGATTTCTGAAAGTTGGTTTCTAAATCTATGAACTGTGTACCGTTACCCTTCAAACTTTGGCAAGGCTGTGATCTTTTAATTGAATTTTGGTAACAGTTACCCAGGTTCAAAAATAGACAAATAACTAATGAATTACATGAAACATTTAACAATTAAAATTAAATTTTATTATAACTATAAATTTTCAACAAACACAACTTCAATCATTTCCAGATGCCTTCATGTGCACTAAAATTTCCAATTTATACACTTTTAAATTTCCAAATTGTTATACTCAAGATAAAACTTTTCGATAAAAAGCACTTTTAAATTTCATATGCATAACATTCAATTAATTCACACTAAAAGAGACATTTACGAAATAAAAATACTAGCTCATTCTAAATTTACAAAAACATTTAAACTTTAGGTCATTATATTCCTACAACAGATAATTAAAATTAAATATCCAAGGCTCATCTTAAAATAGGTATCTTAACACCTGATAGAAATAATTTAAAATGCGGAATAAAATGCTCTTCTAAAAAGGTAAGATATTGGAGTTTATAAATACACAAGGAACTTGCAGATCACCTTCTGGAACGCCCACCGGGCCTGCAGCTAGACTTGTGGACTAGGAGAACTTCGACTTTCCGACCGCCATTCAGTTCTTTAGAAACATTCGATTTTCTGCCGAGGGACGCTCAATTCTTGCCAACTGTCTTGAACTTAGCGACATTCAATCTATCACTTCCCGTAAACTATTCTGAGGCTTCAGATCAACTTTCTTCCAGACAACAGCTCATCTGACCAATGTTGCGTACTTAGTCGCGGCATCCAGAGACTCTTTCCAAACATCAACCTTTCAGCATTTCAGCCTCGATCAACAAGGTATCCATAATGACGAACTTCGAAAAGAACTGGAACTTTGCATGTTAAGTTGAAGAGCAATGAAATTTGCTCATTTTGAAAATCAAGGCAATCTGAGAGTAGTTTTATAGGAAAACAAAACGATCAAATTTGAGTTATTGAATAACTCCTCAGTACGAAAAAAACAGGATCATTCTTGTAGCATGTTGAGATAGTTGCAATGGCGGGGAAACGACGCCATCATGAAAATTAAAAAACCGTGTCTCAATGAGAGGAGAGGGGGGTGGAAGGAATAAAAGAAATCCCTGTTAAGGGATCGTAGTGTCGTTTTCATCATCAAGTTTCGCATGTCCCGCTCCAAAAATAGACGGGTATTTATATCGTTAGGTTAAAAATTGAAGTGAAATTTCCTAAAACGCAGCGAGACTCGTGGCTAAGAGAGAACCGAAGTGAACTGATAAAGAGCTTAAACGAAATCACAATTATGAACTAACTGCGACCATGTCCCATGTGCTTACATCAAAGGCCGCCCTAAAGTCAAAGCCGTGAAGGAAGACAGACAGAAAGGCGTCAGAGGCGAGGGGTTGGCCTAATTTTTAGGTCACAATTTTGTTACAAAATTCAAATTATGTGACATAATGTCACAGCCTGTCTCATCGAAGTGACACTATTCAAATTTTGTCTAGCCAGTCCATAATAGCTTTGGATTTTATCAGTCATCACATCTGTGAGACGGTTTTTACCTGATAGAGTACCTATTCTCTTCATGACATGGCCAATGCATTAAACTATGGATACAGGGTAATCACTTCCATAAACATTTAAAGATTTTAAACGATCATAAGCTTTGGAGTCACCATCCCCTAAATAAGTTGTGTATCTTGCATTGTATAACGATAAAGATCGTCGAGAAATTGCTGATACACCCTCAACTTCCATTCTGCCACTGAAGTTTCTTTTGCAGTTGGCACTGTGTGCATGTTTACTCTTGCACATGCAATATTTAGTTAACACTTCGACATCGATAACTTTGCCTGTATCAATGCTAGTGGCAGTGACAACTCCATTTCTGCCAAGTTCCATCTAACGCAACTCCAATATTGCGGCTGCCGTTGTTTTCTTGAACTGCCTCCTCAATGGCATTTTTCATAGAATCTTGACAAACTTCATAGTTAATGAGTACAAACTTTTGTTGTAAGCACCAAAACGTGTTGGTGGGTTTGGCAAATTCAGGACTGTACACAAAGATCGAGCTGCTTCAGCTCCTTTTCCAATGGAAAGCATTCCATAAACTAATCTAGTATTCACCTCGTACAATTCTGAATTATTGTGAGGATGTAGAACATGCTTGTTTGAGTTTGAAAATGAATATGACATATCACAATTACTGTAATATAATTTAATAGAGACAGCAAGTCCAGAATTATTATCAACCATACTCAAACAGAGGCCATCTGCACCACATTGCATACATTTTGTATACAGTTTCAAAACTTCTTCTAGTAAATCAAAATCCATTATAAAATTCTTAGATATGCACGAAGAGTAGGTTTCATACGTTGTATTGATATGAAAAAGCTTTTTCTCACTTGCAGATTCATTTACAGTTTCTATAATATCAGGATTCTGACTTTCTTCATTGACTGCATTTTTTCTACCACCAAAGAAACAACAACCTTTTCTTTTCTTAAAAACCCTTCTTTAGAGCGTGGCATTATATTAGATAAATATAAAGATATATTTATAATATATAAAAAGTAACGATTTAAGGAGTTATATATAAATTAAACAGAAATGAGCTTGAAATCAAAATTCGCGTGCAATTCGTGATATTTGACAACAAATGCAAGGCATAAAAAACATTATTTTTAGATGTACCATAATATAAAATTAGCTTTCATGTATATAAGAAACAAATTTTAATAAATTGACCAGTTTTTACCTAGTCAGCCAAATTACTTTCGTTTAATTTGGTTTTGATTTTAATCAAGTTATATAAATTTTAAGCTAACTATGTGGGAGCCAAACTGAGCCAAAAAATGCAAAATGACCTTCCAAGTCCATTTTCTAGTTTTAAACCATGTCCTACAGCATTCCATTTGTTGATCGCAAATATCGACACCTCCCATACATCGGTTGTAGTTTATGACCACAGTAGGACATGGTACCTCAATGTATACATGTTTAGTTTTTGACCAGCGTTTCACTTTTTCGACGGGTTCCATACCGCAACAATTTGAGGCCAACTTTTGTTACTATCTTTCCATTCTACAATGGCTAGTTTTTTATCTTTTGAAACATGTTTTATGCATTTTCCGCGCTCCATGTGCGCCCCATCGGTTTGTCCTAAACAGCTAATACGATTAGCCATAATAGCAGGGATGCCAACTGCTCCTGACACGCCAAAGTAATTAGAAAAACTGTAAATAACTACAAGTAAATTTTGCAAATATTTGACTATTTTTGCTTGCTTTTTAAAGGGTATACAATGACGTAAGTACTATAAAGTGGTGAATTATGTAAGCCTTCGAATTATTTCGAAATAGTGGTGTATAAAAACCTACTAAATTGAATTTATTAAATCAAGAATCACAATTGATAAACTACCACTTTAAAATATATATTTGCTGTCCGGAGCAAGTTGGCATCTCTAAAATAGTGCCAGTTCCATATATCACTCAACTTTCATTTCACTCAACTTTTTAAACAATGGCCACTTCATGTCTATCCTATCAGTAGATGACACTTCAGAATTTGCCTCACACTGAAGAGCATAGAATTGTGACTCCAGCTTATCATGATACGAATGAATATCATTTTTACCTAAAACCTTTACCAACACAGGAAAATTATCAATGAAAAACTTAACACTAGAAAAAGAAGCATTGGAAATATTTTCAAAATTAACTACTTCGACATTAATTATAATTTCATAATTGCAACGTGTAACAAAATAATTTCTGACAGCAGAATAAAAAATCTGTTGGTCACCACTGCATAAAGTATTAACAATTTCTTTAATTTTGGTACCAATCACTAAATCTGAATCAATTTTTTGATTCTGTACAGAGTTGAAATCAATATCCAATACACATTTGGTATTCTTTAGAATGCCTGGTAGAACAAATCTTATCAAAAACGATTTATATATTTCCTAAAGATATGTCCTCAAGGTATGAATTTTAGGTACTTCTGTCTGTAATTCTGCATTAAGAACTTCAAATAATGGAGTAGAAATGTAGTAGAAATTGCACAAAAGCTTTACTTAAGTCTGACGAAAAGAACATAAAAAGTTTTTCTTCACGGGAAATGATATTTTTCTCAAACGTAGAGCTGTAAGTATGAGATGTCTGTCCGGTCCCGTGATAGCTCAATAGTTAAAATTGAAGGTAATGCGGACTATATGTAATAATTAACAAATATTTATTTAACAAATGTAATTAATTAGTTCTCGCATGAACTTGCATTAGAGAGTGATCATACGCTCTTAAAAATTCAATCGACAAGAACAAAAGTGAGTAGTTCAAAGGATAAAAGGATGAAAGATGGCTGGCGCCATACAATCTCACCAAACGGTAATTCAACACCAAACAGTGTCTTCTGTGAAGCTTCAGCAAATGGAAGAGTCTTTTGCTTTTTACTTTTATCAGCACAAAACAAGTCACTGCCATTAGTTCTTTTTTTAGACCCATTTGAACACTGAGTTTTAATAACTTAATCACCTTTTGGGATTAATATAGATTCATTTAACTTGCTAGATGAAGATGGAACCTTAAGTTTGGGAATTTTGAAATCGCTAATGTTACTCTTTCTATTATCCTTGTTACAAATTTCATGCTTAAAAAAGGATGTCAAGGCATCCCACTGATTTATAACTCGTAAGATGCATCTACTTAGGGAAAGCCGTCTCGTGAAGACATGTTTCAAAATTTTGCGCATTTCATTATTGTGAAGTTCTTGAAATGTCTATAAAGAGTCTTTTCTTTTCATGCTTTTCTCAAGGTAATAATAAATGTCTATAATATATTCTTCAATATTAATAGACAAACATGCTGCCCCGTTTTGGGCAGCAAAGTTCAGCAGATGGCAAAGACAACCATGAACATAAATATCTGGTATTTCTTTTCTTAGAGCTCCAGCTACTCCTTTATTTCGTCCAACCATCACTGGAGCATTATCCACGCCTAATGACAAGCTGTTCTCGGATGGAAAATTTAAATATTTTAATTGATCCAAAAGTAATTTTGCGATATTAAACCCTGTACCATCACCTTCCAGTACGAGGCTGTAGATAGGAAATTTTCAATCCCGTTTTTAAAGAGCCACTTAAATGTTTTGATTTAATATAATAGTATTTTCTTATATATGTTTGATTTTTCATTTAAAAAAAATGGTTTTAAATACGGAATAATATTTAGTCATATAAGATCTCAAATATAGATATTTACATCAATGAGAGCATTGGCTTTGCATGCCCTTTGAAAGTTTAATTAAATCTGGCTTATATCTTGTTGTTTTAAGTTTCAAGCACGACTCTAGATTTTTATTTTTTAGTTGACTTCTAACTTTATTTTTTATTATATTCATGCAAGAGAACGCTTGCTTACACGAATATGTCGATCCGAAGATCATCAGCACTCCATATGCCAACTTCTTCACCTCACTGTAGCATTCTGGAAGACTATTCCATGCACGGAATATGAGAGCCTCAACTCGCGGAATTTCTTTTAGAGCTGTCCACCTGTGATGAGCGATGTGCATGCATTTTTGGACCTCCAACTCTTCCAGTATCTCTTAAGTTCTGTGAACTTGCCACTCCACAAGTCTTTGGTTTTTAAATACAGGAATTGCATTTGAAACGATCCAGCATCAATTCCAAGTGACTCAATGGTGATCTCATTTGTGTCAAGAGGATTAACTATGAACGCGAGAGTATTTTTGTTTGTTTTGAATTGTTCGAATCTCTCAGCGAAACCATCCTTCATGTTTTTTAACGCTATGCTGAAGTAATTCGTATGAATGGTTGCATTTGTCTTATCGCGATATTGCTTCAGACTTTCAAAATAAAGCAATTTTCCACTCTTCAGGTCTTTAACAAAGAGAAGTAATTTTTTTTTCGAGCACTTCTTCAAGCAAGGCGTTAGCTGGACTGCCCTTTCCTTGCATTTTTAGATTGAGTTCATTTAGTTTTATAGTGGTATCTACCATAAAGGTATCTACCACAAAGCGAAACGTTGCAACACGTTACCTCCAGAAAGCCATCGCATTTTTTGTACAAAAGTAGGTCCGAAAACTGGCTATCTATTTCTTCAAGTAAGTCTTTAAACTGACGATTGTAGAGTGGTTTTCACTCGGCTGACCCACCTACATTTGTTATTCGGGGAACCTCCTCCCCAATGCAGCACCTGTAAAGTTTTACTCACTATTCATCATATTTTAATCATCTGCCTATGTTTTAACCGTCATCGTCTAATCTTTTTTGGTAGTTCTATTTTAACTCTTCAGGATTTGTTAGGCGACTCTCATCATCCTAACATTTTTGCGTTTCTGCGCGCAATTGGTCTTTTATACTGTATATAACTGTTTTGTCCTATTCACAATTTTATCTGATTTTATTCATCTTTGAATGCAACTGTTTCATAATGCTTTACTACATTTACATTTTATACTCACATTTGAATACCTCTGTCACGTTGTATCTAGTTTTTAAATTCCGTGTGACTTTTAATGAAGAAAATTTGTAATATGCATTTACCTTTATTTTAAAACCGTTCGTTTGGCGCAGCATGTCCTTATTTGGACTTTGTGCCATTAAACCCCACATTCAATCAATGTAGAGTGGTTTTGCGAGGATGCTGTTAATAATCTTAATTACCACATTCATGACCTCTACTATTTCAGGCGGAAATGTTTGGGCACAAAGCACTTCTTGATGAATTATGCAGTGAAACGTTGAAATTTCGTGGTTAATTTTTTTCTGAAGAATTGATGTTGCTCTTCTATGAACTCTTGTCATACTTCTGGCTCCATCAGTTGCTATACAAACGATTTTATATAAATCGATTCCATTGTCTTCCAAGCATTTTTGCACAGCATTTGCTATATCTTCTCGAGTTTTCCCTGAGAGTGGTAGCAATCCTAGCAGTTCTTTTGGACCTTGAGGCGACATATACCTGACGAAAAGGGTAACTTGCGCCGTGTCTTTTATGTCGCAAGACTCATCTATATCAATTGATAAGGCAGAAACTAGTTTAATGTCTGCCACTTGCATATGTGTTACATTTGAAGACATTTTAACAGTTCTATCTTGTACTGTTTTAGTAGATAATGGCAGGTCCTTGATTTTTTTTTCATGATTTCCGCTTTGTTTTTACAATTACGAAACAATTCTTCATGTATAAAACAATCTTTGACATACTCACCATCTGTAAATGTTTTTCCTCGTTTCGCAATTTCTAATGATACTGTAAAGCGTGACAGATTTACATTATTAGATGATTGCCCCCAGTTACTTAGCATGGAACTTGATTGTTGTTGATTTTTTTCGAGCTCTTCAACAGCTTTTTTTCGTGCGTCACCGGTTAGATATTTACCAGCAAACTGAGTATGTTTTGTAGTGAAGTGTCTCCAAATTTGGTAGACGGAACAAAAGGTACGGAAAAAAGGGTCCCTGGAAAAAAAAGGTCCCTCCATAGGGAAAATCTGTAGGGATATTTCCCCTCTCGCTTTCTGGGCAGCATGACTGCTTCTCGCTGTTTCAAAGAATATTCTTTTTATCTGTAATAATTCAGATTAGTTCAATAATGTTTTACTTTTTTTTTTTTAAAGGTATCTGTTTGTGTGCTGACTAAACGAAAAGTAGTTTTTGCAGCCGCAGAATGGGACAAACCCGGACGTGGAGGGAGTACGAGCAGTGACTATTCTACGAGCTTCATCAAAACTTAATTTTGTAGGACTTTGACAGACTGTATCACTTTTTCCTGGGACCATTTGGGGCAACTCCTGGCATAAGCTGCATGAGCGCCCTTGCAGTTGATGCATAGGGGTGGCAACTCGCTGGAATTGTCATCATAGTCTTCACCAGAACAACGAGCACAGACAGGTTGACCTCGACAAGCTGTTTTTGAATGACCAAATCTTTGACATTGAAAACATCTCAAAGGGGTAGTGTGGTGTGGCTTAAAAAAACGGGAGAAAAAGGGGGTGACTAACACTAAGTCAACTTAAGATTAAACAAAATTTAGAGATTGAGTAAAGGCCGAAAAAGCTGAAAGTAGGTACATTGCGATTGATACAGAAGTTCAGGTAAGTGCAACAGAGGAACATGCTGAAAAATAAAACGAAGAGAAAACAACTTCAAAATTACTCACCAGAACAGATACGGTAAAAGGATGCAAACTTGTTATTTTAAAATTAACATCATGAACAACTTAAAACTTGGCAAACAAGCTAACAAAAATCTCGGCCTAAGCCGAACACAAAAAAAAAGCACAAACACTTGTAAGGGAAAAAATAACGACTGACTGTTTCTTCATTATGAAGATAGACGAGAAAAACCTCGCCAAAAAATCATATTTTTACGAATATCGCGTTGTTTGGACGGAGAAGGAACAGAGGGGCAAAACACAGAGCTGCAAATATTGGCCAACTGGCGAAGTTAATTGTTATGCTCCGTGCCAAGCATGAAGCAGGGTTGTCAAAAGCTGTGACACACCTGGGAAAGAATTTTGTAGAATGTTCTGGTACATTCTTGGCGCCATCGTGAGATCAAATAGATCGCCTTGCATTTGATGCATGCCGAAACGTGGGAAAACGGACTTGAGGTCTCTCCTGCTCAATCCAACAAAAGGGTTTGCTGACTGGACATAAATCTTGCTGTCAGTGAAGCAACAATAGGAGGAATCTTCTTTTAAAGGAAGAACATAAATACAGAGAAAGAGTACAAAAAATATATAATTGAGGCTTAAATATTAAAGATTACATGAAATTATTGCAAGGAATTATTGAATAATGACAAATAAATAACATTAATTACAAGTGTAAAAAGAAGAAATTAAAAACCATGCAGTTAAATAAAATCTGCATATTACCATTAAGCTGTCACATAAATAACATTATGTCAGTTGTATTACACCAAAAGTTTATCATAAATTTAACAGTTACAATTTTAACTTACGTAATTATTTAAGCTAATTTATTACATTATTATAATGAATTAACAAATGATTTTAGTTAATATGTAATATACCATACTACAGTTAGGGACATAAGGTCTAACCGGGCAGTTGTGCCAAGCCATTTTGATTGAAGATGGTAGCTTTGGTATAGTGAAAGTAAGAATAAGGTGTTTCGTAGGGGTGAGTTTTTCATCCCTGCGAATCCTTATTCTACGGACAGCAGTGACATTTTGATCTTTCAATTTTTCTGTGAGCATTTCCTCCGAATCATTTATGAACTCCGTCTCTGATGTTGCACCTCGACAGGTGTTGAGTGATTTATGAGGTGTAACATCGACTGCAAATGAGCACATAGTAGTACAAGTTTCTAACAAGGTGGCTTGCTATTGCGATACAATTTGTATCAACAGGTCACTGGAACGTAGTTTTTTCACAGAGGCTACCTCTCCTAAAACGGAGATTAGGGCCTTGTGAATCAAGAAGGGAGAGACTTTAGTAAATGAAATATTTGGTACTTCGGGATTCGTCAATTTAGTTATATAGTATCGAGCGTAATCACATGGTAAACGGGTTGTTCCGTTGTTTTTGCTATGGTGTGCGGAACTGAACACCTTACTATTTTCAGCCGTAGAAAATATTAAAAGTTTCAACTATCAGCGGCATCACCCATCACGGAGTCCAACTTAGGGGATGCAAATAACAGATAGGTACTGAGACCAATCCGTTACTTGAACATCGATGCTAACTAATAGCAATACGTCCGTGAGTCACCCCTGAAGCAGCCTCCACCCTTAATGAGGTGCCCAGTAAGTGACCCCAGACTTGACCAGCCAATTGATACACACAGGCCAATATGCACCTCCCGTTTACCTGAAGCACGGGCCAAAGCAGTGTATTGGGGTACCAGGATGCCCCTCAACTGCCAGGATCCCCTTTTCCAGGGACACGGGTCTCCACGCACGGTGAACAAGTGGATGGTCTCTTCCCATCTGGGTCCGACACAACAGATTGGTAATCGAGCACAGACAAAAAGCCCTTACCAGTGAATTCGGCAACCACGACAAGGGAGAGGAAGCGGAGGAGAGGACAGATCACTAGGGTGCACCGGGGCGTGACTCCCTGTGTTTACCTAAAGAAGGTAAACCCCCTGAGGGCGAAATCAATGATCTAAAAGTAACAAAAACTTTATCGCGCAAAAGTCATTGTATACTTTCAAAGAAATCCCCGCCTATTAGTAAATATTATAATTTTTTTAATTAGAAATATTAAGTAGAGTTTCCTTTCATATCTGCGATAGGTTTTATAAATTTGTAAATAAATCTACAAACTTATTCTGTTGTGGGAAATTCGAGCAGAATATTTTTTACCACATTTTACAAAAACTGAGAAAAAAAAGAAGTATTACGGTGAAGCAAAAATTAAAATATAATTTTGCAATCACAAGTTTGATACTAAATTGCAAATACAGTGAACTCTCACTTATGCACCGGTGTGAATAAATATGTTTCTAAAGATTAAGTGTCAATATTTATACTGTTAAAGATTAAATTTTAATATTTAAACTGTTATAATGTTAATATTTATACTGTATACTATAATTATACAAAGAAAAAATTCAACATACCTAAAGACAAATTATTTTCTTACAAAATAATCCTTAATACATGTTTGTATTTGTTTTTACCGACGTATTTCAAAAACAGTTTTTTCCAGTTCATTTAAATGGGATAAATTGTAAATAGTCACGAATAGTGTCTAATGCTTCTAATACTGCTGTGTGATTTGGAGGAGCTTTATCATCCTCGTCAGTATCATCCTTCACGTTCTCATCCTCCATTTCATTAGCGATGTCATCAATGTCTCTTAATTCCGTTGTTAATAGATTATCATCAAAGGCAATAAATTAATTAAAAGAAACAAGTTCGTTTGATACATTCTTTCCATTCGTTTTCACTAAGATCGATATCCCAATCTTCTTCAATTTCGTTAACTTGATCTATAAATTCATTTTCATCTGAAAATAGAAATCCAGCTTTTTTGAAGCAATTCCTTATGCTGGATTGTCCAATTGTTCCTTATGCATACCATATCCATGGCATCAAGAATTGAAATCTTTACTTCGGCTGCTGCTGATTTGCCTGTTTCCAGTTCTGCTAAATATCGACGAATCAGTGTTTTTCTATAATGCACTTTCAAGGAATGGGTAATGCCTAAATCCAAAGGTTGTAACTTGCACGTGCAGTTTGCATAAAAAAACACTACTTTGATGTGTTCAAAAGTTGGCAAGTCTCGTGGATGGGCTGGACATTGATCCATAAAAAGGATGACTTTTTTTCCCATTTTTTTCTCAAATGCATGAAGAAAAGGTAAAAAAAAAAATTTGAAGTCATCCGTTCTGCTCTATTGCTTGAGTACTCACAGGGAAGTCGCCTTATTTTTTTAAAACAGCGAGGATTTTTCGATTTGCCAATAATAAAAGGGGAATGTTTTTCTGATCCATCTGCATTACAACATAATAAAATGGTTAATCGTTCTTTACTGTTTCTTCCACCGTGGCAGGGTTCCCCCTTAAATGCCAATGTTGTCTTAGGCATCATCCTGAAAAACAAACCAGTTTCATCACAATTAAAAATGTCCTTTGGTTTGTATCCTTTAATTAAAGATTTTAATTCATCTTTCCATTGCTCTACAGTCTTTTCGTCCACGATAAACTGTAGAGTCATCCACTTTCACCAGATATGGTACGAGTTTCTAGGCCATGTCGGATCTTAAATTTCTCCTCCCATCCATGTGAAGCTGAAAAATTTCCAATTTTCAAAGTTTCTGCGAGATGACCTGCTTTTTGCCTAAGTAATTCTATATTTACCGGAATGTTAGAAGCACGAGCCTCTTTAAACCATTGTAATAAAACACTTTCCAGTTCTTGAAACTTTCCACTTTGAATACGACTTCTCTTCTAGAAATTAATTCCACATTCCCGTTGAGCAGCAACAATTGCATCCTTTTTTTTTTTTTTTGAAATCCCTTTTAAAGTTGATTCAGGAATTTTAAAATGATCAGCTAAAGCTTTTTTAGTCGTTGATGAATTTTCTTCAAATCTCTTAATGATATCCGCTTTAAAAAATAAGCTCAATTTCGTTCTCTTTGCCATTTCGTTAACAGACAAATCATAAATGCTACATTCTGTTTTTGCCATTCCATTTACTAGGCACACTTTGAGCAAAAACAACTTAAAGTAACACATTAAAAAATTGCCGAATCGTCAAAATAAATTATTATTTTCAAAAAGATATGTTAAAAAAAAATAACATTTTGATTAAAATATTTCATAATATAGACATTTCTCTTGTATACATCCTACACTTTTTATAAAAAAAGAAACAGACCTGGTCTTGGTATAATATTGGGTATATGATTGAATACTATATTAAGTGATTTGAAAAATAATGTAATTCTGAATATAAACTGTTTCAAAAAGAATACATAAATGAAATGGCAATTAAAATGGAATTAAATTATTAAAAATCTTATTAGTCCCGGGACAAAATTTTATCTTGCCATGGTAAGGGACTCTTTACAAAATGATTTTTAAATGCTTCCCTTATGGCTTTTGCCTCTTTTGAATAAGCATTTGTAGCAATTTGCTTCAAATTTAGGAAACCCTCTCCCTCTTGGGTTTCCTGCGAAGTTAATTCCTCACGCCACTTGCTTTTTTTTTTATTATCCCATCCACTTCTGTGTCTGCATATGCAGAAGGCAAGTAGTGGCGTTGGCAGACAGTTGAATTAACTTCGTTTTGGCAAACAAAATTGTATAAACAAACAACAGCTTTCACTATCTTCTCCACTGTTGATATAGAGGCTACAATTGGCTTTCTTAATATTCGCCAGCGACTACTTGTGATGCCAAAAGTGTTCTCAATGAGCCTTCTTGCTCGGCATAGTCTGTAGTTGAAGGCCTCTTGATCTAGACTCAAATTTTTCCCTGGGTACGGCCTCATTATGTTCTTTTTGAGTGGGAAGGTTTTGAATATAGATAGGTTTGCGATGATAATGAATAAAAATAGTGCAAATAAAAGTAATCGGAAACAGAAGATAAATCCTGCTAATTTTTTTTTTATCTGTGAAAAAAAAAATTATTTCGTGGTCATGCTATTAGACAGGCTTAAGCTTATAAATTTACAAGCAAAAAATTTACTGAGCATTGGAAACTTGAGAAAAGTTGCAAGGAATAAAAAATAAAACTACAATATAATTTTTCAAAAGTGAACTATTTTGAACAGTTTGACAAAAATCTTCGAATATATATAACAATTATGAAACTACTTCTTAACAATTATACTACAATAGTTTCCTATTTTTTAGAAAGATTTTTTTCATTTTGCACTTGTATAATATATTCAGGCTCCCTAATTTTCATTGACCGCGTATGTCGAGGATCAACAAGTTCTGGCAAAATGCAATCGAAATAAAATTGTTGAAGTTTTAATTTCATTTCTTTATTCCAGAACCTGTCATCCTTGAAAATCTTTTCTATCTTTACTCCTTTAGGGGTCCACATTATGTATAAACAATATTTGCGTTTTGTTATATGTAATTGCCCCTGAACTTGAAAATAATGCTTGTGCCTTAAGTTAATTTCCTCTTTATTTGTTTTTTTTATCAATTTTCTAGAAAGTAAATTTTTTTTTACTATAGCTTCTTCAGGGGTCATATCTTTGCACGAACTGGGACACTTGACCTCAAGTATGCCATCGTTATCAATAAGTCCATCTGGTGTAGCCCCTAAATAAAAATCTTCTTCATCTACGAAGAGACTACAGGGTTGAACACGAATGTCCAAATGTTTCTCGATGTGTTCAATTGCATGTTTTTCGTTGAAGCGGCCATACTGCATACTTTTAGTATCCACATTTGAATATAGTAGCGATTTCACTAAATTTCCACACCCTGTGTGAGGCAGCCTGCAACAAACGGTACCGAAGTTGGAAGCAGTGATTCGTTTTCTTCTCTCTTCGACCCATAGAGATGAATCGCGTTGAAGAGTGGTATCCAACTGCAGCCTCTTCCTGGATACTTCATCTAAAGTTAAGGATTTTAACACATAATCTTTCTTTTCTTCATAAATTTGAGAGTTCATATCTGGTTTTTCTGCTTTTTCCCCATAATATTTATCATTTTCTTCCTTTGGTTTATTAAATAATTTCTTTGGCTTTATTTTGCGCCCAGAATTCCTTCTTACTTTCTTTTTTTCCAAACGCTTTAAAACTGAACTTGGGCTAGACTTGTATAACGTCCTATGTAGATTCGATAGTGGTGTTTTAGAATTGTAACTCGAAACAGCAGCATTACACCGACCTTGGTACGAGCCCCTAAGGCAGTAATTAATTCTCTTCCCACCAACAAATTTTGCAACAACCGAGTTGAAATGTTCTGCAGAGTTATTGTTGACATTGTACAATAAACTCTTTGCATTGTCAGATAACATATTAAATGCTTGCATGACTTTAAAAAAAGCTGCCGAACTTTTAATGGTACTATAAATTGTATTCTTTCTTGGTTTCTTGCAAAAGTAATCGGCGTATTTATCATGCTCACCAAGAACGTTCAAGGGGGCATTAAGGATGTCTTCCCTTAATTTTCTCACTTTATCGATTAAACTTGCCTCTTCTTGCCCTCTAAACTTGGTTGCCATTGTAACGGCATTTCTGAACCTTTTTATGTTTGAAATGATCAGTTTTCTGGCAGTAATGTCACCATTTGATCCCGACCTAGCTATGTCTTTAATTTTGTGGCATAAATTCCGCAGCAAATGGTTGCTACACTCAATTTTTTCGACAGTTAGTTCGGGATACGGTCTTGCATCAATGATTTTTTTATAGACATTACTGTCTCCATCTCCTATAACTGTCGAATATTTGGAGTTGTACAACTCGACACTACATTTAAATCCATCGACAATTATATTCGCTTCCATTGCACTTGATGTCCCTGTCCAGTTTAAGAAACATTTATGGTCTGCAGCAAGCTTTCCACGTAATTCTGCCCGTGCACATTTAGCGCAATATTTGTTTCGCACTCCCATGAACAAAACTTTTCTTGTGTAAAAGCCAACAATAGCTGCCTATGGAAGAAAAAAAATCAGAGTTAAGAATGCAATACTTTAATAAGATTCATTTTAAACATTTAATTTTTATGCGTGGTTTATCCGTAAGTTATGTAGCAACAAATGTAGCAGTATGTGGCGTCACATGCTGCCAAGAGCACTATACAGTAAGTTCCCTTATAATTAAAGTAGAAAGAGCCACTGATCCCGGGAGCTTGTATGATAACATGCTTGGCATCAATAGCCGCGACACAATTCGGAAAGTTTGTAACATCCAAAAAGGTGCAGGCCTTTTGCTCCCACGTCTGTTCATTCGGTTTTTTCAAGTAAATAAGAGTCAGGCAACCCCAAATACTTTCGCAAGTTTCATTTATGATTGCAGAAACTGTGGATAAACCAATCCTGTGATTGAAGGCCATGCTCGTCATAGAATCTCCACTTGACAGGTATCTGAAAAATAAAATATTTAAAAAAAAATGTTTTTCTTTCTTTTCGGTATCCACTATTATAACACAAGACAGCAAATGTTACAAGCTGTGGGGGCTATTGAGGACAAACCTGATTACTTATTAAACAGTCATTATTACAACCCGGGTATATCTAAAGCCAAGTTGAAATCTAAGCCTTATTGCAGAATGTATATTGGCAAGGCCGTAGCCAGGATATTTTTTCGGGGGGGGGGATATGGTAAGAAGCAAGGGCAGTTTCAGACATGCAAAGTAGGGGAAAAACATGGTAACAAATATTGTTTATTCTGTTGTTTGCAAAAGTTAAACTAGTAATTAAGAAATATTACATAATAATTATTTTTCAATTAATATTACACAATAATTATAATCAATTTGTAAACAAAGTTGACAAAGACATGCGTCGGGGATTTGAAGAAAATTTTTTAATTCCTTTTTTTAGGACAAACCGGAATATCCCGAAATATGCTTAATAAAGTTAGCCTTTCTTGTTTAGTAGCATTTCTTGTTGCTGTTTTTACGCGTTTAAGAGTAGAAAAAGTTCTTTCTGCAGTTGCTGTGGTGATTGGCAACGTAGCCAATATTGATAACAAGCAATAAATGTTTGGGAAAAAGATACTGTCACATTCTTCCGTATCTGAAAATGAGTGAAAAGTGCCGTATCTGGTTTACTAAGGCTGGGATTCAACTGAAACAGTCTTAAGACACGTCACTCGACGTATGCAACGGTCTTAAGTTCGGGAAGATACGCTTATCGTCTTAAATAGCTATTCAAGTGAAACACTTGCGTCGTATCTTAAATGTACCCAGGCTTAAGATGGGGATTTTGTTATCTGTTACTCCCTACGATCAGCAGTGACGTCAAAATATTTTTGTCCAAACAGATTCTTTTGCACAGTGAATAAACAAGAGAAGAAAGCTACAAGCATATATCGCATCTCGCTTAATAAAGCTTCTTTAAAAGCTCCATGATTAGTTTCCGTTTATTAATGCCTCTTTTAGCAGAATCTTTTGCCCCTCTTTTAGCAGAAATACACTTCAAGGGGAATAATTTTTGGAAGAAAAAAAACCTATCTTTTAACATGATTCAAAGCACTTTATAAGAATGCAATACTTTAATAAGATTCATTTAAAACATTTAATTTTTATGCGTGGTTCGTTCGTAAGTTGGAACAAGTGCTTTTCTCTGATTACAAATCTTTTTCTGCTGATAGCACAAGTTCTTTTCTCTGATCTGACTTTTTGATTATAGCAAAATTTGATGGAAAAAAAATTAATTTTTTTAAAAATAGTTTTAAAATCATAATTATATTTTTTATTTTCCACTTGATTTTACACCTCTAAATGTGATTTAAAACTCTTTCGTAGGTCACAAGCTTTTAACAACTCACGGTCAATCAAAGATATGGTTAATAATCCAAGAAATTAAGGAAACAAAATTTTAGCTGAGCTGCTTCAAAACTTTTACCTTTACTTATCGGGATGCAAATAGAAACTAGCACTTATTTCACAATCGCATTTATAGAGAAGGATGATTTTCGGTATGGTGGCTGTGACGACAGTTATGAACATTTTTGATATTTCTTTCACTATGAGTCAGTATTTTTTTTTAATTATTATATTTATTGTAAATTTATTTTTCATTTTTCTTTCGATGTATCGGATAAAAGAACAAGTAAATTTTACATAAACTCAGTTCATTGAAATTGTTGAAACTTTGCTGAAGTAAAAAGTTACTAGATATGGAATCCTTGTCAATTTTAATTGAAGTGAGATTTTTCTAGCAGATGGAATAGCTTTGGAAAATGAATAATAATGCATTCTATTAAAAGTAAGATTCTTTAGGGAGAAATTTTCTGACGTACTAGTTTTAAAAGAAACAAGATTTTGGCGGAGTGGGGTATGCCACTTTGCAATAAATTAATAAATAATGCATCAGAAAACTCAGCAGTAGTTTCATTAAGTTTTTCCCTAAAGTTCCCCTTTTTGCTGTGGATAAGAAAAATATAATTGATTTTTTTTTATCACACATAAAACGAAAAAAAATAGGGTGCTTCACTCCTGAAGACATTTGTATATGGAGAATAAAAAAGTTTTATTCTATTTTATTTTCATACTTTCGGTTTATGATATTATGATATTAAATATGATATTAAATATTATTATGATATTATTATGATATTATAATGATGGTATTATGATATTAAATATTTAACTTAAAAATTTTTAAATATATATTTAATTTAAAATATATCAGATATATATTTCATTTAAAAGTATTAAATGTAGATTCAGTTAAAAAATTTAAATAAATTACGATTTCAATTAAATTTTTGTTTCAAAAAATTTTGTTCAAATTTTGTTGGCTTCAAAGCGTAAATTAATTTATTGAAAGTGCTTGTAACAATTTAGAATCACATATCTAAACTCCGTACTTGCTTCAGGAAAAAAACAATATCAATTATTCTTCTCCCTTCAAGTTCTTCTGTGCGCAAGAGTTGAGCTGGTTCGATATCATACCCTTCTTCTTGTTCTTCTCTGTGTTGCTGTACATCCTGATGTTGTTCTTGCTGCTGTTGCTCTAGATGATGTTGTTCTTGATGTTCTAGTTGCTGTGGTTCTAACTGCTGCTGTTCAGCTAATTCTGCCAGTTCTTTCGCTTTTCTAAAAGGAAAATATAATTAACATATAATTATATCAATTTTTTTTAATATCAATACATATTTCATTTTTTTTTAAATTAGACATTTTTGTCTCATTTATTTCCTGCTGAAAATTTTATTTTTGGTCACTGCGTGATGTATGCTTAAATATATTTAAACTATTTGCCTTTTTAGTGAACGGAAATATTAACTTACTGTCATGAACTAATCCAATTTGTTATAACAATATATCTGTAATATAAAATGTCATTTTAAAAAATGATTAATAATGAAAATATTTATATGTTCAGTACTAGGCTTTAGCCGAATCATAAAGGGAATGTTTACACGAACACAAGAACAGAATGGCTTTTAGTAGTATTAATGTGAATGAATTCTACTAAAATTTGTGAATGAATACTACAATAATTTCAACTTTCGTAGAACAAAAAACTATTTCATGTCATGAAATAACTGTTGATTATTCGTTAATAAGATGTAAATAATGTTGTGCCAATATTTTTTTCTATTCAATTTCAAATTAAATTAAAAAAATTACACGTAATTTGTTTTACCAGCAATCATTGGGGTATATATATATAAAGCCCAGATTTTGATGCCCGGAGTTTGAAAAATCTCAACTAATGACCTTAAAAAGTACACAAAATGCTCTAAAAATGTAAAAATTGCGCTAAAAATGCTTCTGACATGACTTAAATAAAGTAGAAATATTGAACTAAAATAATGTTTTTCTCCTTAAAATCATTATGAGTCATTTAAAAAAGTATAAAGCAATGCAATATTTTTTCTACGATAATTAAAGTTTGAAAAATATGCTTTATATCCTAAAATAACAGAAAAAAAGGAAATTATATTGTCTCCAAAGCATTTTCATTTTGTATCGAAACTTCAATGTAAATGCCGCAAAAAATAATGAAAAGTGGCAAAAATTAACAAAATACTTTAAAAATGCTTTAAAGTGCAAAATACGCCCCAAAATTCAAAAAAAAAAAATTTCCTATAAATCTAAAGAAATGCCCTATAAATCTAAAAAAATTATCTAAAGGACAAATATTGTTCGAAAAAAAAAATGCAAATGTCATCAAAACCCGAGCCTTATATATAACCCTTCACAGTAGCATGTTATTAGAATTCACGCAGAACTTTCTTCATTAAACTTTCGCATAAAATTATATAGTAGACATAATTTCAGTCAACACAAAAATAAACCTGAGTAAAATGACTTAATTAAAAAAAAAAAAAAAAGAATCAAATGCTTATATTCCTACTATATAACGTTAGCACTGCGCTTTTGTTACATACTATGGAATCTTTGAGTTGACACAATTTATAGAAGAGCAGGAAATAGAATAAGTTATAACTACAACCCACTCTTGTGTCAACTGGCTTTAGTCTTCCCTACTAATATTTACAAGTTAAAACATGAAAATAGTAACACCTTCGTTCGCCCAAATTTTATTCATTTTATTTAATTTCATCATAATAATAATAAAAAAAAATCTTAGGAAATTTACCGATTCAGAAAAGAAATTTTTAACAGAATATAACTTTATAAGATTAAATCTTTACAAGTTTTAAAACAAAAATATGATATGATTTATGATAACTTTATTATACACAAATTTCAAATCGGAATGCGAGGAAATAAGAAAATAATAATATTATAAACGTGAATAAATAATATTTTCAAGAAAATCTAAACGGAATATTTTCTATTTAAATCGGTCTGATAGAAAATGGTAGTGTTAAAATTTAAACATCTTTTTTTTAATCCAAAGGCAAGAAAATAATACTATTGCGATAGAAAGGGTCCATTAAAATAAACGTGTCGAAATTAATAAGCAGTATTTACAGCAGAAAAGCATGAAAAATTTTTAATAGCTACGATGATTTTTGATTGTTGAAAATATAGTGGGTGACAAGAAAATTACGGTATACTTAGCGAAAATTTAGTATTAATTAAATTATTTAGATGCAAAGAATGAAAGTATCATTTATAATAAAGATAACAAACTCACTTTATTAAGAATGATATGACGGGGTAAACAAACAAAGTTCAATAATTCAATTTAAAATAAATATAATTTTCAATTTAAAGTATTGCCTACTACAGAGTTAACTGAATAATTTTAGCAATGTTTATGTGCAGTAGATACAAAGGGGAAATCAAGCATAATAGATAAAGGTGGGGAAAAATTTGAGCAGTTACGATGATGTTTTGTTGGAGGAAATCTAATGAATAAGAATCGTGCAAATGAAACCAATCAGAAACAAAAGAAAAATCCTGCTTATTTTTTATATGTGAAAAAAAAAGTTTTAAAGTGCGGTCATGCTGTTAGACATGCTTATGCTTGTGAATTTACAAGCAAAAAATGTACCGAGTTAAGCATTAGAAGCATTAAAAAAAATTTAAGAAATGAAATATAAAATTTCAAAATAATTATTTCCAAAAAAACGAGCTAACTATATAGAGTAAGGCAAATATCCATGAAGTTCTATTACCAGTAAATGGAACAAGAACCCTATTCTTAATTATATCAACTTGATCTCTCTATCTCTCTCTCTAAATATATATATACGCATGATATTTGGTTAAATATGAATTGACAAAAATTCACCATTACTTAAAATTTAAAGTAATAATT
>NC_092206.1:90149000-90158672 GCF_043381705.1 Parasteatoda tepidariorum | reverse complement strand
CCTCCGACCAAGTGCACATGTGAAGTTAAGTTTCTCTTTTTACATGACCCTTATATGAAATAAGACCACAGCTGTAGTTGCAACCATAACTCATTTAAAATTTCAGTAAAGTGTTTAATTACCAGTAATATTTTCATTTTACAAGTTCTTATGTCAGGATTAAAAATTTTTAACAGGAAACACTCATGTGATTAAGTATTTATACAAAAGAAGACAAAGAAAGACACTTTAAAAAGATTTATTATATGCTTCTGCTCTTGCAACATTACTACAAATGTCATGGATTTTGTCCGATAAATAACGATTTCTGTGTTTTATTACAGACTCTATTTCTGAAGACTTTTCACCTTTTTTAATCAAAAATTCTTTCATTTGACCTGAAATGAAAATAAGATATGAAAGTAGAAAAAAAAATTATATAAAAATTAACGAATTTTTAAAAAAAACATTCAACTTGTTAAAATGCAGAAATAATTTAGCTTTAGATGAACTAATAGCAGTCTAAATGTGTAAAAGCCGAACATGATCTTCGGTAAAGGAACAAACCATATTTCTTAAAGTCATAATAGAAATTTAACAAATTTCAAGCAAAATGACTTTCTCTTAATCTTGTTAGTATTTAAAATATGGCCACAGAAAACTAAATCTTTATTTCAAACAATTATATAGCATTTCTCCATAAAACTTTGCATTATTAAAGTAGAAGGAACATTTCTCTGCAGTTTTTTTTTTAATTAGTGCTTAAAAAAATTGCATATAAAGTTAAACAGCAGAATTTACAATTTAACCAAATATTTTTTTTTTTTTTAGTAAATGAAAACTTGGGGTCCAAAAACAAGATGTACACTGGAATGCAGCATTTTTAGTTTTTTTATTGCAGGATATATTTTGAAAAAAGTGATTTGATAACTATTTTCCTTTTTTTACTTATACTATCAACACTGAGATAAAAATTCAGATAACTGATAAAAAAAAAATTAGCAATATGTAGTTTACAACATAAAAATTCTCAAATATATAAAAAACTCATTTTTTTTATTTTTTGTCGTTTAAGGAGATTTTCCTTTTGCACCGTGTACATCTTCATTTATAAAAGAAGTACTTTAGATTAATTAACAACATACTCTTTGAGTAATGATAAAATATTACTGACTATTTCAGTATTATCTTTATGGTTATTTATAAAATTTTTTAGTCAAAATAAACTTTTATTTATTGGTAAAAGTTTCAAGAGATAACAAAATGCACAAGTTCACTGAAAAAGTAAAATATTATTTGTACTGATAATAATTTAGCATGTTTAAATAAAATGTATATACTTGTGGAATCGTGAAATTGAAGTACGTCAGTTGGAGGTTTCCCTCCCTTAAACTTCTATATATTTAGTCCACACTCAATGGTTATTATCTGAAATAACAGCCAACTTTTCAGGCGTGAGAGGTGGTTTTGAGTCTTGCTGTGGATGGGGATGGATAGCACCTGAAACTGCTTTCTTAGGCCCGTTTCCGTTTTTGCATACTTTTCCAGTTACGGACCTACCAGCTGATGCAGCAGTTCCCCATATAGCCACAGCAAGACTCTTGGTGAATTTTCGCACATGATCCAACTGAAACAGTTCTTTATACACTGTTTTGTTGATGGAAATTCCTCCTCCAAGTTCAACCTGTAAGAAAAGCATAGCTATGATTATTTAAAAAACCAAAGAAAAATGCTAATTTAGATCACGTAAAGAGATAGAAAAAAAAGAGTGTCACAATTATGATGAAATATGCAATTTTATGATACAAACACAAACCATTATATGCAGGGGTCAGTCCAGACATTTTGTGAAATGTCCGGTTTTTGTGAAAAAATTAATCACATTCGTTCAACCAGGGTCCTGATTTTATGAATTTGTGCAAATAGGGTCTGGTTATTGCAAAAAAAAAATTTTTCAAGGAGTTTTTAAATTGTAAATAGATACAAGATTATGTTCAGCACTGTAAAATCACAAAAAAGAATTTAAATTTTCAAAAATAAACAGCAATTGCTGCTTCTAAATTGGAGATGCATCACACAAATATTTGGTATTTAGCCTATATTGCTGAACGCAGAAGATTCATTTTGGATGAATAATAGAAGAATTGCCTGCCGAAGACAAAACTTAATTCGTTTACATCTGTCTTTCTTACTTTTGCACCTGGAAAGGGTTTATTTGATGAACAAAACAATAATGAAGATAAACAAATTTGTGAAGGGTCCGATCAAAAGAAAAATCATCTTGTGAAGGATCCGTTAACGGACCCAAATTTCTTCTAAACAGACCCCTGATATGAAACTGTTAATCAGAAAACCAAAACAGCTTAATTTCTTTGCATTGAATGCTGAGCCAAGGGACCACTGATAATCAGTTGATGGTTATCCAAATCTCATTTTAGTGGGCGTAGAACACACCACCATTAATTATGAGACCTGTAAATTTAAGCAATCCAATCATTAGTCAATAATTTTGTTACAATGAAGGGAAAGAAATTTAATTTAGAGCCATGGTTGGAATTTCTTCTACAAAAACCTATATTTTTCTCCCAGGATACAAGAAAGATAAAAATCAAAAGAAATTAAACACAAAGGAAGAAACTAAAAATGACCAAAGCAATTTAGAGAAAAGTTTAATTTAAAAAAAAAAAAACTATTTTTTCACGATTTTAAAGTAATAATTCTTTTATATTCTTTATTGTTACTTTTACACAATTTTAAATTTATTATAATGATTAATTTAATCCCTAAAATCTTAAATATGTTTGAATTATTATCTAAATTATTTGTACTTTTTGAAAGTAAAACAAACGATGACAGACTTATGTCGATATCAATAAACCACTCAGCATCAAAAAATTAAGAGTTAACAAATTGATTAGAGTAGTAATTTTGCCATACCTCCATTGTTTCGGAATCACTTGCTTCTTGAATTTCAGGCAATTTTCTAGCTGTACAAGAGCATTCTACTAAAAAATATACCATAATTTTATTGTTATACAAGAAGGTATTAAGTGTTACTTCACTTTTTAATGGAATGAAAAATATAACCTTTTATGTCAATTCAAATTTCAAACGCCAGGAAAAAAAAATGCATGCATGCAAATACTCATTTAGTATACTAATGACTGATATTACCATACAGTATCAACTTACATAGAAGTTTTCAATAAAAGTTCCGTTGTGTGTTTTAAATATGTTAACAAGGAAAATATCTGGTATATCTTTTATATTTATGTTATAGGTTATAATTAAATTTTGTGAAAGAATAACAGCCTTTGAATTTTGGGAAAATTCATAAAACTAAATACAAAAGCAGATACAAATTTGTTTTTGATGCAATTAAAAAAAATTTTTTTTTCAAAAAATAACTGAATAAAAAGAATAACTTTACACTGAATAATACAAACTATTAAATAGTGGAAGTTAAAATTATTCAGGAAAACATTTGTTTAATATTTAAATTTTCGTCACAATTACAACTCAGACATGTAACAAAATGTTGCACTTTCTTAAAAATTTCATGTAAAACATTCAAGTTTTGAGAAAAATAGTTTGAGCATGGTGCATAGCCTAATCTTTCTTCAAAAAATAAGCACCTTTTAAGCACTTAAAAAAATTTTAAAGCACTATATACATTAACAAAATGCAAAATAATTAAAAATAGTTTCTGACAAAGCGCTCTTCTCTTGATTATATTAGCCATTATAAAATTATCAAGAAATTTTTCGTTTTGATATCAGAGGGTGGAAAATGAAGCCTGACATTCAGAATATCTTGCAAAATGCAGCAGAGTTGCACATGAGAGGGCAATAATCTCACCAAACCCAGCTCAGTCGGCGGACACGCAATTATTTCATTAAACATGTAAAACGATTGGCTCTTTCATACTTTTTGATTGATACAAATGATTGGCTACAGTATGCCGAAATAGATTGCAGTTGAATGAATTGTGAAAATGTTGATTAGAACAAAGTGGAAAGCCCGCTTTTGCATAATATGTGGAGAAAAAGAAAAAATGGTAAAGAAAAAAAAATTTCATTTTCAAAAAGGGAAAATTAAGCAGTTTTTAGAAACACCCAATGGAAAAAGCACCTTTTAAGGGCTTTTATAGTAAGAAAAATCGAAACATGACTAATAATAAATCTCACAAGATTTTAATGTTTAAATTTGATAATGAGAAGGTTTTTAACATTAGAAACTCAGATGGACGCTTTAAATATAAGAGAGTTTTAATTTTACACAAATCATTGTCAAAATTTAATAGAACTAATTAATAAAGTTAAGTAGAATACTATAAAATGGTATTCTAATCTTCAGAATAAGAATGGGGAGCTTTTGAAGTTTTTGAGAAAAAAATATGATCGCAAGAACCTTGAATAATTTAATAAAATAAACGAAAAAAAAATTTGCTTGGTTCTACTCCGAGCTAATATTATGAACGTTATGAAGCTTACCTTGACTAGTTGGCAAACATAAAAGCCTTTCTTGTAGCTGTCTATTCAAACTTCGCAATTGCACAACTTCGTTGTTGTCTACATTCTCAGCCTGTTTTTCTAACTGAAGAATTTTTCTCTCCAGATTTTCGATCTTCTTGTCAGCTTTCTCTTTTTCCAACATATCATAAGATGTTTTTAATTGTCTGAACATGGTACTTGGTATCACTTCAGGATCATCGTCAGAGTCTGAAGTTACGAAGCCATCAGTTTCGTTTTCTAAATCTGAAATTTTCAACATAAAACATTTTTAGAGACAAAGAATAAAAGCTTAACAGCGCTGTGTTACCATATTATGCATTTTCATTATTCTCCCACGTCACTACGTAATTCTATGTTTATCCATTACCTCCAAGTTTGTGTTATGACACCTCAACAACATAAGAACTAAAAAATTAGTTTGATAGTGTTATATGAAAATTATTCCCTATAAATTTACATTCCGAGATAAATTTACATTCCAAGATTAATTGGTCCAGTTTCAAGCTTATATTTTAATATTTCATTAAAGAATATACATAAAAGATTTTTTATATAGATCTAATAACATTCTTGGTAATATTAAAGATTTTTTTTTTTTTAAAATAAAATATTCTGCTTGTTATTTAGTATTTATTACTTAAAAACCTTCTGATAGTTGACCATGCTGGTGGTACCTTGAACAAACGCATGACTCACATATCATATGAATCTCAGTATTTTACTTTAAAATAAAGTTATTACTACAGGTTATAAAGTAAGTTAGCATAGCAAGTTAAAGCTATCAAAGAATGAGTTAAACAATACAATATCATCTCTTATTAATTCATTATACTCAAAATAAAAAATTGGAGACTTTAATAGTTATGTAACCATAAGTTCTGATCACTGCCTTGAAAGCTAATTCAGAAATGTAAAAGTTATCTTGCATTATTATTTAAGACACTTACCTAGTTTACTGAATATCTCTTTTCTTGACCTTTTTCCCTCTTCAAAAATATCGTTAGCTCTTTTTCTTTTGCCAGCATTTTCTCTATGCTTCATCTCAGCATCCTAAAAGGTGAGTATATCCAAATGTGCTTTTAGTCTACAGTATTGAAATATCAGTAATAGTATATTCCACTAAAAATAACACCCGATTTGGCAAGGAAATCTGGGTAACTGTAGATTCATCAATCTTAGTTTGTCTACTGAAGTAAGTTTTAGTCTTTATTCTAGTCAAGTCTATTTTTACATCATATTTTACAATAACATGTTCTTGGCGCATATTCCTTCACATTGGCAGATTCTTTATCTAACAGTTTTATATTATAAGGCATTCCAATGTTGTTGATTTAAATTTAATTATTTCATCTTATGTTCTTTACACATTTATTCTTTTATCAAACATTTGAAGATTTTTGTGGAAAAAATTTGTTACCCTGTGCTGTCTAAACTAATGATCCATATTAATGAAATCCTTACTCCAATAAACATAATACATTGTCATTCACCAAATTGAGTTAACTCTCAAAAACTGCATAGCAGGTCACCAGAATGTTGAGTATGCTCAGGTACCCATTTCTTTCATTCAAAATTACTTTTCTTTACAAATTAACAAAAACACTACTTCTAACTCAAAATATAAATCTGTAGCATCTTTATTTCCGCATCTAAACAAATGCTATATTTTTACTATCAAAACATAGCTTCAATTTGTAATAAAAACACAAATACTAAAAAATTTATAAACGCCTACTTCTTTCTTGCTTTTTGTTTTCTTTTTCAATCTGTAAACTAGCAACTTCATTTTCTGTGGTGATAATTTCTTCCTCGCACTGCGTAACAGGAATGGCTGGTCTTTTCAGCTTCAGGCTAGTGATGAATGAATCTAAAAAAAAATTACGAAACATAATATAACTGCAACACTTTGATATAATCTCTTGATTATTATGTTTTTTTTTATAGAAAATATTGATATATTTACCTTCTATTCGTAAAATGTGGGCAAAATAAAACCCTTCTCCTTGAGAAACTTTCCACGAATGTTTAGGTGGAAGCTCTCTGAGATCTCTCAATAAAGAGTGGCACTTTTCATCGTATTCGTTTTGGAGCGAATGGATATGCAAACTCCAAAAACTTTATAAATGTTTGTCACAAGATACGTTTCTTTCTCAAACTTCTTAATAAAGCCTACAGGCACCTTAGAAAATTGCTTATCATTAATGAAATATACGTAAGCGAACATAGTTGCGAATTGAAAATCTCAGTATAAGATTAAAATAAAATTTTTGTGGACGCTTTACATAGAAAATAGAATGGTCATTTAATCGGTTGCAGTTAAGTCATTGTATTTATACTTCCAGTTAAGTAGACCGTTTGGTTTTAGCCTTGGTTAGGTGAATTATTTTTGTTGTTGTAGTTAAGCTGTCCAATCCGNCCTCTTCAAAAATATCGTTAGCTCTTTTTCTTTTGCCAGCATTTTCTCTATGCTTCATCTCAGCATCCTAAAAGGTGAGTATATCCAAATGTGCTTTTAGTCTACAGTATTGAAATATCAGTAATAGTATATTCCACTAAAAATAGCACCCGATTTGGCAAGGAAATCTGGGTAACTGTAGGTTCATCAATCTTAGTTTGTCTACTGAAGTAAGTTTTAGTCTTTATTCTAGTCAAGTCTATTTTTACATCATATTTTACAATAACATGTTCTTGGCTCATATTCCTTCTCATTGGCAGATTCTTTATCTAACAGTTTTATATTGTATTTCTTTATATTATAAGGCATTCCAATGTTGTTGATTTAAATTTAACTATTTCATCTTATGTTCTTTACACATTTATTCTTTTATCAAACATTTGAAGGTTTTTGTGAAAAAATTTTTTCCCCTGTACTGTCTAAACTAATGATCCATTTTAATGAAATCCTTACTCCAATAAACATAATACATTGTCATTCACCAAATTGAGTTAACTCTCAAAACCTGCATAGCAGGTCACCAGAATGTTGAGTATGCTCAAGTACCCATTTCTTTCATTCAAAATTACTTTTCTTTACAAATTAACAAAAACACTACTTCTAACTCAAAATATAAATCTGTAGAATCTTTATTTCTGCATCTAAACAAATGCTATATTTTTACTATCAAAACATAGCTTCAATTTGTAATAAAAACACAAATACTAAAAAATTTATAAACGCCTACTTCTTTCTTGCTTTTTGTTTTCTTTTTCAATCTGTAAACTAGCAACTTCATTTTCTGTGGTGATAATTTCTTCCTCGCACTGCGTAACAGGAATGGCTGGTCTTTTCAGCTTCAGGCTAGTGATGAATGAATCTAAAAAAAAATTACGAAACATAATATAACTGCAACACTTTGATATAATCTCTTGATTATTATGTTTTTTTTTATAGAAAATATTGATATATTTACCTTCTATTCGTAAAATGTGGGCAAAATAAAACCCTTCTCCTTGAGAAACTTTCCACGAATGTTTAGGTGGAAGCTCTCTGAGATCTCTCAATAAAGAGTGGCACTTTTCATCGTATTCGTTTTGGAGCGAATGGATATGCAAACTCCAAAAACTTTATAAATGTTTGTCACAAGATACGTTTCTTTCTCAAACTTCTTAATAAAGCCTACAGGCACCTTAGAAAATTGCTTATCATTAATGAAATATACGTAAGCGAACATAGTTGCGAATTGAAAATCTCAGTATAAGATTAAAATAAAATTTTTGTGGACGCTTTACATAGAAAATAGAATGGTCATTTAATCGGTTGCAGTTAAGTCATTGTATTTATACTTCCAGTTAAGTAGACCGTTTGGTTTTAGCCTTGGTTAGGTGAATTATTTTTGTTGTTGTAGTTAAGCTGTCCAATCCGACAAAAGCTAATTTATTCCGATCCAGTCCATTACCTCCTCGAAGATAGAATAAATCAGCATAGTGAAAATAAATAAATAGAGAAAACAAATAAACTGCATTAATCAACTACGGACACAACTTGGTTCTGGGGACTGACGCGTACAAGGTTTGAGGATGCATCATTAAGAAATAATACACTGTGTGATAGAATCGCACAACCTGCAGCCCACCAGATTTTGATGTTTTTCCCGTTACAGCACCTGAATGTAATAATATTACTATTATATTTTCTGACTATTATATTTCCTTTTTTTTTGGATAATAAAAAAAACTGGCAATTATAAATTGTGCAAAAAATTAGTTTCTGACGTGCCAAATCTAAATCAATATAGTTTAGTTTTTCGATCGCTTTGAAAATTTTAATTTTATGCAAATATGTTACTAAGTTGACTGATACCAAGACTTGTGTCTGAAACACTAATGTTTACTTTTAAGTGACTAGATACTTGGTTACGCAGTTCTATAGTCTAAAAAAGTTGTGCATCCTATGAATTATAATAAAAATAATTTTATAAGAATATTTTATTCACTTTTCAACTGAAAACAACCCTTAATGAAACTTTGATACAATTATTGTAAGATAGTAGCTCTTTTCTCATATGTCGAAGATAAATTTCATTTCAAAGCGGTAAGTAGGTAAAAGTGTAATTTTCTAAAATCCGCTAGTTCCGCAGTGGATTGATAGTAAAGACACGGCTCTCAGTGAAACACAGCTGACTGCGGAAAATAGGAGGTTAGGTGACAAATTGCGATGGCATGTCTTCGGAGCATCCTCAGGGATGTTTCCCAAACCGTAGTCAATAACCTATTGTGCAGCTCTAGTACGATGTAAATAAAATACCTGCCAACCTAAAATCCAACTTCCGATCTCAATAATACTAACTCCTTGTTAATTAACATTGAAATTGTTTAAATTAAATATATAATGTAAAATAAAATGAATGATTATAAGTGCCCAAGTGTCTCTTCACTGTGTTCTTGTTTCACATTATGATTTTAAAAAAAATCTGTAAATTCAAAGATAAGGTGCATTTATAAATCCTGCAGGAGGCACACCTGATTTTATGCATGCCACTGACACCTCAGATGATTATGAATTTTAAGCCTTAAATTTCAATTCTTAAAAGGCTATCCATATACTCTTAAATAGATCCAACCATTCACTTCTCACTACCATGATTGATAAGCAAGCTATAAGTGAGAAACAGCCAAGAGCTCCAAAAAAGCCCGTCATCAGCGTTAAACCTAAAAAAAGCGAGACTCGAGTTGATCTCAC
>NC_092206.1:90142967-90146409 GCF_043381705.1 Parasteatoda tepidariorum | reverse complement strand
TTGTCTCACTCTCTTCTCCTTACTGCAAAAGTGCCCAACAAGCTACACGAGTCGACAAATCTCGTTTTGACATAGTCTTTTCAAAAGCAGCACACTCAGTAATTATTTTAAATGGAATACCTAACAGATAGATGCGAAATTTCTTGAGGGCTTCTACGATAGCAAGAGCTTCAAGTTCGTAGCTGGAATACTTTTTTTTAGCATCAGTCGTTTTTCTACTCATATAGTAAGTGGGGTGAAACTGTTTTTCATCAGGGGGTTTTTGCATTAAAATGGCAGATTAAAATTCTATTAAAAGAAGTGATGTATTTAAGTGCAAATACCGATGAAAGGGAATCTGAACAGATTAGGAATTTTGATGAAAGAGATGAGTTGTTTGAGATCCATTTAATAGAGTGGTAAAGACACAAAAGCTCGGCTTGGAAAACACTGCAGTTATCAGGAATTCCAATTAGGTGGTTCTCAATTTCTATACTATTATAAAAGATCACAAAAGCCAGGCCAACTCTGTTATTTAATTTACTTCCGTCTATAAAGCAAACAACCGGGAAATCACTTTCAATACTATTACAGATTTTAATGGTATCAATGGGTAATCGATTACCTGGATGTGGAAGGTTAGTTAATGAGAAATTTGACCTTAATGAGATGTTGCAGGAAGACCTGATAAAACGAAACAAGCATCGTAGCTAATAGTCCTTTATCCTCGCACAATTCTGAAAAGAATTCTTCTCTGAACTCTACGCAGATTATGTACATATGTATACTTTTTTAAATAGGGCATTACCTCATGCTCTAGATACGTAGCAAATGAAAGGAACAATTCCCTGTTTGTAAATTAAACTCATAACATTGAACTTAAAACCAAAAGTATTGCATGAAATCCGATTTAATCCTTGAAGAATATTTTCGCATTTTTTTGATAAATAAGAAATATGTTTTTTCCAATTCAAATTATCAAGAATAACTCCCAAATATTTAATTTCACTAACAAATTCCAGAAGGTTATTATCAAGGCATAATTGTTGATTCAAGTAGTCTTTATTTTTCTTTTTGATAACCATGATTTTGGACTTATTCGAATTGAAATTTAGTTTTCGTTCTTTGGACCATTTAACAATAATGTCTAGGATGGTTTGCGCCAGTAAAAAATAGTGTCCTCACATTTGCTTTGCAAGCAGATTAAAAGGTCATCAGCAAAAGCAATTGATTTACAGCCATTGATTTTTGAAAGTATATTTAAAAGTTTATTAAGAATAATGTTCCAGAGCAGGGATCCAAGGACTGAGCCTTGAGGGCAGCTTCTTTCAAGAGAGCGACGAATGGTACAGTGATCAACTGTTAGAGTGGCAGAAAAAATTACTAGTTGCCAAGCTTTCTCATCAGTATTTGCTCTATTTAGAAGGTCATCCACACAAAAATCTTCTAAGGTGGCTCTAGAAGCTTCTGGAAAGAGCGCTAATTCATCTTTCGCCAGCTGTTGAATCGTGCACTTAGCCAAATATGGAGTGCAGCTTCTACGTATGATACCGTGAGCAATCTGAATTTAAGTAATGGATCCTCCGGCTTTTCTTTCCAAAAGATCTGCTGGTAATCCACATTGCTACTTTTCACGTGAATTTGACGGAGGAACATTTTTTTAATGCCTCTGATTAGTGTAACAGGATAACATCTGAATTATAAGAGAACAATAAATGGTTCTTTTGTAGCTTTGGACCTACACGAAGAAATTATTAAAAGAAATTATCATTAAAAGAAATACCTGCCGGGGATTTAGCGGATGCAAAGACAACGCATAATTTGGTTGTCTCACTCTCTTCTCGGATGATACCAAAATAATAGAGGCACTCTGAAGATGGTTTGGAAAGTTCATAATTTGGAACAAGTTGCATGTCCCAGATCTTGATATTATTTTATGAAATTAACGTTTTGAATTTAGGGTTATCACGAAACCTTTTTTCCAATGAAAAATATATCGTTGTATTGCCTCATTTGGGGAGTTTCCTAAAACTCTTTCTTTCTTAAAATGCAAATTAACAATGCATCTATTATCACAATTTCTTTTTGTTGTTTGAAGGTAAAATTTTTCGACATTTTGATTATAGATAGATAAAGTAGAAATTCTTCCATCATGATTCCCTGATTAAAGAAGCTTGAGAACCCCCATCAATTAAAGCGTGACAGTTAGCATATTATCCCCAACTATTTTTAATTCCAAAATAGCTGTTGATAGCAAAAATAATTCTGAATCAGTTATATGACCCGTTAGACAAATTCGATTGTTCTCAGAACCTGTACTTGGCCGTGTGAACTCTTGTGCTGTTGGCGGCTGATTTTGATTGGTTCAATTTCAAGCTTCATTTTCTACCCTCTGAAATCAAGCCGAAAAATTTCTTGATAATATTTTTAATGGCTAATATAGTTAAGAAAAGAGTTCTTTGTCAGAAACAATTTATTTTATCATGATCATGTTAAGTGTTTGAAAATTATTTTGCCTTTTGATAATGTATATATGGCTTTAAAATATTTTTTGACTGCTTATTTTTTGTTGAAAGATTTGGCCACACACCCTGTCTATATAAATAAAATTATTACATAAAATAATTATGTGTGTTTATTCTGAAAATATTTACAATTTTTATTAAATGCACATTTTACACAATTAAAAGGCTTTATAAAAAAAAATTTAGATATTTTTGCAATATGTAATAAAGATGGACTATATTTTTATTTTTCTCGTTACACATGAAAAATAGGTTAATTTAATTTTGATCTGTACCTCAGAAACATCACTTCAAAGTCAGACATAAATTTGAATGAAAGAATGTTAAGGGAATATATTTTTCTGCAATATTGACTAAATTTTTTTTGACGTGATATTCTATATAGTAAAAAGCCGCGGGCCTTGTTCTGTTGCTGCCTAAGAAATTCATTTGGCTATAAATGTCAAGCTATATATTTCGCTGATTATTTTTAATGTCTCAGTTATAAGTGTATAATATTGATTTGAATCTCTGTTCGAATTTCTAAAATAGAACTACATGAAAATGTTCGGTTAGAAGACCTAAATTAATTTTAAAAAAATTCCATATCATTATGTTCTTAAACATCCTCATGTTTCCAGAAAACCTTGTTAATATGTTTTGGTTAAATTATAGCGAATGCAATATTTAATTTGAATGTAATCCCAAAAATATTTTTAAATGAAGCAAATTTAAATGCATTATCTATTCTAGCAATAATGAACTTGTATTAAAGTTAGATCTAGGTTGAAATGTTTGCTATTTATTTGCTAAGCAAGCTTAAAATGCAATATACCAGCAAAAAAAAAAAAAAAAAAAAAAAAAAAAAAAAAAAAAAAAAAAAAAAAAATTTTTTTTTTTTTTTTTTTTTTTTTTTTTTTTTTTTTTTTTTTTTTTTTTTTTTTTTTTTTTTTTTTTTT
>NC_092206.1:90119226-90142717 GCF_043381705.1 Parasteatoda tepidariorum | reverse complement strand
TGTTTTTCTTTCATAATAACAATTTTATAATCATAATAAATTAATAAAATTTAAACAAGTTTTAGGGACCTATTTTAAATAACTATAACAAGCTCTAAGGATTTTATTAAAAATATAAAATGCTATTTTTGCCAAAGCTGTCTGTAAAGTATATTAAGTTGGCAAGTATAAAAAAGCATCTAAAAGATTGTTAAGGTATCTACTTCTCCATGCTTGGGAGTCAGCATAAACAGCTAATAAGCATGAAATGCTAGTATTTAGCTTATCATGCTATTACGATGTGCGCTAGGCGTGTGATGCTGAAAAGCATATAATTACTTGTTAAAGTACCTACCTGTCCATGCTTGGGAGCCAGCTTAAGCAGCTAATAAGCATGAGATGCTTGTACATAGCTTATCATGCTATTACGATGTATGCTAGGTATCTAGCATGTGATGCTGGCAAGCATAAAAAAGCATATAATAGCTTGTTTAGGTACCTAGCTCTCCATGCTTGGGAGCCAGCTTAAACAGCTAGTGAGCATGAGATGCTTGTACACAGCTTATCATGCTAGTACGATGTATGCTAGGTGTCTATCTTGTGATGCTGGCAAGCATAAAAAAGCATATACTAGCATGAAAATCTAGCAGACCTAGCAATACATAGCAAAAACTAACATAATTTAGTTGCTGGTGCCAGCATGAATTTTGACCTGGGAAGCGCTAAGTTCATGGATTTCACTTTCTTGTTTAGGAAAATCCGAAGTATATAGGATGTAAAGTATTGGGCCTAGGATGCTCCCTTGCGGTACTCCTGCGCAAATGTTTCTAATGGTAGATAAATTGTTATTAATTTTGATCTGGAATTTTCTGTTTAATAGATAAGAGTTAATGAGATGAATGTAATCAATGAGGATGTTCATATTGTGTAGTTTATAAATTAGGGCTTTGTGCCAGACCCTGTCAAAGGCCTTGCTAACATCGAGCATTAACATGGCTGAGGTTTCTTTTTTAAAGAAGCCATTGCTAATGTATTCAATGATTCTAAGGAGTTGTTTTTCGGTGGATAGGTCTTCACTGAAGCCATATTATTGGTTAGGAAGTATACTAAGGAATGGTTTAATTTTGATATAAATAATTTTTTCAAAAATTTTTGCGATAGTAGGAAGGAGAAGGCTGATTGGCTGGATTTTTATGGTCTTTTCCTGGTTTTGGAAAGAGAATGATAGTTGCTTATTTCCATGACTCTGGGAAATAATTAAATTTCAGGCATGAATTAAAAATATTTACTATTTTATTAATATAAATTGTAGAAAGATTTTTTCATATGATTACTGATGTTATCTTTACCAGGGGCTTTTATATTCTTTAATTTGCTAATGATTTTTTTTTACTTCTGTTTGATTCGTTGCAGTGTTGCCAGAACTTAAGATCCAAAAGTAGCGGATTTGAACATTTTGTAGCCCAAAAAATAAAGGAATAAAAAAACATTATATATTGAAAAATATATCGTTGTATTGCCTCATTTGGGGAGTTTCCTAAAACTCTTTCTTTCTTAAAATGCNTACTACAAACATGTATACATATGATATATATATATATAAATTGAAAGAGCGCGTTGTATGGAAAACACTAAAATTATAGTAATATTTGATAGCGTGTTTTTTCACGTTTATGCGTAAGAAGTAGTCGGAAAAGGTAGCCCGGAAGTCCTACAGCGAATATAGACACCCAGCGCCATCTGCGTTTAGCTTTATACGGTCAACATTTCCTAGAATTCTAATTATTTGAACGTGCCTGTAGGATGCAGCGAAAATGTATCTAGGCAAATGTATCTTGTTTAGCTAAGAGCTATAAGCTTGTTCTTAACGATTGTATAAAACTGTGGTTTCGGATCTCAACCCACGCTTTGTTGTTGCTATTTAAAGTTAAATTTATTCTAACTCCAGGTTTTAAAAAGTTAAAACTACGATTCTTCATGAAATAAGATTCTGCTCTTGGTCAGAATATTTCCTTACAGTTTTAATTTGATGACTATGCCTACTGGAATCTAGATTTAAAAAAAAAAAAAGTTCGATTCTTCGTTTCCAAAATAGGTCCCAGCTATTTTAGCTTATTCTATTCTTTCCTGTGTGTAAGTTCTTTTTTTAAACAAAACTAAACATTGATTCAAAGCAAAATACAATTCCCCACAAGTTATTTTTATTTAAATAGAAGTGAATTAATTTTTTTTTACAAAAAGAATTGCATTAAAATTAATAAAATGCAAAAATATAAGCAAAGAAGTATATTTTTGAAAACAGTGATTTTTAGAAGTTTTGTTTCATGTTCAGCTGTTTGGTTTTCATAAAAATATTAAAGATGATTACAATGTTCACGTTGTTTGCATTATTTCATGCGTTCTATAACTTGCATATAATATTCATGTGCTCCAGATCAATTTGTTAATAAAGTATTAATTATTAGTTCAAGTTCAAAATATTTATTAACAAGCCTAAGAAATAAATTAGATGTGCCTAAGACCCCAGTTTATATTAATTTGTTCCTAATATATAATTAAAAGTTTATGTAATCTGTGACTTAAAATATATTAACGTATTTGATTCAGAGAGGTGCGATTTTTGTTTTCTGTAATATGTTTTACAAATAGGTATAAATAAGAATAGAGAAATATTTTTGATATAACCCTTTATTCACTATAATAAACACAGACTAGTTGAAAGATTAATTTTAAGATAATTTCTTTCAAATTTAGAATCCATAATGTTCAACCGAATGATGTCACATTATATTAAATGTGTTAACAGTAACATGTTTGATAGCATGTTCATTCCTATTATTTAAATTCATTATTAAATCATAAAGTTATATTAAAATAAATATTTTTTGTGATAAATTATCTACTTATATAGTGACATAAAAATTGGTACCAATATTTATATTTATCTTTTTAATTTATGACACTCTTTAAGAAATATGGTAGTTGTTTCCATCACATATAATTGTAAAATCATTGCTATTATATGCAGTGACCGCATAAGTTAAACAGATAAAAGTATATAAAATAACAAAAGCAAAATTAAACATAGATTTTGAATTAAACAAAATGTATATGTGTATATACTACAAATATATTTACATGTGTACAAAATAAATAAACTGAAGTAAATAATAATTCTAGTTTATATGTGGTTTCTAAACTTTGGTGTGTATTACAAGACAGACACATTTTTTTCCAACATTTGTTAGTGGCACAGGCAAATATAAAAATAATAAAAACAAGATTAAATATATATATATAATTTGAAAACAGCTAAAGCAAAATGATATATGCATAAAACTCCAATATATCTATATATATATATATATATATGATCTAATTTACATAAAGTTACATCACATACAATTGTAAACATATAAAAAATAGCAAAAGCAAAATTAAACATAGATTTATAAATGAAACAAAATGTGTATATACTACAAACATGTATACATATGTACAAAATAAATAAACTGAAGTAAATAATAATTCTAGTTTATACAGACAGACTAGTTTTTACAAGACAGACACATTTTTTCCCCAACATTTGTTAGTAGCACAGGCAATTATAAAACTAATAAAAACAAGATTATATATACATATAATTTAAAAACAACTAAAGTAAAAGGATATACGCATAAAACTCCAAAAAATGTATATACAGAAGTAAAAAATTCTAATTTGTATGAAGTTGCTGAGCTTTGGTGAATATTAAAAGAATTTTTTTTCTTTCAGAAACTTTTGCTTGTAGAACTAGCAAATATATCAATATATATATATAATAAAAAGAAAAGTATGTATCAAAGCAACTCTAGCAAAATGATGTATACATGATACATAAAAATTAATATTTTTAAATAAAAAATAATTTTTGTTTAATGAGGCTGCTAAAGCTTTGGTGTGTAGCACAAGAGATATATTTTGCTTCCAATATTTGCTTGCATCACAGCCATATATATCAATATTTATAAATAATAAAAACAAAATGAAATTAAAAGTATATATAATATCAAAGCACCCGTGGCAAAATGATGCATACATTAAAAAGAACCTGGTGTATACATATATTAATAAGCTGAAGTAAAAAAATAATTCTAATTTATATAAATTTGCTAAAATTTGGTGTGTATTACAAAAAAAGTATTTTTCTTCTGCTTGTAGAAGAAATAGATATATCAGTATATAAATAATAAAATCAAAACAAAATTAAATGTATATATAATATTAAAACAACTGCACAAAATGATGTATAAATAATATAAAAATATTAATATAAGGAAGTAAAAAAAATTATTGTTTATATGAGGTTGCTGAGCTTTGGTGCATTATAAGAAATACATTTTCCCCTTCAAGATTTGCTTATTGCATACATATTATCCACCACTTTTCAAACTTCTATCAAAATTAATATCCTGGTTGTGATTCAAAATATGTTTTGTGCTTTATTACGTAGAAGACTAGGTACTTCTATAGAAAAAGGTACTATTAATAAAAATATATTTTTAAATTTTGTAATTCATTATTTAAACTAAAATATTTTCAGTAATATTTAATTTAGAAAAGAAGGAAAAATTTGCATATATTTTTGAAATATTCTTTTGACTAAGTTACCCCACTAAAAATGCTAAATGAAAAAATTATTGTAGTACAAGGTATTAGAATTGTATAACCGAAAATAAGTGATCCGCCTCTTCATTTTCCTCTGTAGATGATTCCCCATGATATATTGATGAATTAAATTTAAGCATTTTAGCTGATGGTATAAAATCATAGCAGCATATATTTCTATCTTCAAACATCATTTTAACTCGAAGAATTGATGATAAAAGTTCGAGTCCCATTCTGTTTCGAAGTTTGGTTTTTGTTGACGTTACCCTTAAAAACACTCTCTCAACTGTGGCACTGCTGATAGGTAAACTATACATATTTAATGCGAACTGAGATAATTCCTTAAAAGCAAGATCACCACCTGCATTTTTAATTGTTGTGACCTTGCACCAGAAATCAATCCCATTTGTAGGAATACCACCAGGAAAAAAAATTTCCCACTTTGTTGTTAAGAGAGGGCGCCACTGATTTTCTATCTCTCCAATTTGGGATTTTTGGGGTAGTAATTCTATTGGCAAATCGGAAAATGGTGGACGTGTATGCGATAAGCAAATATTCGGAGAAAAGTTTTCTATTTTGCTTAAAATTTCCATATTTCCAGGAATACGATTTATCAGCTCCTTAGACGCTCTTTTCAGAAACTGATAACAACGCTGTTTCACGCAACGTGCTTGTTCTGGAGAAATCTTTCCAGAAGCCAAATTTTCTACTAGCAAGTTTGAAAATTCATAACCAAAATCAGCATCCTCATACGAAACCAAGTCCTCTTCCGTGATAGTTTGGGGGATATTCTCAGCAGTTTTGGCAGAAGGGCACGCAATTCTTCGAAAGATAGATAAAACAAAGCTGCGTAAATCCTGCAAAATGCTGCAGATATCTGCCATATCTTTCTGAAAAAGTAAGTTTACTCTTTCAAATTCTGTTAGAACTGGTAAGAGGAATGTTAGATACAATTTATTGACCGGATCTGAATACATTGCAGAGAGTTCTCTAGCATAGTATTTATCACAGTTAGAGGATACCATCTTGAAATGCAGTTCTAAAGCATCCCATTGATGCATGATTCTTTTTATGCTGCTACTTCTTGCCAGCCAGCGTGTTGGAGAAAGCGGGAGAATTTTTAAAGGCTCATCTCCATCGTTGATGAGTTTAAACAATTCCATATAGGAGTCGCACCGCAATGCAGATCGGTGAAACCAGTTATATGTCTCTCGCAATAAGTAGTCAATGTTACTCGGTAATTCTTCAGAAGCATGCGAGCACACCAGATGCAGTGAATGACATATACATTTAACCAGAATTAAATCAGGATTATCTTGTTTCATTAGGGTGAACAGAGAGTTGTTTACCCCACACAAATTAGATGCTCCATCGGTTGCAATAGCGAAGCACTGTTTGATTTCAATTTTATTCTGGCCCGAGAAGCTTTTCACTGTATTATAGAGGACTTCAGCAGTAGTCACTGTAACGTGTATTAACCCAAGGTATTGTGATACAATTCTGTTGTCTTTTGGATGATAATATCTAATGCATAAGCATAAATGTTTTACGCATGAAACATCTGTTGACTCATCAATTATTAATGAAAACATTTCATCCTTGATACCTTCAATTTGTTCTTCGAAAAGTGCAGGAGCAATGTCTTTCTTTATAATGGCAGAACATTTTGTTCTGTGCAGTTTAATGTCTTTTAAGCAAATGCTAGAAGACGAAGAGCTAGAACTTTGTGGCGGAAATTCACTTTTTAAAAGTTCTGTTAAGTGATCCACACTACGGATGCTTGTATGGCAAGCAACAAATGCAGCTAACTTAATTTCAAAAGAAGTGGTAGCAGTCTTTTGAGAAAATATTGCAGGTAACTTTCGCTGAGTTGGTACAGCTATAGTACGAGCATTCCTTACAAGTTTTACAGTAGCTGCATGTTTAGTGAGGTCACTTCGATGAGCTCTCAGCTGCACTTTGCAGACCTTGCAAAACGCTTTCTCAGGGAGCTTTCAAAACGCTTTCTTTGACCTTCTGGATCCAATTACAAAATTCTTTATTTGTTAACCAGGATTTTTGAAAGTTTTTAGTGCACTTTGCGCTTAATGAATCAAAAATTAAGTACTTAAATAATCAAAAATAAAGTATAGATAAATAATAAAAATAAAGTAGATAAATAATACGGAATAAAGTAGATAAATAAATTACTGTTACTCGTTCATACTTTATATATAAATTCGCACTAAGATTCAGTTTTAATATCTTTAGCTGAAAGAAAACGAGAATCTGTTTATAATCCAGGAGTAGAACCTAACCTGATTGCATTTTTTAAAGCGGTAGTAATGTTCCGCCGCAACAAAAATGTTCCCCTTAATTTTTCCTGTTTCCTTTTTACCCCGTCAATTTTTATCTGAATTAGTTAGAATAATAAACTAATATTGATTTTAATTACAAGAAAAGTATTTATTACGAAAATTTAAATTTCACCTGATTCCTTAATGCATTATGTATTTAACTTAGTCATTTTTTATTCCTAATTTCTTTTTTATAGTTAATTATATTTTGAAATTTCATAGTATATATTTTTGTTTAAAAAACAAAATCCATCTTTTGCGTTTCATGGTCATCATTGGGTGGGCCTTGGCCTTCTATGAAATATTTCTCCATAGCAATGCATATTATAGCTTCCTTTTTAAAAAAATTAATTTCATCATTTACAACACGCAAATCTAAGCTCTAGAGAGATAAAGAAATTTTTCTATTTTTCGTGCAAATGTAAATATATGGTAATTTATAAAAGTAAAATGAATTCACTAAAAAGTACTATATTTTTTGGAAACACATTGTCATTCGCAACAACTATTTTCATTCAGCAGGTTTAATGACTCTAGATTTAATTTTTCTGAGTTTCAAAGCGAGTCACGTGATTTATTTTTCCAGAAGATAAATGATTGATAATGGTTGGAGTTAAATATTTTTTCCCCATCATACTCTCTGTGCATTTTTCCATATATATCTTCGCGATTTCACGAGTCTGCGATTTGAAACATAGATATGGAAAGATTATAGACTCCATCACCAAAACAAATCAAGAATCCAAAACTAAAGTTAAAGCGTTTTCAACAACAACAAAAAAATAAAAAAAAATACCCTTTTTGGAAAGGGTAAAGAAACTGCAAACTTTCAGAAACATTTTATAATGGGAAAGGGAAAAATTTAAAAAAAATATATATATTTCTGTAAGGAAAAAAAAGTAGCGAATTTTTAAGATTTGTAGCGTCCGAAAAATAATAAGTAGCCCAAAAAGTAGCGAGTAGCGAAAATTCAATTTTAAGTAGCGGGGACTTTTAAAAGTAGCCCAATCCGCTACTTGTAGCCAAATCTGGCAACACTGATTCGTTGTATTGTTGATATTAAGGCTTTTGTCATTCATAATTTTGTTGTATTCTTGATTAACTGTATCAGTAAAGGCTGGGGTGTTATCATCATTGTCTGTAAATTGTTTTTCTATTGTGTCTGCAAAAATTTCAATTTTATCTTAGATGTTTACTATCTTAGTGCCATTTACTTCAAGTGGTTGGTCCGGCATTTTCTTATTTTTAATTCTTTTAGTAAATTTCCAGAGTGAATTATCTTGGATGCATAGGGATTCTACTTTTTGGTTCCATTTGTACATTCGGTATTCATTGCTTATATCTCTTATAATTTTGGTCAATTTGTTAACTTCGGCTTTGTCCTCTGGGTTCCTAGTGCGTTGAAAAATCTTTCTGATTTTATTTTTAGTTGTAATCAGATTTCTAGTATGCTTGGGTAAACACATTGAAATATCAAAAAACTTTGTGCTACTTGTTGCTGCACAATGGGCTTGATTAATTTTTTCATTTATATTTATTATTTCTTCTTCAATCTGATCCGTGCTGTTAATTTGAGGAATTTGGCTATCTTCTTTATTGAGTGGAAGTGATCGCTGGAAAGATCTGCTGGGAAGTGATCGCTTGAGAGATCATTGATAGTGTTGCATTCAATTCTAAAGTTGGAGTTAGTTATAATAATGTTATTTAGATTGTATTAAGATTTGTACCAGAATTTGCATGGATTTCAGTGATAAAAATAAAATCCAGAGAGTGTTCTTGGATAAATTTTTTAATTCATTTAGTTTTATTTGCAAATTGCACGCATTCCAATGAGCTATCTTAATTTTGTTTCTGATTGCATTGGTTTTGTTAACCATGATTGGTTGATTTTTCCGGGGATGTTATCAGCTCTACTATGCCGACGTTGTAGATAATTTTTGATATGTCCAAAATTTTTGTACTTTAAAGATAGTCAGTAGTTAATTTTAGCTCAGATAGGATGTTACGAGCTTCTTAAATAATTTCTTTTGATGTTTCTAGCAAATCATTAGCTTTTATATTTTGAACTACTTGTGAGAATGTTCTATTGTTAAAGGTTCTTGGGAGGTAGGATTTAATCTCTTTCCTAGCTTCCTTTTTAATTTCTTGTTTGTTTTTGATGTCAATTAAGGTAGGGCACTTGCTAAAATTAGCGATTTTTTGTGCACATTCTTTAGTATGGTGGTTTTCCCCACATTTGACGCATCCGGAAGGGTGATTGCATCCATTTTGGACGTGATGGAAGTTTTGGCAATTGTGGTATCCCACCGCGACCTTGGTTGGTAGCTTTCTATTTTTATATCTGTATTAAAGAGATATTTTAAGTTTTATATATTTCTATTCTTATCATCCCTGTTTTTAATGTGACCAGAAAGAGCGGTAGATTAATGGTGTTGCCACCTCTTCGTCTGGTCATTCTTTTCACAGTTTCTACATCATAGTCGAGATCTTTTAAAGTATCTTCAATGTCTTTTTCATTGAAATCTCTGATACCTCTAATTACAACTTTTATTTTCTTCTCGGATGAATTGAAAGCAATATTATTATCTCTAAGATACTTAGTGATTTTCCTAAATTGATCTTCATCATTAGGTTTGATATTGAAACTATCGTAGGTCTGTCGACAAATCGGAATGTTTTCTACTCCGAGTTGCTTTAGCTCCTCCCATAAATTTTTCCAGTTAAATTTGTCGTCTTTAATGGCTATGGGGGGTATTTTTGAAGTTCTTTTTGGTTTTTGAAATGAATTAGATTCATTTTCTTGCCGATTTTCTTGCTCATTGTCTAAATCAATAATCAGAACTTCATTATCGTTATCATTATCCCCGAAAAGGGGCTGTTTTTTCCTGGGAGTTTCATAAAGATTCGGGAATCTTTTTCGTTTAGAAGGTGTGTTCTGATTGGTCGTCACCCATTCGGCTATCTGGGTGGCGTCAGAGTCACAATCTTCTGTCCTAAATATATCGAAAGAATTTTTTAATGGGATATTAGTTTCTGAACAATTTATTTGTTTTTGTTCCAAGAATATTTTGGATTTGGGACCCTTTGTCCATGTTATTTTTTGTTTAGAGGGATCTGCAGTTCCAGTTTTCATTTTTATCATATTGATTTCTCGTTTAAGAAGAGAATATCCATCAATAATATTTCTTGTGAACTCTTCAAGAAAATCTAGCTCATTTTGAGGGTTTACATGGGGGGATGCTCTCCTTTTAATACCCTTTTTACTCTAGAGAAAGAATTGTAAATTTTCTCCTTATCTATATAGCCTATACCTGTATCCGTAGCATCAGCGGGAAATTGAGGTAAGGGGGTTGGTCTAGCTGAATTAGCCTCCATCGAATACGCATCCGAGTTTGAATTTATGTGAGCATTAAAATGCATCGAAATTTGGTGGTCCGGAAAAGGACCTTTGGCCGATTCATTAGGATCCGAATTTGACTTGGGCGAAATTCTTGGCAAATCCGCCTGGTTATCCGCCATAATTAAATGCTAAAAAATTCCGAAAAAAGCATTAAAATTAAAAAATAAAATGCGCAATAAGTGTAAAAAAAAGCGAAAAAGCCTGAAAAATCGAGGTAGAGTCAAGCAATATCTCTGGGCCTCCCACGAGAAACAAACATCAGCTTGCAGTTTCGTTGTCACCGGTGAAAGCAGAGTCTCACGGTATCCGCTGTGAGCCGATCAATACCATACCAGAGGACTCCTAATAAAAAACTTCTCAAAGACAACTCGTCTGCTTCAGCTACGCAGGACCGCTTCTCGCTTTGGGGTTTATGTAGATTGAGACCAGAAGGTATTTGTCATTATTGATGCTAATTTCTATTGCAGTGGCTTCACAAATTCTAAGGGGGTAGGATAATTTGTCTGTGGGGGATAAAACTTTTTATAAGGATTCCTGTGCCTCCGTATTGTCCTCTTCTGCAGTTATTCCGAGGGGTATGGTTCTTCACGAAACTTCAATTTTCACTGCGGAATGCTATGCTATTTTATTTCAGACCAAACTAAAAATAAATGGATAATTTATACTAATTCTCGTAGCTTTATATCTAGTGTTCCTTACATTGGAAAAAAAAAACCATAATTCAAAAAATACAAAACCACTTTACGCAATTGCAATTTCAAGGGTTCAAAATATATTTTTGTTGGATATCCTCACATGTCGGCATTCTTGGAAGTGACCGTGCTGATATCATAGCTAAAACTACTCAAAACTTAAGCAGTAATCTCTTGACATGTTTGGACCTCAAACACATTTGTAAATCTTCAGTTCATCGAGCCTGGAAAAATCATTGGAATACACAAAATAAGAATAAATTACATGAAATTTATCCTAATCTTGATGATTGTAAGACATTAACTGTTGATCGCAAAACCCAGACTTTAATTAATAGACTACGTATCAGGCATACTCGTTTTATGCATATGCATTTACTGGTAGCCGAACCTGCACCCAGCTGTACTCTATGTCAAGTTGACATTTCAATTAAACACATATTAACTAACTGCAGACGATTCAAATATTTGAGGAAGAAACTTTTCGGCAGATTATATCCAGATCTTTCATCCCTACTTAGTGACCCTATACATCACAATCTAATCAAGTTCCTCAAAACAATAGGACTGTATTCACTAATATAAGTAAAATTGCAATTCTTTTACCTAGTGACTGGCGCAGTATAGCCACTTCTGGCTCTTGTGCCATTAAACTTTAACTAACCAACCACCAACTGAGGGGTATGGTAAAAGGCATAATTACTTATATTAATGGGATCATTAGGTTTAAGTTTAGTTTCCTGTAAGAGAAGGATGTCAGGACTATATTGTTGGCAGAAGATTTTTAAGTCATTTACTTTAGGTTTTAGTCCACCGGCGTTCCAGTGGCATATAAGAATATTATTTTTAATGTTTTGTTGCATTATTAGTATTAGTATTATTTCCTTGGTTACTATTTCTGAAAAATTGGTTCATGATTGTGAACAATTGATTAAGGGGTTTTTCTGTTGTTTCAATGTTGTCGTTTATCGTTTTAAGGTCTTGGCTGAAAATTTTTTCCAGATTTTATACAAATCTGACAAGTTCTGAGATTTGATCTTGGGCTTGCGAGTTTTGTTCTGCATTTAGACTTGTTAACTCTTTTAACCTGGATCTGGTCTCGTTCTCATTTTTGCCATTGCTCGAGACGGCTTTGGCAAAGCTGAGTTCAGGAGTTGTTTTTCTTGCTGAAAAGATTTTTGGGTTGTTTTTTGTTTCCACGTTTTTGGTATTTTAGTAATTTTTTTATTAAATTTTTTTGGGGACTTTTGGGCATTTAGAATAGTTTGCGGTGTGTGGCCCACAGCAGTTTGCACATTTTGTTGGTTCTTCAAATTTTTTAGTACATTCTTTCGTTGCATGGGGACCTGCACATTTTACGCACTTTGTTTTAACATGACAATTGATGGAACTGCGGTTCCAACCCTGGCAGTTGTAACACTGCTTGGGTTTGTCCCTGGCTCTAAAAGGTTCGATAGACACTGGTACACAACACAGTTCTGTGATGTTATATACGTCATCTATATTATCAGTTTTATTCAAGTGTACTTGGAATATGGATAGGGGTGATTGGTCAGAGGATCTTTTGAGTTGGTTAACCTTCCTTACGGTGAAATTTAGGTTGGTTAGATCATCCTCCACCGCTTGCAGGGGAGTACTTATCGAACACCTTTGACCACTATTTTGAAGGGCCTTTCGTGGAATTGGGGGATAATGACGTAATCAATGTTGTTTTCGTTTAGGAATTTAGTAAGGGAACGGTGGTTATCAATATAATTAACATAGGTCTTTATGTCTTCACCGGACACTTTAAACTGGACATCTTCTTTTGGGATAACTTTATAAATAGCATTGCTGGCTCTTATGTTTGTTTTGATAATAACTGGGGCTATCCTGTCTTTTGGGGTTTCAGTCCCTAACCCTTTTGGCTCATTTGGTTTCTCTCAGGACCTTTGCGCGGTGTTCCAGATATTTATTCTGGGCCGTTGTACCTTTGCCAAGAGCGTTGTCTGATAGCTCGCTACTGAGCTCGCGTTTTTTATTTCTAGGAGTTGTTGTCAAATCCGCTCATTCTCCGAGTCCGAGATGGTTTGCACAATTGGGAGTGGGGCCTTTGACCGTGCCTGCCTCTTCCTGGACTTTTTAGATTCAGTTTTCTTGAGGTTTGTTGTGGTTAGGGTTTTTGGCTACAAGAAATATTGCCATTTGCTTTCTCCTTAGCTACCGCGGGCATAGCTGCATGAAGCCGGAATGTCGAGAAATTTGGTGTCATTCTGATCATTGCTAGCTTTGTATTGAGCGCTATGTATGGCGCTCTCTACAATACTCATACTGATCTCGCCCCCACTATGGGCGACCTCATCGTTACGGGAATCATATGTCTCATAGTCGAGTGAGTTTTTAGATATAGGGAAGTCATTTGTTATATTTACATTTTTATCGTTGTCGCTGATTGGTTTAACATAATTAGGATGTTTGCGATTGTATACTGAATTAAAATTTTTTATACACCAGTAGTAGAATTTGGACTTACCGTCAAGGTAGATGACTTTGGCGTTTGCCTTGGCGAGTCTGGTGTTAATCTCCATCATTTCGATGTCGTCAATGCCAGAGTTTTCCTTGTCATTTTGGAATTTCATGAGCTTTTCGAAATGCTGGAGCTGCCAGTTTCTAAGCCACTTGGACTGGTGAGTATTGTGAAATTTTTCGTCTTTTAATGCAGGGATATCCATCTTGGCCGCCTCACAGACATCAATGGGGTTGCACAGTAGACGAATATATAAGACGTCATATTCCCATTTTGGAACGTTGCTTTCATGCATAGTGAAATCGGGAATTTGTTGAGAAGATAATTAATGGCCTTAAAAAGGGCCTTTTTTAAAAATATTTGTATGTTGCGAAAAGTTTCTCACTTTGAAACAGATAATTAATTAAATTCAGCAGCTATCCAGGTGGGTATGCATCGCCGCTGATTAAATTCAGGAAAGAAACACTGAAAAACACACGGCGTGAAGCGCCCACTTTCCATAAATATGAATTAAACACACAAAATGCAATGGAAGTTCTTTTAGTAAAATAAACACTTCAATAAGTAAATACACTCTATTCACTTAAATGAGATGATAATCCTGATAAGTATTGCAAACACTTAGTAAAATCCAGGCGAGAATACTCGCCTATCGTCGTGAAGTGATTGAAACGAAAATACTTATTGTTGGGTGTGGCAAAACTTGATTACAAGTAGACTTCCATAAACTATTGCTCTGTCCATTGACGGGAATTTCGAGGTAGACTTCTGATGATTTTGATAAAAGAATTTTTATGGACTGTATTCTTAACCAAAGTAGTAGTGAAGCTTCCGCTCAAAAGGATGCTGCGGACTTATTGTGGGGTGTGACAAAACTTGATTACAAGTAGACTTCCATAAACTATGTTGTTGCTCTGTCCATTGACGGGAATTTCGAGGTAGACTTCTGAGGATTTCGATAAAAGAATTTTTATGGACTGTATTCTTAACCAAAGTAGTAGTGAAGCTTCCGCTGAAAAGGATACTACGGAAATATATATTCGCACTCACAAATTTTTAATTTCATCTGCGATCTGGAAGATGCTACTTTATTCGATTCTCATTAAATTTGGGATAAGTAGAATTTTTTTCAATTTTGGAAACTAAATAAAGTTCGATCAAAAACACCAATATAAAATATACGTACACCATATACGTTGAATATTAAAAAAAACGTCAAAATTATTGTATATAACTACAACCATTTATTAGAAAAAACAACAATTCCGATGGAAAAACTCAAGACGGTCACAACCTGGTCACACAATCTTAGGACAGAGGATCTTCTTGCTATTTTAATCATCTGCCCATGTTTTAACCGTCATCGTCTAACCTTTTTTGGTAGTTCTGTTTTAACTCTGCGGGATTTGTTAGGTGACTCTCATCATCCTAACATTTTTGCGTTTCTACGCGCAATTGGTCTTTTATACTGTATATAACTGTTTTATCCTATTCACAATTTTATCTGATTTTATTCAGCTTTAAATGCAACTGTTTTATAATACTTTACTACATTTACATTTTATCTGATTTTACTCACTTTTGAATACCTCTGTCACGTTGTATGTAGTTTTATAAATTCCGTGTGACTTTTAATGAGGAAAATTTCTAATATACATTTACCTTTATTTTAAAACCGTTTGTTTGGCGCAGCATGTCCTTCTTTGGACTTTGTGCCATTAAACCCTACATTCAATCAATCAATCTTTTTACTTTTTCTCGGTGGTGTAGCTGTTTCTTCTGCTGGTTTATCTGGAATTAGAACAGGTGCTTCCGCATTCTGTTTGTTTATTTTTGATGGATGCTTGTTTTCATTTTGCAGGGCTTCTTTTTCTGCTTGTAGTTTTTCAATTCTTTCATGTAGTCGACTCATCTCTTCGTGAAACATCTGTTTCATTTCTTCCATTTGCTTTGCTTCTTGTTCCAGTTGTTTATTGAGTGCGTTGATCATGTTCGCCATCCAGGGGGGAGCTTCGTTATTGCCGTTAGTCGTGCTCGCCATTCTGAGTTAATTATAGTGATTAGCTTGCACTTTCTGCACAAATTAATAATATAGCACTTGCTGTATAAAATAATAAAGTAGAATGAAAAAAAGTTTGTTCATGTACCTGATGTTATTGTTATTAATCCAAGTGGGCTGGTATTGCAGTAATTCAATGTTCAACACTTTATACGAAGTTGCCGCACAATCACAAACTTTGTGATGCGTAAAAAATAAACTTGATATCACATACACTGCTGCCATAAATCATAAAGTTGTAAATATTCACATAATGTATAGATATATCCAATAACGATAAATAATATTTGAAGTGTAGCACTTGCACAATAAAATAATAATTCTCTATTTCTAATAGTATTCACATTTTGTAGTTGTAGGTTGATAACACTTTTGGAAAACCATTTGGCGTAGGCGCCCACTTTTTCTATGTTTACTATTCTCGACGATATCTACGATGCTTCTCTCACTGAAGCTCAAATTAATATTTAAATGAATAGGGTAAGGTTAAAAATTATACGTTAAATAGCGTTAAATAGGCCGAATAGTGGTGGTCTAGCATTGTTGAACACCGAATAACCCAATAGGTCCATTGGGTCAAAATTTAGAAATAAGTCAATGAACAAAAACAATTAAGATAAGGAGAGATGCATATAAAAATATAAGGAAATAACATTCTTGTAAGTTTGAATATTATCTGTGCAAACTATTAAGTAAATTATGGCTACTCACCCAACATGTCATTGAGACAGCTAAACTATAAGGTGATAAAACGAAAACGCATAATATTGATCACTTATAAAAAAAACATCAGTTTATTGTTGTTGAATCATTGTTACACATCGACATAACACCATAAAATAGCTTTTGTAAATTCATCAAGCACAAGAATAAAACAACATTTTCCGCAGAGTATTTCCAATATTTACATCACTAGCTCAAAATCTTGTCATTCAAAAATCATGAAAAAAAAGAGTGAACGTACCCTTTTTTCCGTCATGCATCGCCTTAAGAAAGCTCGGGGGTCTCTCTTGAAAAGCCAATGAGGGCCACTTGTTTGGCAATGAAAAGCCACTTGTTTGGCAAAAAGAAACAAAACAAATGCTTAACATATCCTATGTTTTTTTTTTTTTTTTTTTTTTTTTTTTTTTTTTTTTTTTTTTTNTTTTTTTTTTTTTTTTTTTTAAATCTATTTATGTATGTATAATACGAACTGTGCATCTAATTTTATTGGAATTTGTGTTAATACTACTCCTAATTTTTTTTTTTTTTTTTTTAATTACAATTGAGTTTGGGAGAAATAAAATTGACACGAGAAGGTAGAAGGGCAACTGAGCCTTATCAACAAGTAATTGGAATTTATCTTCCCCATCAAAAATGAGTTTTTGTTTGATTGAGGGTGGCATTATAGATATAAATTGTAAAGTCAAAATTTGATCTAGCGAATCGGTTGGTACATTATTGTACGCTTTGAATGCTGCGACTTGGAGCCTATGGGCTAAACTTTTTATCGACTCACCCTCGAGTAGGCATATGCCCTGAAAAGACGCGAGGGCGGCGGATCCAGAAGTTTCAGTTGAGAAGAAATTTTGTTAAGCATTACAAGCATCCTTGAATAATGCATTTTTGCACAGGGGAGATTGCGCAAAGTATTTTGAGGCCGTTCCCTCAAGTTTGGATTTTAGAAATACCAGCGCAACAGAATCGTCCCAATTGTTTAGTGTTTTTATGTCTTCTACTTGCGACAAAAACCATTTTACGTCTTCATTGCCTGAAAAATTTTGAATGTTAATATTAGAGATATTTTTTTTAATGAATTGACTTTGATGAGCATTACTTGGGTTTTGCAAACCCTCTTGGATATTATTACCATTCATTATTTGCTTGTGATTGCGAAGTAACATTAAGTTAACAAAACAATTGTTTAGGATAAAAGATTAAGTTAAAAAATTAAACCTCACTCATTATCAAAGAAAAACAAATAAATAATATTCCTATCATACAAATAAAACAAATATATGCATCATTAAACCTCATTATTTAGATCACCTTGTAATATAAATATATACTGAACATATAAAAGGAACCAAAAACAGAACATATATGCATATGTAAATGGCAAAATTTAAAAAAAAGAGCGGCACCAATTCTTAAAGTTTAAATATATTTTAAGTTTGTTAAAGTTTAAAGGATTAAATATTGAAATATTCAAGTTAGGAAATTAAAACAAATAATAATTGTTAAGATTAAAAATAACTAACTAACTCAGTGGCGCGACAGCCCATTAAGAGGGCCAAGGCCGACTGTGCCCATCTCAGTTTTCTTGACCCTGGGCTCTGGGGTGCAGGAGCATATGTTCCGGTCAGGTGGTCAGCCGAACGCGGAACCCCCAGTGTTAGTGAAGGAGTCGCGCTTAGTGCTAGAACCGTGGTCCCTTCGGACCGCTCTCCGCTTCACCGAGTCAGTAAAAACACGATGAAAGTAGTGGTATTTCACTGTCGACGACAGAAGCCGTCTCCCACTTATACTACACCCTTCATGTCTTTTCACAGAACCTCCCTAGAGTCAAGCTCAATAGGGTCTTCTGTCCCCGCTGATTTTTCCAAGCCCGTTCCCTTGGCTGTGGTTTCGCTAGATAGTAGATAGGGACATGAGTAATCCAGGAGCAACCGGCTGCATGGCTGGTGAGCCTAACGCCGCACTACTAGGGCTGCTACCTGTTGTTAAGGGGTGCGGAAGCACCCTTTACAGACTACCACCGCGCTAGCCGCGGCCGCGGAAACGGGCCCAACAAAAATCAACGCCGGCATTTAACGACTATCTTAGTGCCGGACCCGCCCGCCCGAGTCGGGGGAGGCTCAAGCGCGGGACTTTCCCTTGGTCTACGACCTGGTACTTCCCTGTGCTCGCCCCCACCAGTCGTTTAGAGCGCTAGGCTCAAGGGAGGGTTTCGGCCCCGCTAATGCGGGAGCTCCCTTTTGGTCAACGTCGACTTATAAAGTGGTCGAACATCGAACCGAAGGTTCGCTTCTGGACCGAGACGGCTCGCTCCTGCGAGCAGGAAGGTTTCCTTACACAAACAGAGGCAGGGCTGGGGTTCGAAGCGAGGGAGACGATGGGGCTGGGGGATTTGTGCTCCGCCCTCCGTGCCCGCTATCCTCACGTCGGCCGTCCCGTATAGTCATCATGCTTCTCTCTGAGCGTGGTGAGCTCTCGTCCTCAAGACGCCGGAGCCCCCATTTCTCACTACCGAATCCTTCCTGATTCGCGTAGCTTGGAAGGCCCCTGACTACCTTCCACGAACCACACGGGAATTGGCCGCCCGGAGGCGTTGCCCAGGTCGCAGCACGTGGAGCTTTCCCGTTACGCGACCTAGTAGATNTTTTTTTTTTTTTTTTTTTTTTTTTTTTTTTTTTTTTTTTTTTTTTTTTTTTTTTTTTTTTTTTTTTTTTTTTTTTTTGATCGAACTACAAAACAATAACAACAATAACAAAACAGCCGATCAATTTCGCACTTAAAGAAGTGCTCACAAATAACAGGGTAGTGCTCCAGGAAAAACTTATTACACTTTGCATCTCTGCTTTGCGGCAGTCATAGTGCCATGCCTTTTCCAAATGTTTATGCCGCCTATTAAAGTTCTTGTGCTTAAAATTTTGATATCCTTCTTTGAGATAAGGTTGAAACCCAGTAAAGTTGAGATGGATTTCTCTGAAGGGATTCCTTTCCAATTCATTGTTAGAGACGTGACGAAGGGGCCGTAAGCACGAGTGCCACTAAGATGATTGACGAGTCTTCTGTACTTTGTGGTTTTATTTTCGTGGGCCCTGTCGAGGTTGAACTGATGATTGATTACTTGTGCGTCGACAATGAATGTGTGAGATTCATTGAAGATTACCAGATCGGGTTTAAGGTCTCCTTCAGGGAATTTATAGGTTGGTTCTTTGATGACAGTGAACCCCCTGTTGTCGGCAGATCTTGCAACATAGTTAACCAACGCGTCGTGACGAGTGATCCGTGGTTGGTGAGTTCCGTAGCACTGTTGCAGAATGTGGTTAAGTGTTTCAGGTTGTCCACACCCTCTTCTGCAGCAGCTGGATTTACTAGGTCGCCCTCGGGCAGCTCTGGAACGGTTGAATAGGAATTCGAAGCGCAAGTGAAGACAGCTGATGAAGTCCCTGCCAGAAATAAATCTGGTACCGTCTGATATCCATCGATTAGTAGATTTAAATTTATTACTAGCTGTAAGTCCCTTACCATCTATTCTGGAATAGAGGTCTTTCTTGAACATCTGTTGTATTTTTCTTGTGGTATCTAGGGACCTGCCCAGGTGGTTCAGTTGGGCGCGGGTTCTTTCTTTGTTTGGACTTGCTCTTTTGAGAGCAAGGAGAGGGATAATCCACCTCAAACAGACAACACCCAAGCCTCCGTCGACCACACTGGTGTAGAAGATGCTATTAGGTGAGTCGTTCGGAAAATGAAGAATCTTTCTCAAAGATTTCCTAATAATGGCGTCTAACTTCTTTAAGTACCCCAGATGTATCTTTGAAAAGGTTAGACTATGTAAAAATTTTGGAATGACATGGGTGTTCAATAGGTACAGTTTCTGTTGAGGCTTCAGTGGCGAGAGTTCTAACTTGGTGAGCATGGTTTTTAGTTCTAAGTTCACGCACTCCACTCTTCCATTTGGTGTATAAGCAACTCCGAGGTATTTAAATTCTTTACCGAGGCCAGCTCGAGGTAAGGATCTATTATAGACAGCAATTTTGTCTCTGGAGTCGAAGAGGGCCTTCTTTAGATGACCATCACCCTTCCAGGCGAAGTGAAATGATTTGGAAATATTAACTTTCAATCCTGAAGAAGTCAAAGTAGGAGTGATCTGGGTGATTAACCTTTGAAGAGCTCGAACATCTTGTCCAATCAAGATTAGGTCATCCGCGTAAGCGATATGGGTAATTTTCTGGCCTCCAATGTTTACGCCAAGGATGGGCTCAATTTGTGAAAGGACGACATCCATTACGCATAGGAAAAGACATGAAGAGAGTGGGTCCCCCTGACGGACGCCTCTTGTCGGATGGATTGGACTTGACCTTTCCTTTCTTAGTATTAGTGTTGTTTTGGCTTGGTGGTAAATACTTAAGACGTAGTGGATGAAGTCTTCTCCAATGCCTTTGAACCTGAGGGCATTTTTAATCGATTCGAAAGTTATTGAGTCAAAGGCTTTTTCAAAGTCTAAGAAGGCACACGCAGTTGTGTGAAAACCTTCTTTTGCATTTCTAATTACTTTATCTAAAAGTTCTACTCCCATGGCAATGCCATCCAGTTTTTGAAAACCAAATTGGAATGGATCGTAAGAGATTGAGCTGTTCAGCCTTTCGGCCAAAATCTTATGATGTTGCCTGAGAAGAATGCTCGCCATTGAGATGGGTCTCAGTTTGCTTGGCTCGGTGACATCATTGCCCTTGGGAATAAAAATTGTATTGGAATTGAGGACGACTGCCGGAATCCAAGCCAGAAGGTTAAAAAGCGTGAAGAGTTTGCATCTTGCTCTTACTGGGATGTTTTGGAGGTGTTTAACTGTGATGAGGTCAGGGCCAGGAGCAGTTTGCCAGTTCAGCTTTGCGTTCCTTACTTCATCTGGATAGATTGGATCGAGAAGATGGTGTCTTGGATCGTCTGGATTAGAAGGAGTTGGATCCAGAGTGGTCCTCAAGTTGGCATCCAGAGGGACTTTGGTAAGCAAGTCTCGCCAAAAATTGAAGGTGTCTTCGCTGTCTAGTCGGTCGGAGATGGAGGTCTGGTTAAATATAGCGTCAGCAGCAGACCTCCGATTCTTACTATATAAAGACTGAATCTTTTGAAACTCCTTCCTCTTTTGGGTCCTTTTCGACATAGGCTTTTTCTGGACTACCTTCATTCTGGATTTCTTAGAGTTCTCATTTGGAGTTTTCTTGCTGGGCTTGTATTCATAGCTGTCCGCCGGGAGAACAGAGTGCAAATAGAGATCTATTGACTTTTTGGCTTCGCTCTGATTATGAAGGTAAGAATCAAATGCAGCATCCAGGTATGCTTCCGGCGAAGAGCTGTCGAATTCTGGACTTAGTCTCCTGTCTGTGTTCAGCTCCGAGACGTAGTAAGGGATTGTACCAGCTATAAGTGTTTCGTCCGGATCAAAAAGGAGGGAGGTTGAAGGTGGACTTGTTGGATCGGGGCCTGGAGTCAGAACAGAGTTGGTCGATCCTGGAGTCTCCCTCTCGGAGTTTGAAATCTCGGAGTCAGGATTTGAAATCTCACGGACTTCTAAGATGGTCTCTGAATCGTTGACAACTGGAACGGGACTGGTTGGACTAGTAGTCTCCGGGTTGCTCATTATTCCCAGTCTGGAAGGAGGAGTCCTCGAGGCAGCATTGTGGAGACGATTCTGAATTTGATCAAGTGTTTCTTTGTATTCTCGGCTCCTTCTTTTTCCTTTGATTGCTTCCAGTGTTCGATGTGGAAATTTCGTCTGGAGGAATTGATTTATTGGCAGTCTCTTGTCTTCCAATTGACTCCATTCCACTTCATGATTGGCTAAATCAGCAATTTCGTAATCAGCCCACCGGGCTTTCGAAGTAGCATTGTTCCTTGCTAACAATTCTAAGTCTCGGTCTTCCTTATGTTTGGCGCTTAGGTGGACACCAAGACCTTTATTGGTCTTAAAGGTTCTTCCACAGAGTGAACATGGAAAGTCATGGCGTGTATCGGTAGATCCTGAGGCACCAGAGTTTGCTTGATCTCCAGCAGCGCTGGAGTTCGAAAGGCTTAATTGTGTATTTTCTTCTGTAGCAAAGCAAAAACCACCGAGCGGGCTGCTAACCCACAAGGTGGTCCCATGTGCGAGCGGTCCTTCTTAGCCCAACCCGAGGGTTGGTTACCAGCGGGAACCACGAGGAGGTGAGGACTTCGCACACGGGTAACTAGACAACTCAAAACGTCATCCCCCGAGGGGTCAGTTAAGAGAGTCATAGTTACTCCCGCCGTTTACCCGAGCTTGGATGAATTTCTTCACTTTGACATTCAGAGCACTGGGCAGAAAGGTTTAAAGGATTAATAAGTTTAAAGTTTAAAGGATTAAATATTGAAATATTCAAGTTAGGAAATTAAAACAAATAATAATTGTTAAGATTAAAAATAAGGTTAAGCTTAAATTACTAATAAAATTAATGCCTAATACCCGAACTTGAGAGACAATTGATTATAATTTAAGTACATGAGATCTAAGAAAAACAATAAAAAATTGTGTATGTGGCAAGGCAAACCCACAAGAATGCATAAGAACTTGAAACAAATTAATATTTAAATGAATAGGGTAAGGTTAAAAATTATACGTTAAATAGCGTTAAATAGGCCGAATAGTAGTGGTCCAGCATTGTTGAACACCGAATAACCCAATAGGTCCATTGGGTCAAAATTTAGAAATAAGTCAATGAACAAAAACAATTAAGATAAGGAGAGATGCATATAAAAATATAAGGAAATAACATTCTTGTAAGTTTGAATATTATCTGTGCAAACTATTAAGTAAATTATGGCTACTCACCCAACATGTCATTGAGACAGCTAAACTATAAGGTGATAAAACGAAAACGCATAATATTGATCACTTATAAAAAAAACATCAGTTTATTGTTGTTGAATCATTGTTACACATCGACATAACACCATAAAATAGCTTTTGTAAATTCATCAAGCACAAGAATAAAACAACATTTTCCGCAGAGTATTTCCAATATTTACATCACTAGCTCAAAATCTTGTCATTCAAAAATCATGAAAAAAAAGAGTGAACGTACCCTTTTTTCCGTCATGCATCGCCTTAAGAAAGCTCGGGGGTCTCTCTTGAAAAGCCAATGAGGG